>NW_006921891.1:597247-600739 GCF_000298275.1 Orycteropus afer afer
TTCCCTAATAAACCCCATAATCTGCGAGTTCTCTGTGGCCACTGCAGTGAATTATCAAACCCAGCAGAGCGGTGGTGGGTGCTGTGGGAAGAACAGTTGGTGTCAGGGTTGGTGAAAGGGCTGGAGGGAGACGGCATGTCTGTCCTGCACTGATGAAGAAAGGGATGTGCTCTCTCATTCAAGGAGCTTTCGAGATCTTGACCACACACTTCCTAACACTGATCCCAAGTTGTTCCTATTACTTCCAGGTTGATCCTGATTCTGAGTTGTTGCCTGTTACTTCCATATTAAACCACATAACTATGAATAAGGTCTTCGCATGTTTTGTGGTCATTGTAATGCATTAGGGAACCTAGAAGAGAAACAGAGATGTCTGTTGGAAGTGGCTGGTGTCTGAAACAATGGAGAAGCAGGAAGGCAGAGATATATATCTGATTTCCACCTTATTATTGTTGTTAGGTGCCGTTGAGTCATTTCCAACTCATAGTGACCCTGTGTACAACAGAACAAAACATTGCCCAATCCTACACACACACACACACAAAAAAAACCTAAATGTTTGAAAACAATTAGAAAACAATGCATTAAGAAATCAAATTGGTCAAGTGAACTCAAGCATAGTTTCCTTACCTGTGGGGCTCAGACTCCTGAGGACTTACAGAGTTACAGATCAAGAGATTCAAAATAAAAAATGTATTTTCCCAATCAAATGACTGCACTTCCTTAGCTGGAAGATTCTTCTTGCTCTAATTTATAATTATAGCGTCTTGTGGGAGGCCACCAAAATTTTAGGGTGGCTAAAAGGGTCACTTAATTTTTAATTTTTTTTTTTAAATTTGGGAGCCATTGATGTAAGCAATATAAGTTGCAAATTCAGGCAAGGCGAGATCAGGGATTTTTTATAGAGGAGAAAAATCATAAAGGGCTTAGTCCTTGGAAAAGAGGAGTTTAATTCTTTTGCCAGTTTCTTTATGTCCTGCCTTGGCAGGTTAGTTAGCAGAACATGTAGATAAAACTCAGGTGTCAAAGAATTAAGGCTGGTCATAATCTGTGTAAAAGGTTTTGTTTCCAAGCCAAAGAGAAAAAATCAGATGCTTTTTTTCTTTTATTTTAGCTGTACTAAATGATTTATTCACATACTGTATATATGTTCAGAATTAGGAAAGAGAAATATCTTTACAACTTCTGGGACTTCTTTTTGCAGTTTTGAAATGAGCAAAGCATTGTCATACTCATCCCATACTCATCCTCATGAGGAGTATAGGAGTATAGTGCAGTGGAATTACAGCTCCTTTTATAGGGTACTTTGAGATGGTTAGGTATAATGGCCTGTAGAAATGCAAGTGGTTCATAGGAAATGAGAGTTACTGCAGATGCTTTCCACCATGGCAGCTAAAGACAGATTTAAAAAAATAAATAAATACACCTCCAGACTCATAGAAAAAAGAAAAACAGAGATGAATGATCTTCTGAACTGCCTAGTAATTCCAGAGAAATTGTGCTACAGATGCAGGATCTTGTTCTCCTTCGAATCTAACATTATGTTGCAAAGAAGATGCATCAACTACAGGTAAGGACAGTAAAGAGTAATCCATTCAACAAACCCCAAGTCTACCATTTCTGGCAGTCTGGAACACAAAGATGGATAAAGCACATCTTCCATTTCCCTCCAAGCACACACCCGGCTTACATTTAGAAGTCTTTAAGGTAGGGTAGGGAGCTTTGGTGGGATAGTGCCTAAGGCACGTGACTGCTAACCAGAAGGCTGGTGGTTCACATCCACCGGTCACTCCTTGGAAAGAAAGCTGGGCAATCAAGTTCCGTAATGATGACACTGCCTCGGTCACTATGGGTTGGATATGGCTCAATGGCAGTGAGTTTGGGTTGTTTTTTTTTTTTTTTTGGAAGGTAGGGTAGGAATGGAAGGTACCTCTCATCTGTCAGTTTGTCATACTGTGGTGACTTGTATGTTGCAGTGGTGCTGGAGACTCTGTCACTGGTGTTTCAAATACCAGCAGGGTTGCCCATGGCAGACAGGTGTTAGCGGACAGAGCTTCCAGGCTAACACAGACTAGGAAGGAAGCCCTGGTGATTTTTTCTGAAAGTCAGCCAGTGGATCACAGCAGGACATTGTCCAATACAGTGCTGGAAGGTGAGCCCCCTAGGTTGGAAGGCGCTCAAACCACACAGTGGCTGCAACAATGGCCTGGGGCATCCCAATGATTGTGAAGATGGCACACGACCGGGCGACATTTCATTCTCTCATCCATGGGGTCATGCTGAGTTGGAGTTGACTCCAAGGCAGCTAACAAGTAAAGAAAAAGATGCCCTTCAAAATCAGAGAAAGGAAGCCCAGAAGCCCTTGATACTTTCACATTCTCTACTTTAAAAAACAAACAAAAAAAAAAATCAATCTAACTGTATGTTAAAAAAAAAAAAAAAAAAACACACATTCAGGTATTAGTACCAGGAGCCTTGGAGATATTAGTACTGAGAGACTGTAATCACCTAAGTTTGTGTATCTCACCTCCTATCTCCTATTCCTTTAAAGCGCTACAACAAATGGATAGAAATCAGTGCTATTTGAGCAAAAGGCTTGAAGTTCATTATCTGTCAGGCTGGAAATGATTTGGTTACTCCGGGGGTTTTGATTTTCATTTGCATGTGGTTCTGCCCAGCTTGCTGTTCTCCAGGCCGGGAAGAGAAAGCAACGCCTGCCCAGCCACAGTCCTTGTCATACTTGCGAAATGGCTGAGCCTGCTTCTGGGACGGCTGTGGGTGGGGAAAGTTCATGCTTCTAGAACACTGCAGGCTTGTCAAGCCAGCCATCACAGAAACAGTATCGCTGCGATTGTGATAGCTTCAAACCTCAAATCCAGTGTCGTGTTTTGTTTTCATTGCAAAACAGCAGGCAGCAAAACAGATAGAGTCTTGCCTGCTTGTTTCCATCCTTTCTTAGCAAGTCCTAAGAAGAATGCATGGGCGGACATTTCTGTTTAGTCTGGAAAAACAGCAGTGCAAAAAAGTACAAAGCGTTTCACTTCCTTTTGAACCTTTCTTGAGCAGAAAAGAGTGATTTGAAAATGATGTCTCTGGGCAGTAGAGAGTCACTTCCGGGGTGTTTTTGTCAAGAGATAACCTGCCGCATGACACCTCTTCCAATAGACTAAAGAGACACAGTTTATCATACATCTCTTCAACAGTTAAGTCATGTGGGAGTTTGATTTAACACCCGCTCCCTCACCATTCCAGGCACTCTGCTACAGGGACGGATCATGCTACTTACCAAGCATGTCATCCTTCTCCAGGGAATGGCCCCTTCTGACAACGTGACCAAAGTAGATGAGATGAAGTCTGGCCATTCTCGCTTGCAAGGAGCATTCCAGTTGCACTTCCTCCAGGACAAATCTGTTAGTTCTTTTAGCAGTCCATGGTACTTTCAGCATTCTTCGCCAGCACCACAACTCAAAAATATCAACTTTTCTTTGGTCT
>NW_006921891.1:602229-603037 GCF_000298275.1 Orycteropus afer afer
TCATGGATGATGCTCTTGATGTCATCCCACAATTCTTCTGGTTTCTGGTCATTGGTGTTCAATGCATCAAATCTGTTCTTTAGATGGTCTCTAAATTCAGGAGGGATATATTCTAGATCATATTTTGTCTCTTGTGGACTTGTTTTAATTGTCTTTAACTTCAAGTTGAACTTACATATGAGCAGTTGATAGTCTGTTCTATAATCTGCTCCTGACTTGGTTTTGGCTGAAGATATTGAGCTTCTCCATCACCTCTTGCCACAGGTGTAGTCAATCTGATTCCTGTGTGTTCCATCTGGTGAAGTCCATGTGTACAGCCGCCATTTGTGTTGTTGAAAAAAAAGGTGTTCATTCTACCATGCAAGTTCCAGCATTATTTCTGTCACCAAGGCCAAATTTTCCAACTACCAGTGATTCTTATTTTTTCCAACTCTTGCATTCCAGTCACCAGTGATAAAGAACACATCCTGATTGTATGTTCAGTCAATTTCAGACTGCAGAAGTTGATAAAAATTTTCAATTTCCCCATCTTTGGCTTTGGTGGTTGGTGCATAAATTTGAATAATAGTCATATTAATGGGTCTTCCTTGTAGGATATTATCCTATCATTGACAGCATTGTACTTCAGGGCAGATCTTGAAACATCCTTTGTGACGATGAATGCCACACCATTCCTCTTTAAACTGTCATTCCCGGCATAGTAGATCATAAGGTTGTCTGATTCAAAATGGCCAAAACCAGTCCATTTCAGCCCACTAATGCCTAGGATATCAATCTTTATGTGTTCCATTTCATTTTTGACAACTTC
>NW_006921891.1:604867-605699 GCF_000298275.1 Orycteropus afer afer
CCCTTTCTTCTTTTCCAGAAAGCTGTAGGCTAGTTAGCTCTTTGACTCACTCAGGGCCTCCTAGAATCCAAAGCACAAACCTTCTCAGGAATTGCAGGGCACTTCTGAATTTCTGGAGCTATTGCACACTCCCCTTCTTCCTGGAATTTTCCTTTCTGAGTCTCCACAGACACAGCCCACAGCCACACCAGGCACTGTGTAAAGGGCCTGTCCACAGTCAGACATCCCCCCATCACCAGAAGCTATTCTTCTAAACAAGATGACAATCTGCTGAGAAGACAAAAGCCTTTCTGTGTGCCTTTGTGCCCATTGCCCTGAGTGAGGTAATTTAGGGTTGGTGTCCTCTTCTCTGTGTATCGGGAAGTCTGCAATCAGGGGAAATGGTTTCTTTTTATTTCCAAGGACAGGAGCAAATTTAGAGTGGTGTTTTTTTTAGATTTTCTTGGGTTTTGTTTTGTGTGCTTGTTTGTTTCCCCTTCTCCCCTTCAGAGCAGAGTTTCTTTTAGCTCTAAGTGATCAGAATGAGTTTTTAGTCCAGAAGCTACAAGAGCGTGATTGGATATTTGTTTTTCTCCTCTGGCTACACAGCAACACTTGCTCAACACCTTTGGCAGATGTTCTTGAATAGTGCCTTTCTCTGCTGGTTTCTTAGTGGTGCAGTGGTTAAATGCTCAGCTGCCAGCCAAAAGGTTGGTGGTTTGAACCCATCTTGTTCACTATTGGGCTGAGAGCCAGCCCCTGGGAGTAAGCTTTATTCCAGGCCCAGAATGTATCCCAGGACCATAGTATTGGGGGTCTCACTAGACTCCATCCAACCAGTAGTTCTGATCAT
>NW_006921891.1:606474-615268 GCF_000298275.1 Orycteropus afer afer
GCCCAACCTTCCTTCCAAGGAGTGGCTGGTGGGTTTGAACTGCCAGCCTTCTGGTTAGCAGTCAAGTGCCTTAGGCACTATGCTACCAGAGCTCCTGGTTCAACAGTAATGGGATTTTTATCTTAGTGTGGGGTAGAAGAGAAGGACTGCCTCTGCAAGCTAAAAGTTTGTTTGTCATGTTAAAATAATTCTGTGGCTACTATTAAGGAAAAGAAAGAATTTGGTGAAGAAGTGATTTGGCTTTGAGAAGTAGATAATCAAATCAATAGACAAGAAGGAAGCAAGTCTCACTGCCCAGACAGATATTCAACTAATACTTGTTGAGTGCAGATGCTCTCACAGAAGGTATCTCACGTTGTGTTAAAGCTTGCTCTTCATCACTACCAGAATGTGTCCTTTCCATTGTAAGACCAGAGTTAAATTATATTCTTAATTTCCCCCTTCTTGTCTTGCTTTCAAGGATTTGTTCTGATGGTGCAGTGGTTAAGGCATTTGGCTGCTAACCAAAAGGTCGGTAGTTCAAACCCATCTGCCACTCTGTGGGAGAAAGATGTGGCAGTCTACTTCCGTAAAGATGAACAACTTTGGAAACCCTGTGGGACAGTTCTACTCTGTCCTCTAGGGTCACTACGAGTCAGAATTGACTCGATGGCAGTGTATTTGGTTTTGTCTTGCTTTCTTGGAGATCTAAGGATGCATATTCTGGTGACATTCAGTATTATTTTTTCTAGTGTATGAAAATTAATATGTAATGAAAACATTCTGTATCTACTGACCACTTGCTATTTTCCAGTTACTGTGCTGTACCCTTTATAAATGTTATCTTATTTAATCCTGGTGTGAACACAAAGAATGATCTAGAATGAGCTCCAGATTACGGTTGAAGGCATTGAGGTGTGGAGAGGTTAAGTTATTTGTGCAGTCACTCAGCTAGGAAGTGGGAGAACTAAGATTCAAACTTGAATTCCTTGGACTCTGGGAGCTATGCTTTTCTTGGCCAGAAGTGTGATAAACAGAATTCTAAGATGGTACCTATGATCTTCATGGGCTGGTGTTAAATCAAGATTAACTGACAGATGAGTGGAGGAGTTATTCCTCCCAAACGGAGTCAAATAAGTCCAAAATAAGAGGAATGAGCAGGCTTTTTGTTAATCTGACCATAGCACTTGTAGGAAGCCAGTAAGGGAAGGATGCATGCTCAGCCTTTTCACGGGACACCCCAAGTATGTTTGCTTTGAGATGATAGACATTCAAAGGTCGCCCTCATCACCTTACTGAGACCAGAATAAAAGCCAGCTGTACACAGCTCTTCTTTTTCAGAACATGTGCTATTCCAGAAAGGGCACATTGGCAATTGGTAAAATATTCCTCCATTCTTTATGTTTGAATCTTTTCCCTTTCCCACTATGCAGAGTTCAGGTTTTTAACACTTAACCCACCAGCCACTCCTCAGAAGGAAGGTTGGGCAATCTACTTCCACAGTGATACCGCCTCGGAAACCCAAGGAGGGGTCGCTATGAGTCGGATCTGACTCAACGGCAATGAGTTTGGTTTTTTAATCTTGATGGAAGGGTCTGCTGGCATAGTAAGACATTTTACTGCTAACCAGAAGGCCAGTGGTTCAAACCTACCATCCACTCCTCAGAAGGAAGATTGGGCAATCTACTTCCGTAGTGATACCATCTCAGAAACCCAAGGAGGGGTTACTATGAGCCGGCTCTGGCTCAATGGCAGTGAGTTTGGTTTTTGGTTTGGTCTTTTACTTTCATCTCCAGATTTTTCTTTTTCCTGCTTAGGCAAGATGATCCATTAGAAATTATATCACCTGAGAATTTAGGTTTATGTACCATGCCAGGCCACTGTGTTAATTTGTACGAGTCTACACATTTCATGCTGTGCTTCAATTATGCCTCTGAAAATAGCTTTGTCAACACCAGAGGTCAAGGGGCATTGGTGATTCAGTGGTGGAATTGTTGTCTTCTATGTGAGAGACCTGGGTTCAAAACTCACATGAACTTGGAAGACGACTCCAAGCTTCCAGATGAGACTGCAGCTTCATCAGGGGAGTCTTGCAAGGTCAGCAAATTTCTTCTGTAATTGACCAAATAGTAAATATTTTCAGTTTTGTGGGCCATGTGGTTTCTGTTGCCGCTACCTTACTTAGCCTTTGTACTGTGAACACATCCACGGACTCTCCAAAAATGAATGAGCATGGCTGTGTTCCAATAAAGCTTTATTTCTGGAGGATGAAGTTTGAGTTTCAAATGATTCTTATGTGCCATGCAATATTATTCATCTGTGATTTTTTTTTCAGTTATTAAAAATGTAAAAACTATTCTTAGCCTGGGACCATAGAGAAACAGGTAGCCAACTAATTTTGGGTATGAGGGATAGTTTGACAACTCCTAGTCTATAGAAAGATATTATCTGCAGCTCTGGTGGTGTAGTGCCTAAGGCATCTGACTGCTAACGAGAAGACTGGCGGTTCAAACCCACCAGCCACTCCTCAGAAGGAAGGTTGGGCAATCTACTTCCATAGAGATACCGCCTTGGAAACCGAAGAAGGGGGTGCTATAATATCAGGGGTAATTAATTCATCATTGTAAAATATGTTTTATCTTTTTGGAATGAAAATTTTTTATGGATGAAAAAGTAAGAGTAAGTATATGTTGTTGTTGTTGTTGTTGTTATGTGCCGCCAAGTCGGACCCGACTCATAGCGACCCCTCCTTGGGTTTCCGAGGCAGTATCACTACGGAAGTAGATTGCCCCATCTTCCTACCGAGGAGTGGCTGGTGGGTTTGAACCGCCAGCCTTCTGGCTAGCAGTCAAGTGCCTTAGCCACTCTGCTACCAGAGCTCCCAAAGTATATAGGCACGTATGAAATTAGCAAAAGATGCACTGATAGTGGTTAGAGTCACAAATCATGCCAGATCTTCAAGGAGGACCCATCTTTGCTTTTGCTAAGTGAACTGGTTCTGTATGTGCATTTCAGTCTACACAAGACACTCAGTCAACTGGAATGCACCTTGTGGTTATCACAACTGAAGCCCCAGGTGGTAAAATAAAATAACCATATGGTCCTTTGCATTATTGACATACACAAGTCAAATAGGCCATATGATGGCAGAATCCTTCGATGTGATTGGTGGCAAACAGCTAGTATAATCAAATCAGAGTGCCCTAGCCATATGCAGATCACTATCAATTTAAGACAATCACTGGCAAATTCAACTGTATGGTTTTTCCACATCCTCATCCATCACTTTGAACACAGTATTTACAGTCTTAGTCTGGGTTACTGTAGGGTCGTGCTAGTATTAAGTTATACAGTAAACAAACCCAACTTTAAAAGATGTGGAAGACATGACCAGTATTGGCATATTCTTAGAAAACGTGTCTCCTTAGCCAATGGGAAATGTGATACCTGGCAACCCCATTTCTCAGAGTCCAAACTCTTAGGAGCCAAATTACTGTATCTGTAATTTTGCCTCTTTAAAAATATCAAAAGGAAGAGAAATGAAAGAATTTGCTGACAGATAATGAAAAATCAGGAGTACCCACTTGAGTGGTCTGGCAAAAATTCAATTTAAATTAAATACAAGCTCTCTAGAGATATTCACCATGAGGAATGTTCTGTTTTAGGCTCATTGTTTGTTTTAATCCAATGGAAAAAGAGAGATAAAAACTGTAGAGCAATATCTATAAAGAGAAAGTACAAATATTAAGACTGGCAAATGGAAAAAGACAGGGAATGGACTAAAGGTCAAGTTCGACTTTCAGATTGTCCTAGCAACATTCTCATTAAAGTGAAGGATTGAGGCCGACCTGAACACAATGCCTTAGTTTAATTTAGTAAGACTTAATGAGAAATTCATTAGTATATGTCCTTATTGGTTTTTCAAATACAATTTTCTATTTTATTATTAAAGTGATACATGATCATACACAGCACATACACACACACATGTGTAAAATATAGGCAAGTCCAAACAAAACCGTATATAAATGATTAATAAGCAAACCTACCACCCAACGATAACTCATGGCTTCAGTTTTGAAGCAGAGGCAGTGGTAGAGATTATTATCTTCATTATTACTATAAAAAGTCAAATCATTTGGGACTGGAAGAGTCACATAAGGTTAATAACCCAGCATCTATCTTTAGAGATATGGAAACCAATCTGGAAAGGCCATGGCCTGACCTAGACCTAGATAGACCACCCAGATTCTCATTTGTCCCATCAGGATGAGAAATCAGTCTCCTAACTCGTAGTGCAATTCATAAGGGCAAAAGATTTCAGGCAACAATCCTGGGCCAGAACTAAAATTTGTCCTCAGTCCTGAGAAGCTGTGATTTCTAAAATACCAGCTTCCTTGCAAAATGAGGCCTCAATGCCAAAAAGAATTAGTGTTCCTTAAGTCTTGTAGTTTCTAATTACAGAAAGGATTTTAAGATTTATTCCCAGAGGTTTTAATATTGCTGTCTTAATTTATAGCTCTTTCTTAATTTTAGTATTCAAATGAAAGTTTTAATTATAATCAAGCAGGTCTTCATATGGAAAGATAGCATTGCTGGCTCATCTTCAAGAGAGCATGTGGTTTCAGTTACTTTCTAGGGGTGGGGGAATGACAGTGAGTAGTTACCCGCCCTGTTTCAAACAGTACACGTGCACACAGTGTCTCTAGACAAAATCAAAGTTGACACTGTGACTCTGGAATTGACCAGAATTAACAAGTTCATGTATTCCTGATTTAAACTGCATTATACATTATTATGAATTGATTTGTGTCCCTCATAAAACTACATTGAAGTCCTAACCCCTGGTACCTGTGAAGGTGACCTTGTCTGGAAAAAGAATCTTTGAAGATGTTTTCAGTTAAACTAACGTGAGGTCACACCAGAGTAGGGTACGTCATAATCCAATAGTGGTGTCCTCTAAAAGAGAAGGGACAGAGAGATGAACACAAAGAGGGAAGACAGCTATGTAAAGACAGAGGCGGAGACTAGAGCGATACATGTACAAGACAAGGGACACCAAGGATTGCCGGCCTTCACCAGAAGTTAGGAGAAGGACATGGAACAGATTATCACTTAGAGTTCTCAGAAGGAATCAACAGAGTGGCACCCTGATTTCTGAGAGCTAGTGTCCAAAACTGTGAGATAATAAGAGTGCACGTGATGCCGCCAAACAACAGACAGGCCTATAAAGTAAACAATAACACCCGTGAGGAATGTCCTCCTCAGAACAATTAACCATAGGAGACCAAAAGGCCAGAATTTACCCCAGAACAAGGAAAGGGCAGGAAAAAATGACAAATGGACACTGTGTTGTTGTTGTTGTTGTTGTTACGTACCGTCGAGTCGGACCCGACTCATAGCGACCCCTCCTTGGGTTTCCAAGGCAGTATCACTGTGGAAGTAGATTGCCCCATCTTCCTTCCGAGGAGTGGCTGGTGGGTTTGAACCACCAGCCTTCTGGTTAGCAGTCAAGTGCCTTAGGCACTATGCTACCAGAGCTCCTAAATGGACACTAGAAAATGTTTATTTATTAAAGAAAAAAGAGAGCGTGAATGAAGATGAGTGTACCGTCAAGTTACCTCCTCAAAGAAACCTGTACTTCAGGGACAGGTGGAAGTAGCAGAGTCAGAGAAAAAGATGAGAGGGAAGAGAAGCAGGAACATTCCAGACAGTGAGGGATGTTAGGATGACAACTGAAAAAGTGGCAGGCTAATAAGAGACAAGACTGTCCAGGCTGAGGGAGAGCAGGTCTTATCTACTTGGGTATTTGGATAAAAAAAAGGAAAGGACATTTGTGCTAGGTAAAGGTGTGTGGCAACTTGGCCAGGCTGTGCTTCTGAGTGGTTTGGCAGCTGGGTGTGGTCATTCCCCATGATGAGACTGGATGTGCTATGATCAACTCCATGGTGGAATCTGCTGTGAACAGCTAATGAGTTGCCTTTGGGCTGTGGCCTGCTTCCAGTATATATGGAGAAGCTTTGAGAAAGGTCTCTAGCTTTCTGGCACTTTGGGATGCTGCATTTGGCCAAATCTTCATCTCCAGTTTCTGGACTTGAACCAGTGCCCTGCTGCGTTGCCTACAGATCTTGGTATTGTGCCATTTTACCTGCTGACCTTGATTTCAGCAGCCTCGGCAGCCAGCAGCTGCGTGCACCAGGAGACGCCTCCAGCTCCGTGGACCTGGAACAAGAGGCAGAGCTGAAACCCACGGGCCTTCACCCAGCCCCTAGAGCCAGAACTCTGAGTTTGGACTTCTAGCCTCCTATACCATAAGAGAATAAATTCCTGTTTGCTAAAGCCATCCATTTCTGGTTATTTCTGTTACAGCATCACTAGAGAACCAAGACAACATTTGTACATCTAGGAGAGTTAGCTTTTTTTTTTTTTTTTCTTAACAGTGTCACTTTAGTAATGCTGATTTTCTTTATGTTTTGAAATAATTATGTTAGAACAGGCAAGTGTGTACAGACCAAGGTTTATTAGTAGCTCTCAGGGTGGGGTGGGAGGAGGAAAGGGGGATTACTGCTTAGGAAGCCCTGACTTTCGGTTCACATTGATCAAAGGTGGAGTAGCACAGCACATTAATGTAACTGCTGTCAATATGTTGTGTACCTATAAAAAGCTGAATTGGCCAAAATTGTGATAGAGATCTTTACAACAAAAAGAGCACCTGCTGAGGCTGCTTATACACAGCCAAACGTCTTGTGCGATTTGGTACCTTGGTTTAGAGGTTTAGGGTCATGGTTTCATGGGCCATCCCAGTTAATTGGCTTAACAAGTCTAGCTTAATGAGTCAAGAATGCCTGCCTTGAACAGCATCAATATCAGAGGCTGTGAGCTGGAATCAATTCAGTGGCAGTGGGCTTTGCCCTTTTTCTTTTTGGAATTAAGAAACTAATAAAAAGTTTACCCATAGGAAGGAAATGGGAAACTGGGTGAATGAGAAGCTATTTTTCATATTGTTTTGCTGTTTGAACCATAATGTATTATGTTGTTGTTGTTGTTGTTATGTGCCGTCGAGTCGGCTCCGACTCATAGCGACCCCTCCTTGGGTTTCCGAGGCAGTATCACTACGGAAGTAGGATTGCCCAACCTTCCTTCCGAGGAGAGGCTGGTGGGTTTGAACTGCCAGCCTTCTGGTTAGCAGACAAGTGCTTTAGCCACTATGCTACCAGAGCTCCTAATGTATTATGTAGGCAAATAATAATAATAATAATAATGATAAAAGAAACTTTTTTAAAAGGACAACTGCTGCTTCCTCTCTCCTCGGCCCCCTCCACACACACACACACACACACACACATACAAGAAGAAAGGTGCTTTTTATTATTATTACATATTAGACAATCTACCTCCTTTGAGGATATGCCCCACTGAAATCATGAACTTTATCCTGCTTTCCATCAGCAAACACATGGCCAGGGTGGCTTTCAAAAGACTTTGGACGTGAGTCATTTTTCAGATATGTGGCTGTGTTAGCACTAGCCTCAAGACTTCGATAGGATAGGGCACAATTGTCCTAAGCAAACACCTTCAAGTGGGTAACAAAATTCTTTCCAGGTTGAAATGGAAGCTGGCCAAACATCCTTGAAGCTCTAGACCTTTCTATTCCTCTCTCTTGCTAGTGATGGGAGGGGAGTGTTTGACCAGAACAACAGGTGATGTTTGCCAAAGGCAGGCTGAAACGCAGCCACCTGACCCAAGTCACACTGGAATTCCAAAGTCACATCTTGGTTCTCAGAGAAAGAGCAGACTTTCGCCCTGTGGTGCTGCAGAAAGGACTGAACAGATGGTGTCATCCGGCCGGGTTTGGTTTTCCTTCCTGACACATACAGCTGTGGTTTAGCAGGAACTGGAAGAGGATCTCCTTGTCCTCTCCCAACCCCCATCACCCAAGCCTTTGCTGTGTTGTTATTGTTGTTGTGTTTTGCCATCGAGTCGGATCCGACTCATAGCAACCCTTCCTTGGGTTTCTGAGGCAGTATCACTATGGAAGCAGATTGTAGCCACACAGAACTTATGACCAGTAAAGTCTCTGCCAATGCCTGGGAACATCCAATAGGATTCATGGTGGTCAGAGTGAACATTACAGATCTAGACCAGACTGAATGTGAGTGTGATTTACACACAGGCTGCTGGATTATTTTTGAAAATCACTGCCATAAAAGCTAGAGAGACAAAGGAAGATGAGTGGTGGTCAGGGCCTGGGGTCGGGAAGGGGTGGATTGGTGGAGCCCAGGGGATTTTTAGGGCAGTGATATTATGTCTGATGCTGTCATGGTAGACACATGTCAAAACCCATAAGACTGTATAACACAAAGAGTGAACCCTCATGTAAACTATGGACTTCAGTTAATAATAATAATAATAATGTATTAATATTGGTTCATCAGTTGTAACAAATATATCACAAGAATGCAAGATGTTATATATAGATATAGATATAGATATATAAAGACCAGATTTACTGGTCTGATAGAGCCTGGTGAGACCCCTGAGACTATGGCCTTAGCTGCCCTTCAGGTCTGGAATTGAACTCACTCCTGTGGCTTCCAGCCAAATAATAGACAGGCATATGGGGTGAACATTTACGTCAGGTAGATAAACTTACTTGGAATGATCAACCATAGAGAACAGAAGGGCAGTGTTCACACAGGGAAACAGCTCAGGGGGTGGGAGTGCATGGCAGGGAAGGACACAGGGAAGAGGTAACTACGGGGAGGAAGTGGGAAGAGAGCTGTTACACTGTGAGGCATTGCAGTCAATGTCATGA
>NW_006921891.1:615368-619195 GCF_000298275.1 Orycteropus afer afer
ATGTGTGAGCTTAGCTAGTCTCATGGCTGAAATGCTGTCTTTCTGCTGATCATTCCCAACTTTGTGTCTTCAGCCACACCCACTCCTGCTGAAGACAGCTCCCATATCCAGTGGCTACTCAGCAACTAGGGACCCTGGTGGCATAGTGCCTAAGGCATTTGACTGCTATCCAGAAGGCTGGCGGTTCAAACCCACCAGCCACCAGGAAGATTGGGCAATCTACATCTGTAGAAATACTGCCTCAGAAACCCAAGGAGGGGTCTCATAGTGACGACTTGATGACAGTTAGTTTGGTTTTGCTTTTTACTCAGCAACTAATGCCCCACTCCCCACCCTTTGGTGTCTGGGGACTTTCAGAGAGGGGAAACTATTCTGTATGATACTGTCATGCTGGACGCAAGACATTCTACATTTGTCGAAACCCACGGGACTACACAACACAAAGAGTGGACCCTATTGTACACTACGGACAATGCATCAACGTGGGTTCATCAATTCAAACAAACGTCCTATAGGGGTGCGAGATGTGAATGACAGGAGAAACCATGTGTAGGAGCAGAGGAGGTATATGGGAAAACTTGCTGTGCCATTTTTCTGTAAACCTAAAACTATTCTAAAGAGTTTTTAAAAGTCTATTTAAAAAAAGAAAGAAAGAAAGAAA
The DNA here is from genome assembly GCF_000298275.1 of Orycteropus afer afer. Classification (NCBI taxonomy): domain Eukaryota; kingdom Metazoa; phylum Chordata; class Mammalia; order Tubulidentata; family Orycteropodidae; genus Orycteropus; species Orycteropus afer. Next base: position 616,030 of record NW_006921891.1, read on the forward strand.
CACTACCATAGCATGCGAGAATCTTGCTTGCAAACAGGCCCTCAGCTGATGCTGAGGCATTAAAATGAGAGCACAAACCTGCTTCAGCCACATTGTGAAAGGACCTTTGAACACAGGCCTTACAACATGGCCCCTCCATAATATTGAATCAAGTCAAACAGAACATGGCCAGGGGTCTACATGTATAAGCTAACTTTTACCTTTAATATTGTTAATAGGTAAACTTTGAAATGGCATTTTTCTTTGTTTATACACATAAGGTGGAACATGGAAAAATACTAAGTCATATTAGAAGGAATGATAGAGTTACAAATTAACCTTTTTTTTTTTTTTGCTGACACAGTAGAAATAATTGATTCAGGCAGGAATCGTCAATACAAGTCAAAACTGTTTGCTGAACTTCACCTTAAACACAGTAAAAAATTGTTTGTTAAAAAGTAGCTAATTAACACCCTCTGAATCCCATATTGCCTGGTATAGAGCGACAAGATGAGCCCGCCAGGTTGGAAGGCACTCTGAATACACAGTGGCCACACCGTTGGACTTGGGCATAGCGCCATCATGAAGATGACTCAGGACTGGGCAGCGTTTCGTTCTGCTGTACATGTGGTCACCATGAGTCAGCACCACCAAGACAGCAACCAACAACAGTAACAGTAGTCCCTTAATAAATACTTAATGAATGATTTTTTAAAAAAAATACTTCCTGGTGAAATTTTGATGAGGAATAGGCTATTTGACTCTCAAGGTAGCTTCCCACAGGTTACTTATTAATGAAAACCAGTTGCTATTGAGTTGACTCAGACTCACAGCGAACCCATATGTGTAAGAGTAGAACTGTGCTCCGTCGGTTTTACAGTGGCTGAGTTTTCAGTAGATCACCAGGCCTTTCTACCAAGCCACCTCTGGATGGACTCAAACCTCCAACCCTTCAGTTCGCAGCTGAGCGCGTCCAACGTAATGCTGTATACACAGGTCCAGACTCATCAGCGAGCTCTGGGCTGGAGACAAAGTTTAGGGAATCAGCAAGTTGGAGGAGGTGGTTGAAGATACAGAGTGGATGAGTTCACCTGGGAGGAGTGAGAAGGGAATAGAATTGAGGAAAGTGTCCAAGAAACCACAACTTTTATGGGGAAAGTGGATTGAACAAGAATAGTCAGAGAAAGCAGAGAAGAGCTAAAAATGTCATGAGAGACGAGAAAGATTCAGAAAGCAGAATGTGGCTTGCGTTGTCAAAAGCTACCAAGAAGCCAAATAAAAGGAGAAATAAAAGTGTGCATTTGTTTGAGAGCTAGGAAACTATTGTTGTAACAAACGAATTACCATGTATTGAGCACCTATAATGTACTTCTTGTTGTATGTGCCATTGGGTCTATTCTGACTCATAGTGACCCTAGAAGACAGAGCAGAACTGCTCCATAGGGTTTCCAAGGCTGTAAAGTTTACAGAAGCAGACTGCCACATCTTTTTCCAACGGAGCAAATGGTGAGTTCTAATGCCCAACCTTTCATTTAGTAGCAGAGAGCTTTAACCACTACAGAAGTGCACCTATTTACTTCAACTTTCACAGCAACCCCTGGTGTTAAAACAGCCTTCCCATCTCCGCCCTCTCTTTTTTTTTTTTGGTCTTTTCAACATGGTAAATATACATGTAACAAAAATTTGCCATTTTAACATTTTTTATATTCAATTCACTGACACTAATTATGCTAATTATGCTGTTCAACACTCACCATTGTTTGCAGATTTTTCCCTCCTCTTTAACAGGAGCTCCATGGCCCCGAAGCAATGAATCATTTCCAATGACTTCCAGCCTGCCGTTGGTGACCACTATTAGACTTTGGTCTCTAGGCATTTGCCTATTCTAGGTATTTCATATGAGTGAGATGGTACAGTATTTGTCCTTTTGTGTTGGGCTTTTTTCACTCAGTATATGGTATTTTTCACATGTAACACACTCATGTAAATAACATGCACTTTCATATAATGTGCATAGGGTCCTTAGGAAACTAATGTGCAAGAATGTTGCACAGTTTGCAAGAATTGTATCATGCACGTGTTATTTGCACTAAAATATGATGTTTTCAAGGTCTATCCAGGTTATCGTATGTATCAGGATTTTATTTCTCTTTATGGGTGAGTAATATTCCATTGGATGGATAGACCACATTTTGTTTATCCATTCACCTCCTCCCCCTTCTGACAGATGAGAAAAGTGAAGCTCAAATCTTCAGCAAGGTCACATGGCTAATAAAGGGTGACCAGAAGCAAGCGACAAGTTTACTTGTGATAGCATGGACAGTTTTGTCTCATTTTATCTGCTAGCATTCAGAAGTCTTGCAAAGGAATGGAATACATAAACTTCTGGAGTGGAGTTAGGACAGGGCTTGTGAAGGAAGACTTCAGCAGGGCATGGGAACCAGAATGTTTCAAATCAATCTGAAGGGATGGATTAGGAGTCTGAGCTGGGCTCACTCACTGCCAACAAGTGGGATCTGACTCAGAGTGACCCCTCCTTGGGTTTCTGAGGCAGTATCTACAGAAGTAGATTGCCCCATCTTCCTTCCAGGGAGTGGCTGGTGGGTTTGAACCGCCAGCCTTCTGGTTAGCAGTCAAATGCCTTAGGCACTACGCTACCAGAGCTCCCTGAACTGGGGAGGGACATAAAAGAACAGGCAGTCATGAGAAGGCAACATGAGAGGTGAGAAGTAAGATTTGGAGGCTAGAAGTCTTGACATGTGTGGCTCTGGCTCACTGAGAAAAAGATTTTACATCATAAGCCAGTAAACACACACACATATCCACACACATTCACACATGTTGTTGTTGTTGTTGTTAGGTGCCGTCGAGTTGGCTCTAACTCACAGAGACACTACGCACAGCAGAACGAAACACTGCCTGGTCTGGTGCCAGCCTCATGATCCTTGCTATACCTGAGCCTATCGGTGCAGCCACTGTGACTATCCATCCCGTTGAGGGCCTTCCCCTTCTTCGTTAACCCTCCACTTTATCAAGCATGATATCCTTCTCCAGGGAATGGTTCCTTCTGACAACATGACCAAAGTAGGTGCGATCAAGTCTGGCCATTCTCACTTCCAAGGAGCATTTTGGCTGTACTTCATCCAGGACACATCTGTTAGTTCTTTTGGCACTCCATGGTGCTTTC
>NW_006921891.1:619563-629083 GCF_000298275.1 Orycteropus afer afer
AAAAAATCAGCTGTTGAGACCCTATGGAGCACATGTGTCTGACACACATGACATGGCCATGAGTCAGAGTCATCTCAACAGCAATGGGTTTTATAGTCCCCGGGTGGTACATACAGTAAACATGCCCATTGCTAACCGAAAGGTTAGTGGTTTGAGTCCACCCTGAGGCACGTCAGAAGAAAGGCCTGTGATCTACTTCTGAAAAATCAGCCACTGAAAATTCTTTGGAGCACAGTTCTGCTTTGATACACATGGGGTCGTCATGATTTGGTGTCAACTCCATGGCAACTGGTTTGGTTTGCGACCTTTACCATGTAGGAGAGTGTAATCATTTGAACTCTATTTCTTTCCAGTTATTTGTTTTGTGCATTTTTTTTCACTTTTAGCCCTGATAAGAACCAATTAAATTGATTTCATGACACTGTAAGTAGACAAAACCTATGTTTTGAAAACTACAGTCTAAGGTGTGGCCAGAAGTGTGGTAGCAGAGGGGTGGAGTGGAGGTTAGAATTGTAGTCAGCTATCTGTTTTGGATACAACTACCTCAACCTTCTTTCCTTCACTTAGCCTAGGCCCCTCAGGTTTTTGTTTACCTGATCCTGTGAGCTAAAGCCCTAACTCACCCTCACACCCTAATGAGGTCCTAAGCAGAAACACCTGTGGTGCAAAGACAATGGTAAGGGACCAAATCACAATTGGCCTTGGTCCAGCCAAAGGCCTAAAGAAATTCTTAACCTAAATAGACCTCAGCTTCCAGGAAAAGAGGAGAGAGAAAAGAACTCATAGCTATTTCAAAGGACTATAGTCATGGGTAGGGAGCTCTGGTAGCATAGTGCCTAAGGCACTTGACTGCTAATCAGAAGGCTGGTGGTTCAAACCCACCAGCTACTCCTCCAAACCCACCAGCCACTCCTCCGAAGGAAGGTTGGGCAATCTATTTCCGTAGTGATACTGCCTCAGAAACCCAAGGAGGGGTCACTATGAGTCGGGTCCAACTCGATGGCACGTAACAACAACAACATAGTCATGGGTATGGAGTCACCTTCCTTGGGGCAGATGGTTCTTAATGTCTAAATTAGATTTGCTTGACTTCACTGCTTTTGAAGCTGAACAATTAACTTCTCTGAAACTTTGGTTGAGGACCTAGATGTACTCACTCTTGGGTATCTGACCCTCCTGTTGGAAAACTTCATGACCTATTTTCAAAAAGGAGCCCAGATAGAAAAAAAGATTCACTTTGAAGACTCCTGACCCAAGCCATGGTATTTTCAATAACCCCATACACATGCAAAAGCTGGAGAGTGAATAAGGAAGACCGAAGAAGAATGGATGCATTTGAATTGTAGTGTTGGCAACAGATAGTGGGAATACCATGGACTGACGGAAGAATGAACAAATCTGTCTTGGAAGGAAGAAGTACAGCCAAAAAAAAACAAAACAAAACAAATTCAAAGCATGAGTTGTCCATGTGTTGTCCTTTATTGTTATAGTTAAGGTAGTATGTCAACTTGGCTGGACCATGTTTCTCAGGTTTATCAGTTATGACGTAGGCATCCCCCATAATGAAATCTGATATAATGTAATCACCTCCATGATGAGATTTGTTGTGAGCAGTCAATCAGTTGAAAGGGAGTTTCTTCAGGCCTCCTTCCAATATGTATGGATGTTCTGGCAAAGCTCTCTGGCTTTTTGATCTATCTGGATCCCGCATCTGGCCTGTCATCATCTGACCTCTGGTTCTTTGGACTTGAGCCAGTGCCAGAGGCCTGCCATCTTACTTGCCAGTCTTGGATTTGTCAGTATTCACAGCCTGTGAGCTAACAGCTTGCCATCTGACCTACAGTCTTGGGTTCATCAGCCCCTGCAGCTACTTCAGTCTTGAAAAGCCTCCAGCCTGACATCTGTTCCACGGACTTAGGACTTGCCAGCCTCTACAACTGTGTGAGCCATTTCCTTGAGGTAAATCTCTTTCTTTTTCTACATATATAAGCTTCACTGGTTTTCCTTCTCTAGAGAACTTGGCCTAAGACATTGATGCATGAGTATATTCATGTATTTCTGTTATAACATGGAGCCTTTAAAGAGAGAGTCAGTGGAACTGTAGAGGAGTCTCTCAGGATGTATGTATGGCTTTGAGAATGTATGTTTGATATATGAACTCACAGGATGCTCTCACCTTCCTAGTTTGTTGCCACTCCGTTTTGAAATGACAAGTTCAGGGTTCTATATTACATAACTGCCCCATAGGGTTTTCTGGGCTGTCATCCTTACAGGAGCAGATCACCAGGTTTCGTCATATGAAGCCACTGGTGGGTTCAAACTGCCAACCTTTCAATTAGCAGCTGAGTGCTTAACTATTGTTCCACCAGGCTATTATTATCATTATATAATTATTATTGAAGCTATTACCTCATACACATTTGCCTCTTTCATTAAACTGAGACCAGGCCTGGTCTTATTCGTCTTCCTGTCTCCAATGATTAGGAAAGAGCTTAGCACACCGGTGTTCAATAAATGTTTGTTGAGTAAACAAAGAATGACTCTTTCCACCCTCCAAGCAAGCCATTATTTCAAGTCAACAAAACCAAGTGATATTGGACATATTTTTTTAAGCTCATGAAATATTTTAGTTTCTGGATTTGGAAAACACTATCACAAAGTCGTTGTATCAGCCCCTTACAGAGCTCAGTGTGGTGATGAGGAAAGGCATAATTTCCTGTAGTTTGACAATAACCTGACAAGAATAGCTGCAACTGCTTTGACGAGATCATGAATGTAACTTGTCCCACGCCAATGGCGCTCAAAGCTGTGGAGTCCTACAAAACTAATGTGACCAAGCCATCCACCAACCAGGTGCTGTACTTACCAACATTCTCATGTGGTCTTCATCTTTTCAGTCTCCTGAGGGATTTCAACGTGTGAGCAACCCTTAACAGTCCCATTGGAGAGAAGATTGACTGAGGATGAACAAGCATTTAGCAGTGAGAAGTGCTTCTCTGGAAATCCCACAGCTAAACCATAAAATTCTAGAAAAAGATAGATTTGAAGAGGATATGTAGCCACTCCAGCCCTAGATCTTGGACATTCCTCAGAAAGGATGATCAAAAGATGACAGGCAAGAGGTCTCATGCCCAGCCTTTCTATGCTGATAAAATATTTGATTGTGATGGTAAGAGTCAGTTGGTTTCCATCAAAGGTAATTCAACATTGAGCTTTCAGAGGGATTTGAATGTAATTATTATAGATACATGTGGAAAAAATGCCCACAGTAAAGCAAAGAATATGTCTTTTCAAAACATTCAAAACCCTTAGGTTCATCACTCACCTTAGAACTGAAAAAGAAAAATTTCACAGCATTTTCCACTCAGCTATAGATGAGGGGGTAGCTCTGGTAGCATAGTGCCTAAGGCACTTGACTGCTAACCAGAAGGCTGGCAGTTCAAACCCACCAGCCACTCCTCGGAAGGAAGGTCGGGCAATCTACTTCTGTAGTGATACCGCCTTGGAAAGCCAAGGAGGGGTCTCTATGAATCAGGTCTGACTCGATGGCACATAACAACAACATAGATGAGGGACCAGTCCCTGGAGAAGGACATCATGCTAGGAAAAGTAGAGGGTCAGGGAGAAAGGCGAAGACCCTCAATGAGGTAGATTGACACAGTGGCTGCACCAATGGGCTGAAGCATAGTAAGGACTGTGAGGATGGCATGAGACAGGGCGGTGTTTCGTTCTGTTGCACATGGGGTCGCTATGAGTCAGAACCAACTTGATGGCACCTAACAACTTAGATGAGAAGCCTATCTTTTCACCAATGTAATACATGAGGAGTCCCTTGGTGGTGCAGATGGCCATCCGCTTGGCTGCTAACTGAAAAGCTGGCAGTTCTAGTCCACTCAGAAGCTTCTCAAAAGAAAGGCCTTGTCATTTCTTCTGAAAAATCAGCCTGGGGAGCACAGTTGTACACTGCCACACAAGTTATAAATCATAATCATCTCCAGGGCAAATGGTGGAAGACACATGAGGGCAGGGACTACTTCTTACTGTATGTCTGGGGCAAAAAACAAAATACTGTCATATACTGGGCCGTCAATAGATATCGGCGGAGTGCACTAATGATCTGGTGCTTAATAATAGGTGGTTGGCTATAAATATTGATTCAAATCAGCAAACTCAAGGACAAAGGCAAATTACAGTTTCAAAGCTTTTTGTATTTTAAAAAATATATTTAAAATTGTGTTATCTAGCACAGCATTTACATGTGTAAAGGTACCCCCAAAACAAATAAAGTCTCCATCAATTAAGGGGGAAAGTCTTCAATGTTAACATTAACAATGACATTAACATTGATAATGACAATGGTAAAGCCCTAATCTGCTCCCTTACTACTGCCGAGTACCTAAGGAAGAGTGTGCACGTATGAACCATAGCATGCATGCACCCTGCCCACAAAAATCTCAGAAGCCAAGAATAGGGATGGTACTAGCACAACAGTGTGACAAGGAGATATAAGGCTATACAAGCATTCAAAGGAAAAATGGTGTTAGGTGCCTTCAAGTCAGCTCTGACTCATAGCGACCCTACGTACAAAAAAAGGAAACACTGCCCGGCCCTGCGCCAGCCTCACAATCCTTGCTATACTTGAGCTCGTTGTTGCAGCCACTGTGTCAATCTTTCTTATTGAGGGTCTTCCCCTTTTTCACTGACCCTCTGCAGGCATGATATCCTTCTCCAGGAACTGGGGGAAAACTAAAAACAGGTCTTTGAAATACATTTCCTCCTAAGCTTACTTCATTACATGTTTGTGTCTTAAAATTATAATGTAGGCCCTTCTCATTACATGGAAACAAAATATCTCTAAATTGGTGTGTTTAGTAAGCCACTCTTGCAAATGTAATCTACAAGTGAGAAAAAAAATTGGGAGGGGCGGCCGGGGGAAGACATTTTTCTTATTCTCTTGCTAGGCCAGTGAGGCTATCAGGGTCCATCAAACACTGTTTTCCATGTTGTTAAACTACTCACTGTTCCATTTACATTCTTGCATCAAGGAAGACTCGAGGAATTATGCTTTTTCGTTTTGGCTGTAATGTTGTTTCCAGAATGCACTGTTCGTTGTGGTAAGCACAAAGTTGACCTCTTAGGTTTAGAAATAATACACCATGTTCTGTTTGCATCTGGAGGCGTTAGAAGCTTCTTTCTTTACAAGGGGGTGCAGAGAGTCCAATGCTGACAAGAGATGTTAGAGATGCTAGAGAAGTCAGACGTTTGTTAAGACTTTGCAAACAGCCCCCACCCTACCCCTAATCCTTGAAACAGCCCGTAAACTGTGTTATGGAATCAAAGAACTTCCCAATTCCATCCATTGGAAGACTGGAGAAATGTGGCCGTGGTTGAGACATCTGTGAGATTTAAAAGGGAATGCAGCTCAGTCCCAAACGGTCCTTCACTGGCCTCTTTAATTTCCTCTATCTGTACTTGACTTAGCCTGATCAATTCAAAATTTGCGGAAGTCCGAGGCCAGACTGTGTGGCCTTCAGATGTCACTTAAGCTCGCTTGCCTGTTTCCTCCTTGGGGGAGAGGGGAGGGTCAAAGATGGTGGCTAGAGTCGTCTTCCATTGGAACATTCTCTCATTTTAATTCATCTGTCAAAAAGGCCATGGACTCCTAAGTATGAATTCCCATACTGATTCATAAATACCCCAGCCCTTCCAGAAAGATCCTCTCTTGGGAGCAAAAAAGAATTCTCTTCCCAAACCAAATAAAAAAACGTAGCCTCTCCTGACCTCTCCCCTTCCCCCTCAGATGTGCATCACTTAAGTGTGCAAAGTGAGTGTGATTCGGGCAGAAGCTTCTGTTTCCCCTCACCCGACACACCAAGCTGCCTACATTCAATCGTTACTGGAGTTTTTCATGGTAATTTCCCCGCTGCATTTTCTTTTGCCCTCTCAGGACGGAAAGGTCCTCTGGGAGGACCGTGACTTGATCTCCTGCCTCAACCCTTTCCCTTAATATTCATTTTTATTTTCAAATACTGGACTTGTGTGAATTTTTTTTTTACAATCTTACTTCCGCTTCTCATTTGAAACATGCTCCCAGAAACCTGCCCGGAGACCGGTTTATCCGTGTGCCTTAGGGCATTTTCCTCGGAGACCGGTTTATCCGTGTGCCTTAGGGCATTTTCCTCCTTGGCCGCACCCTCTTTTGCAGGCAATAAAGGGACTGCGGGACTGAAGGGCTTGTCTCCATTTGGCCATAGTTTTTAGGACCTTTGTGCTGACTGATGTGGTCTAATCACTCCACTGAGCTTTCGCAGCGGCAAGTACACGTCCTCCCCCCTAGCAGGGCAGATAAAGACTCCTCGCTGATGCTGGACTTGATTGTCAAAACCACAGGTACACGGTTTCCTGTGCATTTCTCAAAATAAGTGTTGAGCAAAGGAAATGCAATGAACCAGCTTAATAATGATCAACAGTTTGCCCCACGCTATTCCCTGACCTTCAAAATGGGTATTTTCATAAATCAGTTTTCTGATGAAAAGAAAAAGTTAACTTCTTGGGTATTTGCATTGTATATTTTAGCCTTGCTGCAGTGTTGGGTAAACTATCCTTCATAAATGCTGTTCTTGTTTTCCATTTAATAAAACTGGTTATGTGCCATCGAAACTAGTACTTAAAAAAAAAAAATCTGTGCCCTCTTGTAACAGAGCAGAGGAATTCATTAGGCACTGTGTCAATAGGGACCTATTTAAAATAAAATAAAAAAGATACCCCATTCACCCCCACCCCTGCACATTAAACGGTCCAAAAAAAAAAAAAAAAAAAAAGGCTTGGCTCTGTTATCTCAAATGTAGCCCTCATGTAATCAGTGTCCAATTTAGTTACCCTTTAAATTCAAAACAATGATCCAGAACGTGAGGATTATTTTTAAATCATATAAATACTAAAAACAGTTTTAAGTACTTCAACTTCTAATCTGACCGCTGAAATTCTATTTGTGTTGATACCGAGTTGAACTGAGAGCTAAGATGCTAGGCAGTAAATTAACCACCGCCTTCCTTTTCTCCATGGTATGAGATTCTATGTGGGTTTATCAAAACCTCTAAGTACTGCAACTGTCTTCTCATTAGATCTCTCATACAACTCATGCTAGGAATTTCATCAGCCCAAGTAAATGTTCTCCCAGTTGGCTAGTATAGACAAGGTGCGCCACGTACCTGCGGGAAAACCGCATTTACCCCGATTCCCAGGCGTTTCTCCCCTCTAAGACCACGAGGCAAACTCGCAAAGGTTTCACTGGCGAATCAGCTGTTCCTTCCAGACACCAGACAGTCACACCAGGCCAGGTTTTAAAACTTTTTATTTGCATATTAAAAAAATTGTGCATTCCAATAATTAAAATCATTTGAACAAAAAAAATGGCACTCCGATTAAACTGCATTTTACGCCTGCAGGACACCTTGGACCAGCTTTGCTTTTACTCTATATACTTATTCACTGTCGTCCCACCCAGCTCCTTCCTTCACCAACATGCAAGTTCTCGTCCTTCCCTGCCCGCCAGACAGGCCCGATGGGAGCGGCAGGCGCCGCCTTCGTGGTCAGTAGTTCTTTGATGTGAAAAGGGGCAGCACAGTCATTTAAACTTGATCCAACCTCTTTGCATCTTACAAAGTTAAACAGCTAAAAGAAGGAAAATAAGAAGGCAATGCTTGTGGAATGTACAGTGCGTATTGGCGGCTCCGCCTCATTACGATTCGCCCGCTTGCTTCTCCTGTTCGATCGCTGTAGCCGGGGGGAAAAGGGGACAAAAAAAAACATGGAGGCTGATTACTATGACCTCGCAGAGCCAAGAATGAGAGCACCTGCATGTAAAGGATCTTTTCATATCACCAAACCCTCTACAAGTATAAACAGCAATTCCACGATGAAATATTTCTGTTAGGTACAGTATTTAATATAAATAGATGTGCATTTTAATAGATTAGTGTATGGGAATAATAATATGTTACATTCATTATGCCAGAATTAGAATAAATTACCGATGCCTTGCGTTTGCTGACTACAAAACCATTTTTTAATTAACCTTTCCAAGCGCATTAATCATAAAGCTGCCGGCTCCTCCCCCTCGCTCCTCGGCTCCCCCCAGGAATTCTTCTCCCAGCCCCTCCCCGCCACCCCCAGCCTCTCCCGCCCAGCCAGGTCCCAACATGGGGAAGTGGGGGAGAGAGAGCGTACTTTCTTTTGAAGGCAGTGGATTTTTCTCTTGCGTTTCTGTCTTCTTCAATTTCGACTTATCGAATTTCTCAATCTCGGCCATATCGGGCTTGTCAGACATGGTTGCGGTGGAAGCTGCTGGCACAAAGACAGGGGGGAGGGTTAGCCACCCACCCTCGTCCCTCTGGCTTCCTAAGGGTGCTTGCTCCCCCTCCAGTCTCCTGCCTGAACCCCCACCTCCTCGTTCCCGTTTTTATTCGGGGCTAAAGAGCTTCCTCTTTTTCCTGGGGCGGGGGGAGGCGCCCTCTTCCCAGTATCTCAAAACGCGGGGTACTCATGAGCGGAGACCGCTCTCGCAGCCAGCGGCCGAAATCTTTCGGAGGCATGAAATTGCCCAGGGTGGCTTGTTAATTGCAGCGTTTAAAAATTCGTATCTGACTGGCGTGAATAGAGAACAGTAAAGGCATCCCAAATCAAGAAGTTATGGGGCGGGTGGGACGGGTAATTCTGCATTCTAATTCTTAAACTGCAGCCGAGATTGCACAAATTTCCTCCCTTTTCTCTGCGCGGGCCCTCCCCCAAGCTGCGGCCCGGTGGCGCTTTCTTTGGCACAAAGGCGGCAGCTGCTGCCGGCGCCTCGGACCACCGCCCTGCCCGCTTCCTCCTCCCGCCCAACAATGCCGCCCTCCTCACACAAAGCTCTCCCACACCCGGCCAGCAATCCCCGGCGGCCGCGAGGGCAGCTCGGGGGCCTTCGCACACATTCCTTGGCGAGAAGGCCGGCCACCTGAAACCTGGGGCCAGCAGCCTCGAAGCCATCGGCGGCTGGGGATAAAGGGAGCTGTTGAGGCGCGGGGCTGGGTGGGTGGCAGCCAGAACAAAGGCTCCCTCTGTGCCTGCCCCAGCCCTGCCCGGGTGGCACTGGAGAAAGTCTTTGAGGAGGGAGGAAAGAGAGAACTGTTCCCTCCAGGCTGCGGGGCACAACGCTCGTGACCGGGAAAACCCTTCTAGTCCCCGACCCCGTTAGCGAGCATCTGGAGGGGCACGGGCGCGCCACGCTCCCGGAGCAGCCTGCGCAGGGAGGCCGCTAGGGCTGGGCTTCAGAGCGCTGCAGTGGTGAAGGGACGCGCGCAGATGGCGGGAGGGGACCGCGGGACAGGGGCAGGGGCAGGGGCAGGGCCCGAGGCTCACCGAGCGAGGAGAGAGCGAGAGAGAAGAGTCCTTGTGCTCTGGGGCCGCCTCCGAGTGCCGGGCGGGGCGCGCGGCGCCGCTTTATCCGCGCTGCTATGTAAATGAGGTGATGTCACCCGCC
>NW_006921891.1:629223-635940 GCF_000298275.1 Orycteropus afer afer
TCTTGGGGACCGGTGCTTGATCACTAAGGGCCTGGGTGGGACCTAGGGGGACCGGCATTCCTTGATTGCGACACTGCCATTGTCTGAGGCCGACAGCCCCAAGCCCAGGCGCGGGGCTCCCTCGCAGCAGGGCCTCGCCCACTGCCCGCGATGCCTGTGACTCAGCTCGCAGACCGGTGGAGGGCCATCGCCCCACCCCACGCCTTTGTCTTCCTCGCTGACTTTCTCCCTGACTTGGGTGAGAGGTATGCACCTTGAAGTGATTTTTTAAAAAAGTTTCCTCGCTGTAACACCCAGATTTTTTTTTTTTTTTTAATCACTGTAGTTTGGCGAACACCCAAGTCGAAGAACAGTAGCATTTGCTGGGTGTGCGTAATGTAGCTGCAGTTTGTTGAGCCCAAGGCCTCTCTCTCTCTTCAGCCGAGCTGGAGCTTGTCTCTTGCCTTGATGCCTGGTAATAAGGAAATTCTCCTGCTTTCGTGTTCCTTATTTGCCAAAAGTCTCAAAGTGATTGCTAAGGAGGCCCGTGTTGGATTCCAGAAACGTGAGGTTCCATTTTCCCTGAAATCTTCAGATTAGATTGAAAACGCAAACCCTGTGTGTTACAGGGCACGTGTTTCAGCACTGAGAAATTTTTGAAATGCACTTGTAATTTACCTTCACCGGGAAAGATGTGGGAGAGAGTGCAGCCCTTTTCAAAATGGCACCTGATTTGGGGAGTACAAGTGACCCAGTTGTGCTGACAATTAGTTACAGATACCTGCCAGTGCTTACCAATGGAGTGTGAATGGGGAAAGAGCCCCTGGCTCTAGAAAGGCCTAGTTGGGATGATTTCTAAGGGAGGCAAAGCAGTGTTCGAAATTGTCCTTTTCCTTTTGCATGTTCCAGGGAAATGCTGTCCAGAAGAGCCTGCTAATCATGCCTGGGGAAGAGGCCTTTGTCACACTGGGGACTAGAATCAATGGTATTTTAAATGCTGAAGCAGCACTGCTAGGGCCTCGGACTTCCCCATTTCTGCACCTCCTTGACTTCCTTTTTCCTGGGGAGGAAGGGGAGGCAGTGGCCAGGGGCAGGTGACCGTCTGGTTCCCCAGTTAATGCTTCACTGGGTGGCTGCTGTCCTGTTCTCCAAATGGGGACATGGGGCCTTTTCGGGTGCCAGGGCCCCTGAACCTGCCCTCCACTGACTCGCCTGGGCGTCCACTTCATCGTCCAAACATAGACTAGACCTTGCAGGGGGATTTTTCAGCTGACAGCTGTGGTCGTACCAAGCCCATTTCTGTAGGTCTTGGAATGCCGTTTCCGGCACTCAGCTGCTGTCAGAAATCACATATGTCCTCGCTGATGTCTCCCAATTACAAAGAATGCCACTACCATCTCGTGGCCTGTTCGCTCAAGGGCTTTCTTGAAACAGGATTAGGTCTCCGAAGGAGAGGGAGGAGCAGACATTTTTGAACCTCTGCAGAGTTTTTCTTGTCTGGTATCAAGCAGCCTTTCTGCCTCTGAGTTTAGGATCTTGATAGAAAGAGGGCACGTGAATAGATAGGGAGGGAAGGGAAGAGACAACTGGTTGAGAGGAAGAGAAAAGCATTTAATAATTTAAGTTGACTTGCCAACTGGTCAAGGACCCAGAGAGTGAAGAGGGGCGAGGCAGCTGAGAGAAAAGGTAAAAGGAATATTCTTCAAAGCTGTGTGACTTTGTCAGGTTCATTCATCTGTCTGTGTTTTGTTTTCTGATCTGTACATGGGATGGTGGCAGTACCGATCTCAGCCAGTCAGTCGCTGGGAGGGTTGACTGCTTAGGGCAGTGTAGTGCACGACACAGGAAACGTTTTGTGGTGTTATTATAGCACTGTCACTATTACTACTGCACAAGTATCATTTAGGAGCAAGGGTTGAGAAAAAAATAATGAAATAAAAAATGTTTTAGTGTTTGGAATTAATCTAAAAATTTAAGATGTTTTTAGGTTATTTCTTCCACTTCTAAAATTCTGGTCAAATGAGATCTTTTCTTTGATTTACAGCAAATATAAAATAACGGTTTTCCTTGGTTGATGCCATAGGTGCTTTCATCCCCACCGCCCCTCCTTGAGGAGAAGTGGACAGAGAGGGAAACTGAGTCTTAGAGAAGCTCAGTCATGGTGATCAAGAAACTGATGGCTGCTCTTCATTACTTATGCCCCTTCTTGTTAGCTACTGTCCTGTCTGCCGACTCATAGCCACCCCGGGTGTGGAGAGCAGGGTTTCCCAGGCTGTAACTTTTCAGAAGCAGCTCCTCAGGCATTTACTCCAAGGGACCGAGTGAGTTTAAGTCACCAATCTTTCAGCTAGTATTTATGCTAAGGGGTAAATAAAAATAAAAACTGCCACCTGCCCCCTACTCCACCCCCTATCCTCTGGGTCTGTGCCTGAGACTCGCCAGGAAGCATGTGAGCCGACAGACTTGTTCTGTCCCTCAAGGCCCAATACATTGTGGTCATAGTGCCCTGAATTGAATTGCTAAGTGAGGGAGCTATTTGCACCCAGCTCCTCCTCGCCCCCTACTTGGGCCTCTAATCACCATGCTTTTCCTCTCCAGGTAATGAATTCCACTCACTTTAAGATTCAGAGCTGTCAGGGATCACTCTGCCTCCCGGAAGCAAGTTAAGTGGGTACGTGGGGATAGAGGAATATTATGTTCGAGATTTACTCTCGGATGGTTTAGAAAAAAAAAAAAAAACAGATAGATTGATCGGTTGATTGAGAGAGGAAGAGAAAGCAAGAAAGCGCCAACCAAAGCCACTGCCATTCAGTCAGTGCCGACTCACAGCTCCCCTAGAGGACAGAGTAGAACTGTCCTGTAGAGTTTCCAAGTCTGTAATCTTTAGAGAGGCTGACTGCCTCAGGTTTCTCCTGCGGAGTGGCTGAGTTATTCAGGTTTGCAGCTGAGTGCTTAACCACTGTGCCACCAGGGCTCACTTGAGAAAGCAAGAGAGAATGACAAAGCCAAAAACAAAACCCCAAAAGCAAACCAGTTGCCATCAAGTCAAATCCGACTCATGGTAACCCCACGTGTGTTGGAGTAGGAATGTGCTCTATCGGGTTGTCAAGGCTGTGGCCTTTTGGAAGCAGATTGCCGGGCCTTTCGTCTGAGTGCCTCTGGGCGAGTCCAAACTGCCCACCTTTTGGTTAGTAGTCAAGCGTTTAACTGTCTCCACCACCTGGGGACTCCAGTGATAAAGCAAATGTGACAAAACATTCAGCCCTGCTGAGTCTGGGCTCGGAGGACACAACAGTTCTTCATTGTAATAGCTTTGTGACTTTTCTGTAAGCTTGGAGAGTCCCCCAAACGAAAAGTTTAAAACATTCCGGTGACTCCAAGCATGGTGCACATTACAAACAAAATAATAAATGGATCCTAACAGATAAACGAAAGGAAACATTAAAGTCACAGGAATTTCAAACAAAACAAACAAAAACCAGATAGCACCTCTCTCATGACACAGAATGCATCTTTCCTTCCATTCCTTCTGACTCACTGGCAGGCCCCGGCTCCCTCGTCTGGCAGTGTTGGGGTTCTTATACACAGGATGATAATAATTTAGTTTGTCTTTCACATTCTCCTTAGTACAAAATTTAAATCTCTTTTACCCAACTGGCACATAGAAAGTACCCAGTAGGTGCTAAGCAATGACCCACAGTTAACTCAACACCCAATAGCTGTGGTCCTCATTGGAAGCCTCCTCATGTTGAGAGGGTGTTCCTTCTGTGGCGTTCCTCTTTTGACTCTGTTGTTGTTAGGTGCCGTCAAGTTGGCTCTGACTCATAGCGACCCTGTGTACAACAGAATGAAACACTGCCTGGTCCTGTGCCAACCCCACAAATCCTTGCTATGCTTGAGTCCATCGTAGCACCCACTGTGTCACTCCATCCCGTTGAGGGTCTTCCCCTTTGTCACTGGCCCTCTACCAAGCATGATATCCTTCTCCAGGGAATGGACTTCAGGCTCTAGCACCTCAAATCACGCTGAAAAGGCCATATAGCCCACGGTCCTTGGAAACCCTTGAAAGAAAGGAGTTTTAGTGCGTGGTCTTGGCTCTGCTCCGCAGCTGGTTACCCTTGGCAAGTTCACTTAACCTTTCACACTCAGCAAATACCGATACTACTGTTGATAGTGCCCCGCCTGGTCCTGCGCCGTCTTCATGAGCCTTGGGGTGCTCCAGTACGGTGTCGAGGCCCCTGTGTATTCGGAGTGCCTTCCGACCTATGGGGCTCAGCTTCCAGCATCATATCCGACCATGTTCGATTTTGATCCACAGGGTTTCCATTGGCTCATTTTTGGAAGTAGACTGTCAGGCCTTTTTTCTCAGTCTGTCTTAGTCTGGAAGCTCTACTGAAACCCATCCACCATGGGTGACCCTGCTGGTATTTGAAATACCAGTGGCATAGCCTCCAGCTTCACAGCAACACACAAGCTACCACAGTATGGCAAACAGCCAGTTTTTACCCCAGTGCCTAAGTCATTTGACTGCTAACCAGAAAGCTGGCGGTTCAAACCCACCAACCACCCCTCGGAGGGAAGGTTGGGCAATCTACTTCCGTAGAGATACCACCTCAGAAACCCAAGGAGGGGGTCTCTATGAGTGGGAAAAAACTCGAAGGCAGTGAGTTTGGCTTGTGTGTGTGTGTGTGTAAGGGTGCTTTAAGGATAAAATGACACAAAAGATGAGAAATGCTTTGACAAAGTTCACAAATGCCAGATAGATATGAGTTGTATTACATAAGCAATCACTAAACCACAAAATGTAAGGTGAAATCTATAAGCTTGCTCTTCCTCCCCACCCCCTCCCCAACTTGATGTCCAATTTTCTGGCTCCCCTGAGCTGGCGCCTAAAGCCTTTTAGGTAAGTGTCTGGTATAGACTGTGGAATTCGGGCCATGCGGAGAAGGCAGAGTTCAATGGTAAATTCAATTCCAATCACTGACTTATTCAGTGGTTCATTCAGTTCATTGATATCCACACCCTCTCATCCATTTCTCTCTCAGAAACCCTGTTGGTGACTTTCTCTAGTTCAAAGGATCTCTGCCTTAGCCAGGGAGTCCATGGACTTGGAGGAAAAATAAAATTCAGGGAGTCCGTGAACAAAGAAGGGAAAAGACTGTATCTTTATTTTCATTAACCCCTAACTGAATATTAGCATTTCCTCTCAGTACCTGGAGGACCTTTGTGACATTAGCAGTTCCTGGGATTTGGTCAACAGTAGAAATCCCAGGTGTTTTTATGTCCACTCACATTTCTGCCCATCCCTAAATGTTCAGCACAATTTTGAATCTCTGGTGGATATGAGAGCTACTACTAGATTGTATTGTTTCATGCATAAAGAAGCACACACATTTACTCCATCATAATTTCTAAAAGCCTTTTCATAAATGTACGTAAACTTAATTGCTCTCATTTGTGAGCTCAAGGTTTTTGGGTTTTTTTGTTTGTTTGTTTGTTTCTTTTTCCCTAGGCATTTCCATAATTCTGAGAATTGTCATCACACTGCCAAAGGACACCAAGGTGCACAAAGGGTTAAGAACCCCTGCCTCTCACTCCACCTTTGACGCCCCTTCCGCTCCTTCTGTCTGCTCATAACCCGACACTGGGGTGTGAGGAACGGGGCCAAAAACTCTTTTCTAGTTTCAGTTTTTGCATGGTTTTTAATTGAGGTAAAATTCACGTAACAGAAAGTCAGCCGTTGGAAAGGGCACAGTTCAGTGTACATTGAGGCTGTTCAGCTATCACCACTAATTCCAGAACGTTGCATCACCCCAAAGGGAAACACTAAACCCATTGGCAATCTGTCCCATTCTCCCTTCCCCCAGCCCCTGGCAACCATTAATCTACTTTCTGTCTCTCTGGATTTGCCTCTTCTGGAACATTTCCTCCACATGAAATCATGCAATATGTGGCCTTCTGTGTCTGGTTTCTTTCACCCACCTTGTAGCATGTGCGTATCCGTACTTCATGCCTGTTTATGGCTGAAGAGCTTTCCATTTCCTGTGTATACCACATTTTGTTGATCGATTCATCTGGTGGTGGCTGTTTGGCTTGTGTACCCTGTAGCGTTACCGTGAGCCTTCATTACAAGTAACTGACTTCATGTTTTCAGTTTTTCTGGGTGTATGGAACCAGGAGTGGAATTGCTGGGTCAGATGGTAATTCTGGCGGTTCCTGGGTGGCGCGAACAGCTTGGGCTCGGCTGGTAACCAAAAGGAAGACAAGGCCTGGTAATGTGCTCCCATGAAGATGACAGCCAAGAAAACCCTATGGGGCAGTTCTACTCTGTAATGCACAGGGGTTCCATGAGATGGGACAGACTTGAAGGCAAAGGACAATGGCCGCATGGTAATTCTGGAGTCCTTGGGTGGTGCAAATGATTAATACACTGGGCTGCTAACTGAGAGGTTGGAGGTTCAAATTCACCCAGAGGCACCTCAAAAGGAAGCCCTGGCAATCTACTTCCAAAAACTCAGTCACTGGAAACCTTGTGGCACCCAGTTCTACCCTAACACCCATGGGGTCTCCATCACCAACGGTGCTTTGCAGGTGATTCTTTTGCCCCTTGAAATCTCTAGTCCTGTCTTTTAAATTGTGATTGAAAATGCCCACCTCAGTGGTGCTTGTGCCCAGTACTTGCTGACCCACTTAACTTGCTCCAGGGAGGCAGGAATGATCCCTGAATAAGCTTCAGGC
>NW_006921891.1:636040-643008 GCF_000298275.1 Orycteropus afer afer
ATGAAGTCCACATGTATAGCCACCATTTGTGTTGTTGAAAAAAGGTATTTGCAATGAATAAGTCATTGGTCTTGCACAGTTCTATCATGCAATCTCCGGCATCACTTCTATCACCAAGACCATATTTTCCAACTGCCAGTGATTCTTCTGTGTTTCCAACTTTTGCATTCCAATCACCAGTGATAACTGACACAACTTGATTGCATGTTTGATCAATTTCAGACTGCGGAAGTTGGTAAAATTCTTCAATTTCCCTTACCTTGGTATTCTGGTTACCTAGTGCCACTCTGACAAGAATATACCACAAATGGGATAGCCTTAACAAACAGGAGTTTATTCTCTCACAATTTGGAGACCATAAGTCCAAGTTCAAAGTGCCAAGCTCTAGGGGCTGGGTGAAAGCCCCTCAGCCTTGGGCTTCAGCTCTGCCTCTTGTTCCTGGCCCACTAAAGCTAGAGGCTTTTCTTCACTCAGCTACTGATTGCTGAAGCTAACAAGCCCAAGGTTGACAAATAAAATGGCACAGTTCCAATATTTCCAAACCACATGGCAGACATTCCACTGGAAGTCCCAAGGTCAGCAGAACATGGCAGGCTGCTGAACAATGACATGGCTACATGCAGAGTTCAAGTGTGCCATAAACAAGAGACCATCTCCCAAGGTTCCTACTTATATACAGAAAGCAGACCACATCCCTACGGCAGCTATTCATCTGCTCATAGTAGATTCCACCGCGGAGTTGATTACCAGTCTCATCATGGGGAATACTACATCCAGCTGCCCACCCACTCGACCACAATGTATTGAGGAAGTGCTCTGGGCCTTGGGGGCCAAAACAGCCTGTCACCTCACACACTTCAGGTGACTCTCAAGGCCAACCCAGGGGATAGGGGGTAGAGTAGGGGGGAGGTGGCAGTTTTTATTTACCCCTTAGCATAAATACTAGCTGAAAGATTGGCGATTCAAACTCACACAGGAGTCCCTTGAAAGAAAGGCCTGGCAATCTGTTTCTGAAAATCATAGCCCAGGAAACCCTAGTTTGCATACCCGAGGTGGCTGTGAGTCGGAATGGATGGGACAGCAACTGACAACACCACCAACGAGCAGAAAGAATTGAGCGCAGCCATCAGCTGCTCTGTCCTCGAAGTTCTTTAGTGCCCCTTTACCAGAACAAGGACACCCTTCAGGACAGCCATGGTACAAGATCAGTACAGGAAATTTCACTCTGCTTCCATACTGCTTCTGGTCCAGGTTCCAATCCAGGAGCCTGCATCACAGTGACTTGTCATGTCCCATTTGGGCTTTTTAATTTAGAACGTTCTCAGCCTCTCGTGGTCTGCCACGACACTTATTTATCTTTTTAAATAAGATAGGCCAGCCAATTGTTTTGTGGAATTGCCCTCAATTTGGATTTGACTGATGTTTCCTTATGATTTGATTTGGGCTTTGTCCAAGGGGTGCTGTGACCTTCTCTGTCTCACATTACAGGGTACATGATGTCAGTTTGTCTCGTCATTGCAGATTGCAACTTTGATCACTTGATTGGGTTGCTATCTGTCAGGTTTCTCCACCGCGAAGGGACGATTTTTTGATGTGTCTCTAGTCCCTGCATGGAGGCGTTTTTCAGCTGTCTTCACTGAAGGCTCCTAGCTCAGTTGTGGTACCTTTAACTGTAACCTCAACGGTGGGGAATTACTGTCCCTACCATGTACAAACCCAAGTGTGATTCCATGTGGTGTTAAGAACACAGAGAAGTAGATTCTCGAGGTCTTTCTTCCCAGTCTGTCTTGGTCTGGAAGCTCTCCTGAAACCCATCCACCATGGGTAACCCTGCTGGTATTTGAAATACCAGTGGTACAGCGTCCAGCATCATAGCAACACATAGGGCACCACAGTACAATGAACTGACGGATAGGTGGCAACAATGGACCAAACATTCCAGTGATCATGGAGTTGGTGCAGGACTGGGCAATGCTTGTTCAGTTATACTGAAGGTCGCCATGTGTAGGAGCCAACTTGATGGCAACTGGCAACAACTGTTTAAGTGCTCAGCTGCTGACCAAACGGTTGGTAGTTCAAACCCATCAGCAACTCTGTGGGAGAAAAGACTTGGCGATGTGCTTCCTTGCAGATAACAGCCTAGGAAACCCTATAGGACTGTTCTACTCTGTCACATGGAGTGGCCATGAGTTGGAATTGGCTCAATGGCTCACAACAACAAACAACAATAACATATGCACACACGCATATATACAGTAAAACCTTCAAACGCCAGAAACTGTGTAAGGCAGACATCTGTCAGAGAAGGAAGACTCAAATATTTTCCATTAAAACAAGCAATAGAAAAGTGGTAAGACTTCACCCTGTCAAAACTGGAAAGTTTGTGAGACCCGGAAAAACAAGGCGGTCCCATCGATTTCCAGCACTCACAGGTTTCACTGTCCATATTCACATACACATATACTAGCATATACATCTTTTTTCCCATAGCATTATAGTTAAGAACAAAAATTAGACTTAACCTTAGTATATATTATTAGGAGACTAGTTAAATACATGACAGAATGCCCAGACAATGGACAACTATTCAGCCATTAGATGAAGACTGAGGCAGATCTAGTTTTTACAGTTTCATGTTGTTGTGGAGAAAATGCACAGCAAAACATACACCAATTCAACAGTTTGTACACGTGCCATTTAGTGACACTGATGACATTCTCTGAGTTGTGCGACCATTCTCACCCTCCTCTTCTGAGCTGTTCCTCCACGATTAACATGAACTCACTGCCCCCTAAGGTTCCTGTCTCATCTTTTAAATTGCTGTTGTCAATAGGATCCCATATGGGTAGTTCTTCAAAGAGCACAATGCTCTACAGAATCTTTGTTCAAAATGCTCAGTAATGGGACTGAGGCAGATCTGTTCATGATACTATAGAAGGATGTCCAAAATACACTCCGATGTGAAAAGAAAAAAAAGTCCTCATAAATATTGTATATTGTCTCCGTGTAATAAGAAAGTGGAGTGTATACAGACAATTTCCAGGAGAGAGTTTAAAAACCTATTAACAGAGGTTACCTGTGGGGAAGGAGAATGGAGAATCCTGTAGCATTTACATTTTCACCAGAAGCATGCATTACTTTTACATTTCTAAATATTTTAAACATTATTTGTATGTGTTTCGTTTTACATTTTTATGTATTTTATTGTATTTTTGGTAAAAGTTTACACAGCAAATTAGGTTCCCAGTTGACACTTCCTATACATATTGTTCAGTGACATTGGTTACGTTTTTCAAAGTGTGTCAGCATTCTCATTATTTCTATTCTGGTTGTATCATTTCCATTAATCTAGCTTCCCTGGCTCCCGCCCACCTTCTCACCTTTGCTTTAGGGTAAATGCTGACTGTTTGGTCTCATATAGATGATTTTTTAAAGGAATGCAGTACTCATGACGGATATTGTTTATTTTACGAGCCAACATGTTATTTAGCTGAAAAGTGACCTCTGGGAGTGTTTTCAATTCAAAGTTTAATTGATTGTCTCACGGGTTCCTCTAGTCTCTACTAGGCCAATAGGTCTGGGCTTTCTTAAGAATTTGAGTTTTAGTCTCCATTTTTCTCCCATTCTACCTGGAAGGTTTTTTTTTTTTTTTTTTTTTGCTTTATTTTTCCTCTGGTAGCATAGTGTCTGAGGTACTTGACTGCTAACCAGAAGGCTGGCAGTTCAAACCCATCAGCCACTCCTCGGAAGGAAGATAGGGCAATCTACTTCCATAGTGATACTGCCTCAGAAACCCGAGGAGGGGTCGCTATGACTCGGGTCCAACTCGATGGCACATAACAACAACAACAACAACATATTTATATTAGTTTTCTAGCTCCCTGCCCAAGAAACTTCACAAAACCAATTCACAGGCAGTTGAGTATACCTGTGAAAGAAATAGATTCTGACCACAGGCTTGGGGTTTCTTTAGTAATAATAGTAATAATAATAATAAAACATTTGAAAGGAAGTGAAACACAGGCAAGAAGAAGGAGGGTGACTTCCTGTTTAACTGCAATTGTAGGAACTCGTGTTCTTAAAGGGGCAGGAGGACCTTTACTTTCAAGTCTATGACTATTGTGATCCTAAATCAAAATGGCGTAGGCTCGTCTGCAGCAGGCCTCTGTTCTGGGACACAGCTGAAGCACCTGAATTTGGTCAGTCAACCCACAGCAGGCCCAGTTAAGAGCAGTCCTTCGTTAGAGTAGCTCCACCTCGGGTGGTTTCCCATAAAATGTGAGAACATCACCCTTTGGTGAATTGAATAATATTTTCAATGAGGAAGGGCAGCTGCTCCTAGAATCATATAGTGACGTCTGTTATAAAGTTAATATTCTTCTCCAGATTTGGGGGAGGGGGTGCTGTCTGTGAGAGAGAGAAAAAATGAGGGAAAGAGAAAGTGTATGTATGTGAGAGAGAATGTGTGTGGAGTGTTGTGAGAGAGAGAGTGTGTGACAGAGAGAATTTGTGTGAGACAAAATGCACATGGAGTGGATGTGAGAGTGTATATGTGTGTATGTGAGAGAGAGAGAATGTGTGTGTGGAGTGTGTGTATGTAAGAGTGTGTGTGTGAGAGAGAGAGAGAATGTGTGTGTATGTGAGAGAGAATGTGTGTGTGGAGTGTGTGTATGTGAGAGAGTGTGTGTATCAAAGAGAGAGTGTGTGTGTGGAATGTATGGGAGAGAAAGTGTATGTGGAGTGTGTGTCTGTAAGAGAAAGTGTATGTGTTCATGTGTGAAAGAGAGAATTTGTGTGTGGAGTGTGTGTGTGTGTATTCTAGTATGGCTTTTCCCTAAGTAGAAGCACTTTTGGCCAAGTTGAACCACCACGGAAAGGTACCTTTGTACAGGTGTTTTGTTGTTTTATGTTTCCATTATTTTTGTGCCCACTAGCTTGATCTTGCCTCCCAACAGCGTGGGATAGGGCATTAGGCACCCCCTCTATAATTGAAGAAATGAGGCCCATGGTAAGTGACTTGCCCAAGGTCTCAGGGCAGGTAGCAGGGGCAGAGCTGGGTCCCAGGCCTGGCAGCCTGGCTTCTGGCCCTGTGCCCTGGCAGGGGAGGAGCTGTGGTTTCCCGGGGTTTCATCACCCAACCCTCTGGCGTTTAAGTAGAAGGAACTTTCCACTGACTTCTCTTAGGCCTCCCTCTCAGTCAGGTGCCAATAGAGCTCCGAAGTAGGGATCTGAGAAGGGAGGGATCCGTGTGGGTCGTAGGTGAGGGAAGCCTGGAGAAATAGGTGAGGTCGGTGGACTGTGGAGGTGCCATCTTGCCTCCCCTATTAGCCGCTCACAGTTACTCTCCTTGGCTACCTTATGTGGTTTTAGAGCTTGGGAGATAAAAGGAGTCAAACAGAGGAAGTGGGGTGGGGGAGGAGATAGAGCGTATTAGTTCCCCTTCCTTTCTCATGTCTGCCAACTGCCCAGTTCCCACACATGTGATTGGATCATCACTTCCACGGAAGTGAAGCAGAGAAGCTCCCCCCACCCCCACCTACTCTACAACCACATTAGTGCTGCCTGCCGAGGCTTTGATGCTGACGCTCCTGGCCAAGGGGAATTCTGTCCCCCTGAGAGTGCCATGTGGGGACAGAAATGCATGCTATGGTCTCTCCCCTTCCCGACCATCTGCATCACACCCCAAGACGGGCTGGCCAGAGTTAACAAATACAAATCCAGGAGGCCTAGTTAAATGTGAATTTCAGATAAATACCAACTACTTTTTCCATATAGCTCATACAATATTTTGGACATACTTATACTAAAAAAATATTCTTCATTATTTATCTGAAATTGGAGTTTAACTTGTTGTGTGCCGTCGAGGTGGACCTGACTCATAGCGACCCCTCCTTGGGTTTCCGAGGTGGTATAACCACGGAAGTAAATTGCCTAACCTTCAGGCACCTGTTATTTTACCCAAGCAACCCTACCCTGAGAGAGAAAACGGAGAGCTCTTCCCAGGTTGATCACTACTTCGGCTGCCTGTTCATCTAGCACCATCTAAAGACAGGTGCGCATGCACATGCACACACACAAACACACACATACACACACCTTGGCCAATCTCAGACCTTTCTGGCTGAGGAGACAGAGACAGAGGAAGGTTCTGAAGAGAGCAGGGTTGGAGGTGGCAGAGAGCTCGGCCCAAGAGAGAGTGGGTTGGGAAATCCAACAGCAGATGGGCGCCACCGACATGCTCCAAGGGCCTGAAGGGCTGGAGCCGGTGCCAATCAGAGGCGGGTGCTCTGACTGAGGGAGCAAACACATGACTTCCGGGACTCACTGAAGCCTTCCTAGGTCTCCTCACCCCAGACCTGTGGAGGCTGACTTCAGCCCGGAATCCTCTTGTGGCCCCACGAAGGCAGGATTCAGAGCCAGGAGCCATGGAGAGCCAGCCCCTGGGAGTGCAAAAAGCCTCCGCTCTCTTACCCTCTGTACTCCTTCCACTCACCTGCAGACTGAGGGCCCACTCTATGCCAGGCACTGTGCTAACAGGACGCCATGGTACCTGCCCTCGCAGACTTGTATGAAAATCAACTTTGTTCAGGTTTAGTTTACAGAAAATAAAATGCACACATTTTAAGGATACAGTTTGATGTTTGCTGACAAATGAGTACACCCATGTCACCACCATCCCATTCAAGATACAGGAGACTTCTACCACCCCTGAAAGTTCCCTCAGCCATTTTGGAGACTTGTACTCAAACAGTTGTCTACCCTGTGAGCTGTTCATTGGTGCCCCATAGCATAGTGCAATCCTCACAACCCCACACCTTTTTTTCCCCCTTTTATTTTATTTTATTTTATTTTTATTGTGAATTGGGTGGAGATTTACAGAGCAAATTCACTTTCCATACAGCAGTTCACATATACTTTGTCTCATGTCATTGACCACAGTTTACCACAATGCAACAGCTCCCCTCCCA
>NW_006921891.1:644303-655630 GCF_000298275.1 Orycteropus afer afer
TAGGTTGTTTCCATCTTTTGGCTATTGTAAATAGTGCTGCGATGAACATGGGTGTGCATATATCTGTTCTTGCCATGGCTCTCACTTCTTTAGGGTATATACCTAGTAATGGAAAGTCTGGGTCAAGTGGTATTTCTAGTTCTAACTTTTGAAGGAATCGCCATACTGCTTTCCACAATGGTTGTACAATTTTACAGTCCCACCTAAGCGGTTCTGCTTTTAAGTGTTATTCAGGGTCACTGGGGAAATCTGGAGAGCTGATAGTAACTGACACTTAATGGCTTGCTGACTGCAGGCTGGATCTGGTCTCAGCATTTCATAGTCCATGATCAGAACAAGGGGTCCAGGTATGATTAAAGTTAGAGCTGGTATTGTTACCTCCACTTGACAGAAGAGGAACCAGTTTCCAGAACTTACCCCAAATCCCCTTACTATTCAGTGGGAGTTGGGATCTGAAACCAGGCAGTCAGGCTACTGATGCCCTCCTCTTCAGGCTCCTGACAAGTTTCAGAGAAGAATTTGGAGAGATTTGGTGGTAGATTTTTGTTGTTGTTGTTGGCTTTGTTTTAATTGCATTTGTTTGTTTCCTCCAGAGTTTATAATTATGATGATGGTCATGGTGTGATAGAATTACATGCAAGAACTCATAATGCCTCAGAAAATTGGAAGGACATATTTTGGGAAAAAAGGACCAAACTGAGAAATGACCGAGTTGATAGCCAGTCACAACAGTTCCTTTTAGGATGTTAAATCTATTTTCTTTTCTTTCAAAGAATTTCTGCTTTCTGAAGAAATGTATCCCCTTTGCTGTGTACTCAAAGGCAAAGTCTGTACATGATGACACCCAAGACAGGCCTGATGTCCCCCAAAACAAAAGACTCAGCCGCCAGGTACCAGAAACTTTGCCTTTGCCCCCAATTATCTGTATCCAGATTGTAGCCAAACTTATTTCTACTCACTTTGAAGTTGTCCACTTCTCCTCATTTTCCCTGACTCTACTACCATGAAGTCGATTCTGACTCATAGTGACCCTATAGGACAGAAGAGAACTGCCCCTTGGGGTTTCCAAGGCTGTAATCTTTGCGGAAGCAGACTGCCTCATCTTTTCCCCAAGGAATAGCTGGTGGGTTTGAACTGTTGACCCTTTTGTCGGCAGCTGAGCTCTTTAACCACTGTGCCACAGGGAGCCTCTCATTTTTGTGCCCCTGAAGTGTTGTAATAGCGTCCTCTGGGGAGTGCTCTTGCTCTAGTCTGCCCTGCTCCACAGTGCCCCCTAGGGTTATTTCCCTGAGCCATGTCCATGTTGCTCCCTGCCTATAAACCTGGCACTCTTCTCTGCCAACAGTATAAGGGGCAAAAGACTCTTTAGGGCTTTCTGAGAGCACCACAGGTGGGAATTGGCACATTCTACCAGGACACTTCTCTTTCTTCCAAGTAACGAAAGCTTTAGGCTTATCATTCCTTACACGTATTCCTCTACACATCTCCACTTCCAGATGGTTATTCACGCTGTTCCTTCTGCCAGGAATGCATTGGAAGTGAGACTACCCACTTCCAACCTCACACAGCCATAGAAGGCAGCCACTGGAGCACAGATGCTGTCTTAGGCTGGGTTCTCTAGAAAAGTAAAACCAGTGAAGTAGATAGATAGACAGATAGACTTAGACAGAGACATAGACATAGATATAGATAGGGAGAAAAAGAGAGAAGGGGAGGTGGATTTCTCTCAAAAAAATGGCTCATGCAGTTGTAGAGGCTGGCAAGTCCAATTCCATGGGTCAAGCTGGAGGCTTTTCCTGACTCACGCAGCTGCAGGGGCTGAGAAACCCAAGATCAACAAGTAGTATAGCAGGCTGCTGGCTTTGGAGGATGACAAATTCAAGATTGGCAGGTAAAATGGCAGACTATTGGTTCATAGGTTGCAAAGGCAACAGTTCCAAGATTGGCAGGCAATACGGCAAGCCACTGGTTCAAGTTCAGGAACTGGAGATGATGATGAGCTAGATGCAGGATCAAGATCCCCAGAAAGCAAGAGAGTCCATATGTATATTGGAAGCAGGCCACACCCCTGAGGAAATGCCCTTTCAACTGAATAACTGATCATAGCACATCTCATGATGGAGGTGATCATCTGGAGATCATAACTGCTAAACCACTGAGAATCGTGGTCCAGCCAAGTTGACACACAATCTTAACTCCAACAGATATTAAAATAGAGAACTCTGGAATCAGACTGCCAGGATGTGGATACTAATTTGCCCAGGGCTGGCTGCATAGGCATACAACTTGTGCAGTTACTTAGTTGTGCTTAGGAGGGCCTCATGCTTCCTTTAATCCTCTGTTGTCATCATGTTGAAATTCTTAAGCATTTTTGGACAAGAGCATTGGGCCCCACAAATTATGTTGCCAGTCCTGATGGTGACACTGACAAGCTGTTTAACTGTAAAACAGGAATAGCAGTGAAGTGTTTAGAACAAGATCAGGCACACTGTAAAAGGTCAATAAAGGAGATCTATCAATCTCTGAAGGAGCCCTGGTAGCACAGTGGTTAAGTGCTCAGCTGCTAACCAAAAGGTCGCCAGTTTGCAACCACTTGGGAAAGGATTAAAACTGGAGATCCTGGATAGAGTGGGAAGAAAAACATGGAACAAAGTCCAAAAGCACAATAATGACCAGAATTACTGGTTGGATGGAGTCAGGTGGGATCCCTATGGCCCTGGGATACACTTCAAGCCTGGAATAAAACTCACCCTCACTCAACCCAGGGTGACACACCCACATACTCTGTGGAGATGCATCCCTTAGAGCAGTTGACTCTGGGGCGCCAGAGGGACAACACTGGCAAGGAGGAAATGCAGTACACACTGGAGTGCATAACTATGAGGGGCATGGGGTGGGAGGGGGTGCTTACTGGATAGGGAGGGGAGTAGACTGGGTTAGGTTTGGGATGATAATTGGGGAGTGAAACCAAATGTTGAATGTAAAACAAACTCTGCTCTGTAAACTTGCACCTAAAGCACAATAAAATAAATCAATAAATAAGGTCAGCAGTTTGAACCCACCGACTGCTCTGCAGGAGGAAGATGTGGCAGTCTGCTTCTGTAAAGATGAAGCCTTGCAAACCCTAAGGGGCAGTTCTACTCTGTCCTACAATGATGCCATGAGACAGAATTGAATTGACAGCAATAGGCTTGTATTCTTCATTATCATCAGAATCTCTGGGTGGTGCAAATGTTTAAGTGCTTGGCTGCTAATCCATAGGCACCTGGAAAGAAAGACCTGGTGATCTACTCTGAAACCTCGCCATTGAAAACCCCGTGGAGTGCTGTTCTACTCAGCACATGGGGTCGCCATGAGTTGGAATCAACCAGAAGGCGGCCGTCTCCATTTTGCACCGTGGAGCAGCGCCACACAGCTATCACGTGACAGAAACAGCGATGTCATTCACTTCCATTCCCCGTGCAGATGTGAACTTTCCTCCGCGGCCCTGGCTGTACTTAGCATGCGGTCCCATCTGCCCTGTGTGTATTAATTACGGGGTGGCATTTTCCCTTTTCAAAGCCTGTCCATACCTCTTCTTTCTTCCCTTTCTCATCAGCCCCTGAAAGGAGCAGAGCACAGAGCTGGCACTTCTCACATTTGACAAATGAGGACGGTAAACGAGTGACTGGACAAAATGCAATCATGGGCTTTGCTGAAACAAAGATGCAGCGGTATCAGAGGCCAGGGCTCCATGACCCCACACATCACGGCTGTTTCTTTTTTGTCTTGAGGCAGAATCTTCCTTCCTCTGTACATGCATGTTAACTCTAACCCGTTGTCTCTCCTTGGGAAAGGCGACTTTTGTGAGCCAAGAAGGAGACAGACAGTCTTGGTCCTTCCTACAGGTTTTAGACTGCACTGTACAAAGAGAGTGGGCTACTTACGACTCTACCAAGAGATGTTTTTAATTGCCCTGCCACCTTGCCAGCTCAGATGCCATGATTGCTGGTGGTGATGAGGTGCAGCACTATTTCAGGCAACCCTTCATCCATCCATTCATTCACTGACACACACATACATTCTGAACTGAGCTATTATGTGCTGGTCTTAGGGAAAGAACTGTGCTGGTTCAAAGTGATGGAAAGTCAATACTGTTCTCGACTCTAGGAATGAGGGCAAAGACTGACAAGTGTGCAAAGAATCACAAACATATGGTATGTGCTAAAAGCCAGGTATTACCGAAGCTCAGAATAGAAAGCAAAGACCCACAAAGGGCAAGAAAGAGAAGGTTCTCCCAAGAGGTGGAATTTGAGCTGAGGTTGGAGTGAGGAGGAGACCGAGATGAGAGATGAGATGAGAGTGCTCTTGTATTAGCTTCCTGTGGCTGCTGTAACACATTACAGGCAATCTCCAGCTTAAAAATGTCTGTCTTCCATACAGGCAACTCCCATTTGCCCTTTAATGTTATGGAAGTTTGCCCTCACTTTGAAAAGCTGATTGAACCAACCCCTACTCACAACAAATTCTTCATCACAATCACCTCACTTGCTACACATGCTGCTTTTAAATAACTGAAAAAGTTTTGAGCCTTTTCTTGCACTAAAGTAAAGCTATATTAGAAGCTATGTATCTGGTCTGACTGACCTACATATTCTAAAAGACACAATTAGAAAGGGATCTCATTCATAACCCCGGGGCTGCCTATACTAAAAATGTAGCGGCTTAAAGAGCACAAGGTTACTCTTAACCGTTGTGGAGGTCAGAAGTCCAAAATGGGTTTCAATGGGCTAAAACCGAGGTGTTGGCAGGGCTACACTCTTTTCTGCAGAATCCCTTTTCTTGATTCTTTGAGCTTTCAAAGCCCACCCACATTCCTTGATTCATGGCCCCTTCTGCCCTCTTCAAAGCCAGTGGTGTTGCATCTCGGACCATCCTTCCGTATTTCCATCTCCCTCTGCCTCCTCATCTGCCTCCTTCTTTCACTTCTAAAGACCCCTGTGATGGCATTCAGTGCACAGGCAGATCCAGGATAATCTTCCTATTTAAGGTCAGCTGATTGGCAACCTTCATTCTGTCTGCAATCTAAATTTTTTTTTTTTGCCATATAACAAAGCATAGTCATAAGTACTGGGGACCAGGACACAGAGAGCTTTGGAGGACTATTATTTTGCCTACCATACTCGTTTTATCAATTACTATTTATGTGGCTAGGAGCTCTAGTGGCATAGTGCCTAAGGCACTTGATTGCTAACCAGAAGGCTGGTGGTTCAAACCCACCAGCCACTCCTCGGAAGGAAGGTTGGGAAATCTACTTCCATAGAGATACTGCCTTGGTAACCTAAGGAGGGATCGCTATAAGTCAGATCCAACTGGACAGGAGTGAGTTTGTTTGTTTGTTTTTAATTTATGTGGCAATTTGCTTCCACCCTTCTGAGTTTGAAGCTTTTTATCTGTAAAATGTGGAGCTAATACCTACCCTGCCCATCATAACATTGATCTGAGAGTTTAATAGCATGCTGTTGTTGTGTGCCATCGAGTCAATTCTAACTCATGAAGACCCCATGTGACAACGTAGAACTGCCCCAGTCTGCTTTCTTCGTCTGTCATCTTTTTGGGAAGATTAGAAGAATGAAAGAAAGTGTCTTGGAGGAAGTATAGCCAGAATGTTCTTTAGAAGCGAGCATGACCAGACTTCATCTCTCGTACTTTGATTATGTTATTGGCAAGGACCAGAGCCTGGAGAAGGATATCATGCTCTGTAAAGTAGAGGGTCAGAGAAAAAGGGGAAGATCCTCAACAAGATGGATTGACACAAGGGGTGCAACAATGGGCTCAACCATGGCAACAATGGGCTCAACCATGGCAACGGTTGTGAGGCTGGCACAGAACCAAGCAGTGTTTTGTTCTGTTGTCCACAGGGTTGATATGAGTCCAATCCAACTCAACAGCACCTGACAACAATGACAGTCTTTATGGGAGCAGATCACCAGGCCTTTGCCAGGTCTTTTGTCCCATGGAGCCACTGGTGGGTTCAAACCACCAAACTTTTGGTTAGCAGCTGAGTGCTTACCATTGTACCTCCGGGGCATCTTTTAATAAGATGTATATATTTAACGTATTTAGTAAGATATACAAACCAAAAAAACCAAACTCACTGCTGTCACGTTGATCCCGACTCATGGCGACCCCTCCTTGGGTTTCCGAGGCAGTATCTTTATGGAGGTAGATTGCCCAATCTTCCTTCCGAGGAGTGGCTGGTGGGTTTGAACCACCGACCTTCTGGTTAGCAGTCAAATGCCTTACACACAACACCAATAATATAATAAGACAGTGTATGTGAAAATGCCTTAAAATGGCAATATTTTATGTCAACACAAATACTCCCACTGGGAGAAAGGGAAGAGGATATAATCTTTTGTGAGTGTTTGCTACCTTCTAGGCAGGTACTTTAAGATGGTTTATTTCAGATGACGCACATTTCTTCCCAACTCCACCTTTAGTGATGTCACGTTAGTATCTTGAAATCAGTCATGGTGGGAGTATTGACACCATGGAAATGAGCAAACACTACAAATCACAGTCCCCATCTGTTAAAGTTACCAGCACACCACAGCTTTATCCCACTTACTTAAGAAAATCACCTACCGTGGCTATTACAGTTAGTCCCCAACTTACACCTGGGTTCCATTCCAACAACTCTGTCGTAAGTCAGTTCTGATGTAAGTCAAATAACTTTTTTTTAAAAATTTTTATTATTATTGCCTTTTGTTATCAGTCTCTTTATCAATCTGATCTTTGTCTTTGGGGGTTGGAAGTATTACATATAAACTCACAGATATTTTAATAATACATACTTTAAAAATACATAAATCATAACAATTTATTCTGACACTGAAGAAGAGTTAGACAACAATGTCATGTTGCCAGTTGCAGTAATAGCTCCTTTTGTAAGAGGTTCTACATTATCTGAATTATCCCTTTGAATGGAGGATAAAGTTTCTGGTCAGAAAATTAGTGAGAGTTGTCTGTATGGTCCTTTTCTTTTTTCTTCATGTATTTTGTGGTAACATCTCCTGTTTCACAAATCTGCCTATCGACTTTAGCAAAGCAATAAAAAGTTGGGTCCACATTTTCAAGCAACTGAAGCTCCTGATTTAGTTTAGAAAAAAGTCAGCTCATCCTTTCATTGTAACATTTTTTTGACAACTTCTCTTCTTCCTCTTCCTCATACTTTCTTTCTCCTTCAGCATTTCTTTCTTCTTCAAAATCCATTAAGTCATGATCTGTCAATACCCCTTCTTTGTGATCCATGAGCTGTTCTGCATCAGTGATATCAAGTTCTAAATTCAGTGTTCTTGCCATATGGACGGTTTTCCCAATGATCTCTTTCGTCATGTTGTCTTGATCAAATGCTTGGAGCATGTTCACATAACTCAGCAGTTTTTTCCAAACCCCCTGCATGCACATTCCTAGAACTTCCTCCCAGGAAGATGCAATGTTCTGGATACACTGAAGAGCATTATCATTCTCCCAGCAATTACATAATGTGACTGTATCTCCATCTGTTGCAGCTACTGCCTGAGCAAAAGCAGTCCGTAGGCAATATGCCTTAAAAGTGGCGACTGCTTACCGACCTCGTTTGCTCAGGCAGTAGCTGCAACGTAGGCTGGATCACACAGCAGTCCTATTGGGAAGTGGATACACCACTTTCAAGTCTTAATCTAGATCATTTTCCGAAAGAAGATGTCCTGGGGCATTACCAAGTAGCAGCAGAATCTTGAAAGGAATGCTCTTTTCAAGGCAGTGGGCATGCACTTCTGGGATGAAACAATTAAAAAACCTGTCTTCAAATAATCAACTGTCATCCGCATGTCCATAAGTGTTTCATCGTAAGTCAACATTGCATGTAGTGCAACTAGAAACAATAAGGGGGAAAAAAAAAAAGAAAGGACAGTCCTATGTGCGATTCATCGTAAGTCAAATACATTGTAAGTCAGGGACTGTACCTCATAGGAGGGATGAACAAAGTGAAGCTCAGAGACAGTGATTAACCTGCCTAAAATCACACAGCTGGTGAGTGGTGGAGCCAACTTTCCTCACTCCAAAGGTTTGGTATCTTCACTCTACCTTTACAACCATTCTGTTGTGGGCCATCAGGTCAACTCTGACTCATAGAAATCCCGTGTGACTGAGTGGAACTGCTCTACAGTGTTTCCTAAGCTGTAATCTTTATGTGAGCAGATCATATGATCTTTCTCCTGTGGAACTACTAGTGGATTTGAACCGCTGACCTTTCAGTTATCAGCCAAGCTTTTAACCATTGTGCCACCAGGGCTCCTTCACAACCATTCAACACTCCTCCAACTTCACTTACCCTTGAGAGGTTTGCTTAGTCTAACTCTCCAAGAGAGTCATTCCAACTCATGGCGACCCTGAGTGTGTCAGAATAGAACTGTGTTCCAGAGAGTTTTTAATGGCTGGTTTGTTGGAATTAGATCACTAAGCCTTTTCTCTAATGCACCTCTGGGTGAATGCAAACTGCCAACCTTCCTGTTAGCAGCTGAGCACATTAATGGTTGGTACCACCCAGGGACTCCGTCTAAAAGGACTTGACCAAAATTGTGTTTGAAACCATTCACTCCAGACTTTAGGCAGCATATGAGACTAGCCAGTCAACACCTCCACCCACCCACCCTCGTCAACTGCAGAAGTCTCAAGAGATCTGATGCAAACAAATTGCCAGGTCACTCAAAAAGTGCAAATGTCACATGGCTTATATTTAGACAACGTGGAAGTGTTTGAAGGTCAGCCCTTCATTCAGGAGTGTACAAAGTAAATAGTAGGCTGGCATAATGGACCTTTGGGGACCCTGGCAGTGGAGGTCATTCGAGAGAGAAAGAAACTGGCTCTGCTTTCTGCTCCGTTTTAATCAGGTTCCTATTCCTCTGACCTCATGCCAATTTTTCTTATTAAGTTTGGTTTTTTTGTCTCAGCATTCCCAGGCATAAAGAATCTAAACTCATTCATGGGTGCGAGGACTTAATTAACACAGGAGCAAAAGCTGCCTATCTTTCTCACTAACCATGGCTCTTAGCTTCAACCGCAAATTTGGAATCATCTGGAACTTTTAATATCGCCAGCCACCCAAGTTGCACCCGGGCAATAATCGGAACCTCAGTAAATCCATCGGAACCTCAGTACTGAAGCTCCCATGTGACTCCAATTGCAGCCAATACCACCACTGCTTGATTTTCCCCTTTCTCACACTTCGTATTTCTGTTTCTTGGGTTATCTGTCACTTTAAGAGTCTGTGGGAAAAGATGGTATCAAGTTACAACTGGAGGCCCAGGCTCTGCTGAAAGTGAGAGGCCTCAGGGCGTTTCCTGGAGGGTGTTTCTGGCCTAAAGAATCCCCACACCTGCAAAACCAGTTCTCTCAGCCTAGTGTGATGTCACCAGGAGCCAATTTAAAAAACAAAAATCTTCTACTTGAGGTTACCATTAACGTGTGAATTGATTAAACCTAGAAATTACTGGAGAGCCCAGTCCCAGAGTTCGAGTAGATCCAGCCTTTACCATCCCGCCCAGGTTCAACATGTTTGCTCGTGGCTGTTGGACTCAGGAGTATTGGGCAGGAGGCGACTTTGAGTCCAAGGTCAGGGGAGATGCCAGGTTCAGAGTAAACAATGTAGATTCCTGGTGTAAGACTTAAAAATGGAAACCTCTGGACTCTAGACAGACTGTTGCTGCCACCTCTTGGCAGAGATTGGTGTTGACTGTGGGAAAAGAGTTGCAGGCCCCCTGCTGGTGAATTTGAGCCCAACTTGCTGCTTCACCATATTTCACTGATAATACTTTGGGCAGAAATGCATCCCCCCTTAAATATATCAGCAGGGGGAGGGTAATGAGAAGAGGGAGTTACACTCATCTGGGAGTTCACCTCATCTTTGCATTCCATTCATGCAAATCTTAAATGAATCTTCACTTCCTAATGGTTCATGGTTTGACAGATAATTATACCCGTGTGTTCAGGTAAGTACCAACTTTAGTTTCTGGCCATGGGAGTCTGGGAAGGTTTGCAAAGCTGTCGTGGTAAGTCGGAGGAGTACGGGGACCAGAAGCAGCAGCCCCATAGCAGTTTATGAGCCATTTGACAGGTCTTTGCCCAAACTACATTTCACCACCAGGCCTGGTGTGTTGCCTCAACAGACATTTAGAAATGTATTCATTTTATTTTAAGATATTGCCATCAGCAAACTAATCGTAGAAACCTCTGGAAAGGTTCGTATATACATCACTCAGAGAATAAACATAGTTGTCAGATCACTTTCAAAAATGTTATTTTATAAGAACTTCTTGGGCAACTGTTAAATAGGATGCAGTGCGCTTGGCATTCGGGAGGATTCAGGTGTGAGTGATCACGGTCCCTGCCTTCAAGGAACTTGCCATCATGTTGGTGAGGAAGATGAAACTACTAATGGTGACCACGACTGAACAGATAAGTGCCATGATTCAGGAACAAAGTGCCGTGAAATATGGACTGGAGACCATTGATATTGAGTGTGAGGTTTTCACAGCGTGGTCCCTGGACCAGCATCATCAGCATCACTTGGGAACTCATGAGAGATGCAAATTCTCAGGCACATCCCAGACTGGTTTTTAACAAGCCCTCTGGTTGATGCACCCCAAAGTTTGGGAACCATTGTTTCAAAGATAAGATTAAGAGGAATAGAAAAAAAGCATGGAAGGACAAATGTTGTTGTTGGGGGCCTTCGAGTCAATTTCAACTCACAGCAACCCCCTGTGACAGAGTAGAGCTGCCCCAGTGGGGCAGGAGCAGATTGCCAGGTCCTGCAGAGTCACTGGGTGAGTCTGAACGGCCAACTTTTCAGTTAGCAGCCAAGCGCTTAACTGTTGTGCCACCAGGCTCCTTGGAAGGACAAATGGGGTTTTTATATTGAAGTGATGGTGGGGGGGGCATGTATACTAATCACCTCTTGCATTTGTGTTGTAATGTACACTCTCTTATCTGTTTTGATGTTTACAACACCAGGACATGTGACAGAGAAGGACGAAAAGTATAGCTTTGGAGGCAAATAAGAATTGTATACAAACTCTCACTCTGCCACAAAACTGTGTGACCTGGGACAAGTTTCTTAACCTTTCTGAATCTGCTTTATCATCTATAAAATGGTAACAATAATAAGTATCATGGGTATTTTTGGTAAGGAGTAACTAAAACTCACTGCCGTCGAGTGGGATCTGACTCATAGCAACCCCTCCTTGGGTTTCCGAGGCGGTATCACTATGGAAGTAGATTGCCCAACCTTCCTTCCAAGGAGTAGC
>NW_006921891.1:655970-657389 GCF_000298275.1 Orycteropus afer afer
TATATAATACAGAGAGTTCTTTGTCATTACATGGCTATTTTGTCTATATTTTATTTTATGTTTCTTTTCATAAATCTCTATTGCTCATGAGAAAATCCAAGCTTGATGGGGGACTTAGTACTGTGACTTGGGTTCCTGACTCTCAGTCCAGGACCGCTTTCCTGTCTTCGTGGTTGGGATTAGGGATGGGGCCTCTACAAAGGCCTTCAAGCCTCTTACAGATTTGTCAACATTTCTGGGTTGGGCATATTAGGCCTCTAGAGGGCTCCACTGGTGGGTACAAAAATTACCATAGCTACCGAGGCAGAGCTGGAACAGAAGCAATCAAATGTCAAGAAGGATTGATAAGGCCGAATCAAACATAAACACCAGTGAACATAGGCATGTAGCCCAGATGGAAGGAGTAAGTTAAAGGGTCTGGAAAAGGTAAAAGTAATCTTTCAGGAACAGGGAGTGGTTTGGCAGGACTAGAGCATGGACAGAGGTCACTGTCAAGGAGGAGTAGATGATGTGGCCAGTAAGTGAGGTGGTGGTCATATAACCGTATGAAGCCAAAAAACCAAACCAACTGCCACTGAGTCAATTCCAACTCCTAGCAACCCTGTAGGACAGAACAGAGCTGCCCCATAGGGTTTCCAAGACTGTAATCTTTACAGAAGCAGACTGCCGCATCTTTGTCCCATGGAGGGGCCAGTGGGTTCCAACTGCTGAACTTGTGGTTAGCAGCCGAGCACTAATTCTTTCAATTCACATGGTCTTTCAATGTGTACTTTATTATGGCAACATTTATTTTAATTAAACATGCTTCATAAGGAAGGATCAATATGCTGACATAAATTTTAAGTTTTCTTTGGGAAGTTTCATTCCATCATCTTTATTAGCACCTTCTTCTTTGTCTCTTAATTTACTTGTGTATCAGTAAGTAGTATGTGGATGATTACAGCTTGTCATGGACAGTCGATCTTTAGTTCCGTCCCTCAAGTCTGTTGTAATGGTGGCTTTTCCCACTCAGCCCAGCCATGTTTCTTCTCCTGCCTTCATGCTTACCCACATCCCTGACAGTTATTTTTTCACTTTTTCACTACTTATGTCTCACCACAGCTAATACCTATACCTCTTTGGCCATATTTTTGCCTATGTGCTGAAGAGGAAGAAGTACCTCTGAGGGAATCTTCAGGGTTTTGTTTATTTTTCAAAATTTAATTTTTGATGAGATGATGCTTTTCAGCGACTCTGGAATTACAAATTGGACATAAGAAGAGCATTGAAACCAGAGCTTTGAACTAGTTCCAAATAGTTCAGTCATGGCCAATGGAAACAAGATCAGCATACATTTTGCATAGCAACTGTGGTATTTAAGTTTGTGTGTCAACTTGGCTGGGCCTGGTTGAGTGGCTGGGCAGCTGGATGTAGTATTCC
>NW_006921891.1:657579-663423 GCF_000298275.1 Orycteropus afer afer
ACTGTGTCATTTTATTTGTCCACCTTGGGCTTGTTAGCCTCAGCAGCCAGTAGCTGCCTGAGTGAAGAGATGCCTCTAGCTTGAGTGGGCCAGGAGCAAGAGGCAGAGCTGAAGCCCAAGGTCGAGGGGTTTAAACCCAGCCCCTAGAGCCTGGCACTTTGAACTCAGACTTCTAGCCTCCCAAACTGTAAGAGAATAAACTCCTGTTTGTTCAAGCTTCCTGTTTGTGGTATATTCCTGTCAGAGCAGCACTAGGTAGCCAAAACAGCAACTAAATCTCTTGTGCATGGGATTTTGACCAAAGGAGGGAACAGGCAACGGTGCCCTGCTCAAAGATGGTGGCCAATTTGCGCCACTTTGAATACATGTTGGTCAGTCACCACCTTTGAGCAGGGCACCGTTGTCCGTTTCCTACACAGGTCACAATCCAACACACAAGAGATTTGGTTGCTATGCAACACATACACTGGCCTTGTTTCTGTCGGCCATAACTGAACCATTTTGAACCAGTTCAAAGCCCTGATTTAAACAGATATAGAAAAAATTGCTGCATCATGCTCTCATTGTCCTCATCATCTTTAAATTGTTTTTGCTTAATTCATTTATATCTACCAGTCAGTCAATAATGACCATCTCTATACATTTTCCATGCTTCTTCACATGTATCCATTTATATACATTATACATATAAGGAACCCTGGCGGTGCAGTGGTTAAAGTGTTTGGCTGCTAACTGAAAGGTTGATAGTTTGAACCCACCAGTGGCTTCACAGAAGAAAGATGTGGCAGTCTGCTTCCAAAAAGATTATACCATTGGAAAACCTATGGGGCAGTTCTACTCTGTCCTGTAGGGTTGTTATGAATCAGGATCAACTCAATGGCAATGGGTTATACATACACACAAAAAGGGTA
The DNA here is from genome assembly GCF_000298275.1 of Orycteropus afer afer. Lineage (NCBI taxonomy): Eukaryota > Metazoa > Chordata > Mammalia > Tubulidentata > Orycteropodidae > Orycteropus > Orycteropus afer. Next base: position 658,491 of record NW_006921891.1, read on the forward strand.
TAGTGGCTGCATTGTCTGACCTTCTTTAACTTCACAAGTGGGGAGAAGGATCAAGATCCACATCAACAGCCCAACACTGATTCCTATGAGGCAGAGGTCAGACATGCCGCTGCCCTCCAACCTTTGTACCAATTCTGATGCCAACTGTCCTTCCCACAGCACTCTCTACTTCTCTGCTGGGTTTGATAATTCATTGCAATTGCCACACAGAACTCATAGACAATACTTATGAGTATGGGGTTTATTAGGTAAGTAACAGGTTACAATTCAGGATGAGAAACAAGTCAGGATATAGTTCTTCAATCAGGACAGCTTCTTCTCAGCCATGCCACGGCCACACTTCTCTCTGGCCTTGGCCTCTCAGCCCTGCTTGGGACAGTGTTACAAAGCTCTTTTAGCTTTGCAAATAGGTGCCCAAAGAGGCACCCCACTCCTCCAGCAAGCCTCCTGCCCAAAGGCACTCAGCTTTCTCACTCCATGGGCTAGGAAGCCTGCTGTTCTGTCTTATGTTGGTCTCTTTGTTCTGCTGCCTCTGATGCTGCTATCTCTCTACCATCTCTCTGTTGTCTCTCTGCCAAGGAGGTCTAGCGTAGGGATCTTGGGTCCAAGAATGTACTCTACTTCTAGCTCTTATCTCTTGACGGCAGTGAGATCTCCCTTTTCCACTTCTAAGATAGCACATTTTAAGCCTAGCAGGAAGATGAAACTGACTAATCCCCACATTAGAGTTCCATACACCTTATTTGCACAGTCCTACCCCCACGAGTTCTGGTAGTGTGGTGCCTGAGGCACTTGACTGCTAACCAGAAGGCTGGCGGTTCAAACCCACCAGCCACTCCTTGAAAGGAAGGTTGGGCAATCTACTTCCATAGTGATACTGCCTTGGAAACCCAAGGAGATGTTGCTACGAGTCGGGTCCGACTTAAGGGAAAATAACAACAACAACAACAACCCCCACGAGTGTGCCATGTACCTTATTTACATTATTAGCAAGCTATCCAGTCCCCTTGGTGGGCCACAAGCATCTTGCATTTGCTTAGGACCATCCAGTCGTCTGGTGGGAGTCACAAAGGCCATGACCAGAAGAGCTATACTAAGTAGTTCACTGCACCACAATGTATCTACACATTTCTTATTGGTTTCCAATGCAAGCACTATTTCTCAAGTGAAGAACTTGGTTACATCTAGTTGGCTGATTCATAGGTGGAAATTCTTTCAAGATCAGAGGCTGACTCCTTTAGTCATTCCCACTGGATTTATTGTCTTACAAAGTACAATATTCCTTAATAAGTCACTGGAGAGCTTACTCCACCACAGCAAAGGTTAGCCCAATCAATGGAGTAGTAGATCTGCTTTCACTTTAGGCCAAGGACTAAAATTACCCTTTATATTGGGAGCTCTGGTAGCATAGTGGCTAAGACACTTGCCTGCTAACCAGACGGCTGGTGGTTCAAACCCACCAGCCACTCCTCGGAAGGAAGGTTGGGCAATCCTACTTCCTTTAGTGATAACTGCCTCGGAAACCCAAGGAGGGGTCGCTATGAGTCGGGGCCGACTCGACGGCACATAACAACAACAACAACATGCCTAATGAAGTTTTAGAAATGAATAGTAAGCCCTCCACCCTTGAGCAAAAAAAACACCACTCTATCATTTTTACAGCTTTATTATTTACTGCTTCTGAGTCATAATCTGCATTGTTGTCACTTCTCTCTTCAGAAAAATGATGTCCCCTATAGAGACCCAGTAGGACCAACTCAAGATGCTAATCAGCAGGCTATAAAGGCCTCACCACACAAGGCCTGGATTTTTATTTATTTATTTATTTATTTCTGTTTTTAAGATAGAACCCACGTCAGAATAGAGGCTGTCACTATACACTTGGGAACATTCCCAGGGCCTTACCTAGCTGGGCAAATCTCTATCAGGCCAGCAAATTAGCATTTTCAAAGAGAGAGAGAAAGAGCATTTATTCCATGAGATTCTTTTCCAGAAAAGGAATCTGGCCAGATAAGTTTGAGGTACAGTGTAGTATAGCTCCTTCCTAGAGATGACAGTGCATACTATAAACACTGCAATTACCAAGTAGTTCCTAAACCTAATGGACCTCAGGAACATTTTTGGTGGAGTCCTTACTAACATGGTGTGGAATGTACTTGGGGAAACTATATTTTGAATGGTGCCATAGACCCTGTGAACCATGCCCTGCAGACACAGCCAGAGACTGTCTTCCAAGCCCACGTTCAGACTCATTGCTATCACGTATGTGCTTATGGACCAGTTTGTAACCTCTACACGGTCACCCTCAATTTTACTCTCTTCTATTTCATTATGTCTTCCCTAGGCTGCTTCTTGATCTATGCCATGCTTGCTCTGAACCACAGCACACCATTTAGGTGAGAAAGCAAACAATTCTTGCCCAGGCTCAGAGTCTCATGGAATCTGCATCATGGCATCAGAGATTGTTGACAGACAAACTGCAGGCTTGCTCCTGGGAATGGGAAAGGGGTAAACAGAGGGTGACAAAGCCCTGCCTCTATGCATAGGTACCATAGTGTGACATTGACTGACTTCCTGCTCACACCTATCCCACCTGAACACATCCATTCATTTACTTGACTATTTAATGAGAACCCTGGTTTTGTATCAAACATAGTAGTGAATACTGGGTACACAGTGATGGGAAAAAGGCACTTTCCCTGATCTCTGGAGCTTACAGTCTAATGGAAGACCTATACATTAACAGCCACTCTTTCCACCTAGTTATTCTCTAACAAAACTTGTGATAGATGTTAAGAATATAGTGTAAGGAGGCACTAATGACACTTGGAGTCCAATGAGAGTTGGAGTCCCTGGGTGGTACAAATGGTTAACATGTTCAGCTTTTAGCTGAAGGGGTGGCAGTTAGAGTCCACCTCAGAAAAAAGGCCTGGCGACCTATTTTCAAAAAATCAGCCATTGATCCCTTGGAGCGGTTGGTGGGTTTGAACTGCTGACATTTTGGTTAGCAGCTAAATGCTTTAACCACTATGCCACCAGAACTCCTTGTACCAGTGTAAGGTATGTCTTAAATCAATCTCTTTGGAGATATAGAAGAGCAGATTAAGCAAGCAAGCGGAGATGGGGGAAGATCAATGTCAGGCCACATGAAGATCTCCAAAGGACCAAGGAACAGAAGCTGAAAAGAGTCAAGGACCTTCTACTAGAGATGACAGAGAAAGCCTTCTCCTAGAGCAAGCACCTTGAATTTGAACTTCTAGCCTCCTAAACTGTAAGAAAATACATTTGTTAAAGCCACCCCCCCCACCAAAAATATCAGTCATTGAAAACCCAATGGAGCACAGTTCTATTCTGACACATATGAGGCTGTCAAGGGTCAGATTTGCCATCTCAGTCACAGACTGTTTACCCTGGACTGAGGCTATCACTGTAGAAGGATAGTTCTTTGGACTGAGGCAATCACAACTGTCATCTGGAGTGCAGCCTACTTCTCCTGGACTATGGGAGTCATGGCCCACCATCTTCATCATCTTTTCCCTGCACTGAGGCAATCATGGTCCCTCACTTTAGCCATCAAATGTTTTCACTGGATTGAAGGGATCAAGGCCTGCCATCTCTGTCTCCACTATTTTCCTTGAACTGAGGTTACCAGGGTAGCCATCTGGATCATAGACTATTTCCACTGAACTGAAGAGAGATCATGGTGCCCCACTCAGTCATCAACTGTTTCTCCTGCACAAAAGTGATCATGGTAGCCATCTGGGTCATAGACTGTTTTCTCTGAACTGAGGCATCATGTCCATGCTTCTCAGTCATCGATTGTTTTCTCTAAACTGAAGACTCAGGCCTGTCGTCTGGCGTTTGACTGTTTTCCCTGGACTGAGGCAATCACTTCCCCCCATTTCAGTCATTGACTATTTTCCCTGGATTGACTACTTTCCCTGGACTGGGGTAATCATGACACCCATCAGTGGCATCACTAGGGTTGGTGTCACCCAGTGCAGTAACTCCCTGCCCATGGACATCCTCCCATATTAGACCATACAGAATCCTTAATAATATTTATTATCAATTTCAGTCATAGAATAATAAGTGATAAAGTTCTAAATTGCTCAAATATAGTATTTCTTAGATTATATGAATACTAACAACAAAATTGTTTTCTAAAATCTTTCTACATTGAATGCAACATTATTAGTCACATTATTAGTAAGTGAGTGGAGGCTTTTTTTTTCTTTATTTTTCTCCTTCTCTTCTTTTAATTACTACTTCATTCTCAAAAAAGTTATTCATATAGATTCAGAAATACTATTTACCACAATACTGTAGCTAAAGCACCAGAAAATTTAACAAAACCAGGGCCTATAAAAACACTAGGAGCTCTGGTGGCATAGTGCCTAAGGTATTTGACTGCTAACCAGAAGGCTGGTGGCTCAAACCCGCCAGCCACTCGTCGGAAGCAAGACTGGGCAATTTACTTCTGTAGAGATACCACTTCAGAAACCCAAGGAGGGGTCAATGTGAGTTGGAACCAACACGATGGCAGTGAGTTTGGTTTTTCTTTTTCTTTTTTTTTAAATAAAAACACTGGCAGTCACAGCCCACTACCCAGAGGGAGCAAGTAGTTGGACCTGTGGGCTTGGGACCATGGTCACAGGGGACATTAAGCTCAATTGGCATAACATCCTACACAAAAACATTGTTTGACATCCTACTTTGGTGAGTAGTGACTAGGACCTTAAAAGCTTGCAAGTGGCCATGTAGATGCAACGATTGGTCTCTCCTCATCCAGAGCAAAGAAGAATGAAGAAAACCAAAGATGCATGGAAACAATTAGTCCAAGGGACTGGTATACCATACAATCCTCAGCCTATACAACTATGAGACCAGAAGAACTAGATAGTGCCTGGCTACCACTGTCAACCATTCAGAG
>NW_006921891.1:663950-670369 GCF_000298275.1 Orycteropus afer afer
AAAACAACAGTGTGTGCTTGTAGCAGATGCAGATTAAACCACTTGATTCAAAGTGTCATTGTAGTTGGGTAATTATGACACTCCAACCAGAGTGTACTAGAAGGTTTAAAAAGTAAGTCATCATAGAGTTTTAGCCTTGTAGGTATATTGATACATGTAAGCTGCCTTACAAAAAAATGTTATTATTATTATAACTAACTATAAGGTTATTTTTATAAAAAACTATAAATTTCTGTTGAAACACTGCACCAAAATTTTATAGACACTCATTTGGTTGTCAGCCCCTCTGACAGTGTAACCCAGTGTGGTCTTCACCCCCATACTGACTCCACTGACACCTATCTTGGCCCTCAATTGTTTTCCCTGGACTAAGGTATCAGAACTCCCATTTCAGTCATCGATTGCTTTTCCTGGTCTGAAGTGATCCTGCCTGGCATCCGTCATGGACTGTTTTCTTTGGACTGAGGCAATTACTTGCCCCCCATTTCAGTCACTGAATATTTCTCTTGGACTGAGGCAATGTCTGTCTTCAACTGTTTCCCTTGGCCCAAGGTGATCAAGCATGCCGTCTTGGTCATGGACTGTTTTCCCAGGGTGCAGCATCATTAACCACCATCTCCATCATCCCGTGTTGTCCTGGACTGAGGTACAAAGCCACTGTCTCAGTCATTGACTGTTTTCTCTGGATTGTGACTGGGACCTGTGATTTTACCTATTAAAAATACAAGATGGCAGAATGAATGGGCTATCACTTCCATGGTGGTATTATAAAACCTTGTGAGTTCCATCTTGGTAGCTGATGTTCTCTTTTACTGGCTTTTGAGAAACAAACTGACATATGGGGGAGGCCCACATGGCAAGGAACTGAGAGTAGTCTTTGGCCAACAGCTCAAGAGGAACTGAATCCTGACAACAACCCCCCAAGTGTGACCTTGGAAGTGGATTCTTCTCCAGGAGACGCCTGTGGCCCTGGCCAACACCTAGTCTATGAGAGGCTCCAATGCAGATCACCCAGCTAAGCCATGCCTGGACTCCTGAGCCCTAGAAATGGTGAACTGATAAATATGTGCTATTTTAAGCAACCAACCTTGGGGGCAATTTGCTATACAGCAATAACTCATGAGACAGAAGAGTAGTTGCTTTGCATTTTTATTACGTTGTTGCACCAAGACTTCACATCAGTTACTATTACTTAATGGAATCAACATACAAATTGTTATACCGTGAATCATTTTCAGTTAAGACCACGTTTTTCAGATTTTGCCAGAACAGGCCTTCTGCCTTGGGGTTATCAGGCCACCGGAGGATGGAGCTCTTGCAGATCCGCTGCCGCAGCCTCAGGTACTGCGAATGCTGTAGCACTGGCTCCAGCAGAATGAAAATAATCACGTCCATGTTCTCCTCCATCAGCCTCTGCAGGGCCAAGTAGAAAGCCGTCTTAAAGTTCCAGTTCTTTGCGTATTTTTTGGTTAAAACGAATATAGTTTTTTTGCTTTGGTTGATGCTCTGCATGAGGTTGTCAATGACAGCTAATCCCGGATCCCAGTCCCTCTCCTCCAGACAAAGGAGAACGTTTTTGTCTTCACTCTCCTCCAGGTGGAAGCGCAGCTCATTTACCACCCAGTCAGTGACAGACACATCTTTGGTGTCATAAGAAATGTAAGCGTCGTAGAAAGTTTGGGAAGTGGAGAGAGACCTGTACCCTTTTATCTTTGCTAAACACATGTGGTAGATAAACCAAACATCCCAGTAAAAAAAATGATGAGCCAGGGCAGCTAACATAACCATGGTGGTGATAAAGAATGTGAAGAAAAATAACACTGCCGCAATGGTATCTGAAACACAGGTCATCAGCTCTATGCTCAAAATACTCTTCCCACTTTGATCTCCAGGACTGCCACAGATGACATCTGTCAATCTAGGAATTGTGACATTTAGATTTTCATTCATCCATCTATGGAAATCTCCAATCTCACATGTGCAGTCAAAAGGGTTTCCTCCTAGTTCCAAAACAGCTAAGTTGGTGGCTGTCCTAGTTTGAAGTGTGGATTTGTTGATCATCTTTAGCAGGTTGTAACTTAAGTCGAGGTGGACCAGACTGCCGGCCTCGGAAAAGAAGCCAGAGGGCAGCTGGGAAATCCTGTTTTGCCTCAGCAGCAGGGTCTGAAGAGAAGGTGTGAATGCAGACAGTCCATTAGTTAACATGGATAGCTGGTTTCCACTTAAGTCAAGCAAGCGGAGGAAAGGAAACTGCTGGAGTAACGTCCAGTTAAAGGAATTTAAGTTATTATTGTTTACATATAGTTCTGTGAGTTTCTGGGGCAAGTTAAGGAAGGCTTGATTCGGGATGTGCTGAAGATTATTAAAGGATATGTCAAGCCGGGTCAGATTCCTGAGAAATGTGAAAAGGTGCCAGTACCTGTCATCCTCTGCATACCACAGAAGATCCAGGCGGTTTCCACTAAACACTAATTCTTCCAGGGACATGCTGGTCAGTTCAAATTCTGTTAATGTGTAAATGCTGTTGTGACTTAAGTTTAAAACCTTCAGCTGTGTTAAATTTTTAATAAATCCTAGACGATGCGTTACCCCAGCTATCCGGAAATAGTGTGCATTATAGCTGAGATCTAGAACCTCTAAGTCCACCAATTCTGTGAGAGCTTTATCATCATCAAAGTCCAGTTTGTTGTTGGTCAGATCCAAATATTTCACACGAGGCACAGCTGAAAACTCTGCTCCATGTAGCACTTGGGCATTGCCATTTGAGGAAAGATTTAAGCAGGCAATGTCACCAAAAGACTCGAATTGCTTTTGTCCAATAAAGAAAATAGTGTTCAAGCTTAGATCTAAGGCTTTGCCGTAATTGCTGCATTGGGGCTTTATTAAAGGATTGGTGTTATGATAAAAATTCGAATGTGGGTCAAACTCAGTATATGCTGAGCGTGCTCTAAGGATATGACTTTGGAGAGATGAACCGTTTGTATTTGTTTGCCTGATGTCATTTACCAAGGGTGATATTCTGTTTTCTGACAAATAAATAATACTCAGGTTGTGGAACCGTTGGAAAATGGTGAAGTCAATTTGCTTAATGAAGTTAATGCCCAAGTTGATAGTCCTTAAGTTGGGAAGCCCTACCAGAGGCTGGAAGTCTTCTTTCCTAAGTTCCTGGAACACATAACCTCTTAAATGCAATACCTGGAGAGACACAAGCTTAGAGAAGTTTTTGGAAATATTAATATGCTGTGGATATTCCGTCTTTACATAGTTAAAAGATAAGTCAAGTATTTCTAAAGATGGCAGGTATGTTAAAAATGCCCCAGAGGCTATTTCATGCACTAAGTAGTTGAATTCAAGATACAGTACCTTTAGATGACTCATATTATAGAACCAGCTTGCAGGAATCTTTCGGAGAGAAGTGCTGGAGAGGTTTAGGTAGAGAAGGTGGGTCAGGGTTTGAAAAGCAAGGGGATGTATCTGAAGTGAAGCATTTGCTTTACAAGGTTCACAAGGAAACGGTGCATTGAAACACCTCGGACAGTTCCCGCTTAAATCTAGTGTCCTTAAATTTTTCAGTTCCTTGAAGTCTTCTTGACTGATGTTTTGGATCTTGGTGTTGCTCAGATAAAGTTCTCTAAGGGAGCTAGGCAGTTTTGGTGGCACATGGTAAAGAGTATTGAAAGACAGTGATAGCACTGTCAAATTTGTAAGCTTCTCAAATGTTCCTTCTTCTATGTCAAACGTTTTTTTGCAATCATGGCCAAAATAGCAGTTCCAGCCTAAATAAAGACTTTGCAAGTTCGTTAGTTCTGAGGTGTTCTTTTTAGTCAGCACAGTGATATTGTTTTGGATTAAACTAAGTTCTCTCAAAGACTCTGGCAAACCAATGGGTATTTTGTTTAACTTGTTGTCTTCAAGCAGTAACTCTATTAGGTTTCTGAGGCTCAGAAATGCCCCGTCTGTAATTGTCATGCCTTCTTTACTCATGTCAGGATTTTCATTCTGATGCTGTCGCTTTGCGTTGTGGTTTAGATTGATTTTAGTAAGATCTTGCAGCCCTTGAAATGATTCCTTCGTTATGTGTGTGATGAAATTCTCAGACAGGTCTAGTTCTGTCACATATCTGCCTACTGTTCGGGGAACTTCTTGCAGTTGACGATCGTTACATTCTGCGATAATAGAGACATTCTCCCTTTTCTCATCACAGGGATAGCTTCGAGGATAATTTGCTTTAGCGAAAAACTCACAGGAACCAGAGATAAGCAGGGAAAGGGAGATGAGAAGTGAAGACTGGAGGATCATGTTTTCCTAAGGAAAAGAAAAAAGGGAAGTACAATATTAGTGTGGCAATAGTCACCAAGCACTTCATTCTGGAATTAACAGTGCTTCACCATGCTTTGTATGAGTTTTGAAGTACACATTCTCTTAATAATGAAACAACTTACATTAAATTAGCTTCAGATGTTTTTAAATAATTAGGTTCAATGTGCTTTTAATTTTTCAATGTGTTCAGCTTTTTGGTGCTAAAAGAAGTTGAGGATGAAGCCATCCATCTGAGATTGTGATGAATAGAAGACCTGGGAAGCTCTTGCAGGGATTCCCCACCACCAGAATAAGTCTGATGGTGGACCACCACTATGGGTCATGTGGTCTGTAGCACAGCTATCTGGGTACTTACAACACCAATCCCTTTGGTTTTTGTTTTGTCTGTAACACTGGGAGACACAAGTGCACCAAGTGGCATAAATCTTGATGAAGTTTTGGCCAACACCTAAGAAGAGTTCAGATCTAACTTCTGTATGGTATCATCCAAGATCATCAAGCCAGAGTCTTCTTTGCCTTATGTCCTCTCTCTCACAGGGATTCCCCAGCACTCTTTTTCTATACTTCTGTGCTGATATCTATATCATGATGGCATAGTGCCTAAGGCATTTGAGTGCTAACCAGAAGGGTGGCTGTTCAAACCCACCAGAAGGAAGACTGGGCAATCTACTTGTGCACAGATACCACCTCAGAAAACCAAGGAGGGGTCGCTATGAGTTGAATCGACTCAATGACAGTGAGCTTGTTTTTTTGTTTTTCATCTCCTCACATGACTGGAATGTGGGATCCTTATGTTGGTACTAATAACAGAGTGCCAGATATTGTGGTAAGTGCCTCATAAACATTTCCTCGCCCAGTGTAATGCTCACAGCAACACAGTGAGGTAGGTTCTAGTCTTAGTCACATTTTGCAGGTAGGAAACAAACTCAGAGACTTCCTAACTTTCAGAAGGACAACATTGTTGAGTCAAGACTTGAGTCAGCAGGCGATTTCTCTGGCCCCACTCAGGGATGCGTGAACCTCACCCAGGCCCCTCTCGGGGATCCATAAACCTCTCCTGGGAGTGCAGAATAAAAATTTCTCTTTAACCCCACTTTTGTGCGTCCTCTTCTCCTTACTGCGACCTTACATCGGGTGCATTGGCCAGGAAGGGGAAGTGTGGTGCAAGTAATCTCTGCTGGAACAGAGTGCTGCACCCCCCCCCTTCTCCCTTTCCTCCTCCTTTTCATGGACCAGGAAACTCCAGCCTCCATCATCCAATACCGGTGAGTTTCCCATTTTAATTAGTTTCCCAATCCTGGGCACCTAGATCCCAAGTCCCGGTTCCACTTCCAGAGCCTCTGTCCACACACAATGAACTCACATCAGAGTCTCTTCCACTCCAAAGGCTGAGGTACCCTGGGGATGCCCTGGGTTCCCTGTCTTTCCACGGCATAACCGTTCCAGACTGAAGACTACAGTGGAGACGTACACTGTTTTCTTCCAGTCTCCATTTCCAAGATCCTGGTGAAACGACTGGGACGCTGGTCCTTTGACAGAATCTTTCCCCCGGGACTTAAGGGATCATGGATAATCAGAACTCCAAACCAGACCCAACTACTCCCCTTGGGTGTCTCTTCCTCAATCTCTGTGCCCTGGGGCTGGCTCAGGACTTACGTTCCAAACGCCTAACTTTCTATTGCAATACTGTTAGGCCCCAGTAATAATTCTCGATGGCCTGAGCAAGGAACTTTCGATTTTAACATCCTCACTGATCTTGATAATTTCTGTTGCCACGTAGGCAAATGGCTGGAGGTTCACTACATCCAAACTTTCTTTTACCTGCGCTCCCATCTCTCTCTCTCTCTCTGCTTTACTTACAATACCACCCAAATTCTCCTAACACATGAAACTCCTATTCACACCTCCTCAAACTCCCTCTAAAGACTCCTCAACCCCTCTCAATTTCCCTAGCCTAAAATCTTTGGGGTTAGAGTCCCCTTTGGCCTCTTTGGGGGTTTGAGTCCCCCTTGGCCGGGTTAGGTAGTGTAGAGGGTTCAAGTCCCTCTAGCAGCTCTAGTAGAGAGTTCACATTCGGTTTCGTTGGGGTTGGTGTCTGT
>NW_006921891.1:670769-672015 GCF_000298275.1 Orycteropus afer afer
CACTTTCATCTCCACCTCCTGTTAACCCCACTGCACCCTCTCCGTCACCCCCACCTTCCTCTTCATTAACATCTCCGGACACCACTTCCCCAGAGTCCTTTTTAACCCTTCCCAGTGAGCAGCCACACCCATTCTCAACAGCCCCTTCTCTGTCCCTTATGTGAAGTGGCTGACTTTGAAGGTGTTGTCCATGTCCATATTCCTTTCTCCCTCACCAACTTATCTCAGACTGAAAAACGTCTGGGTTCCCTTTCTCACAACCCTACCACCTACATTAAGAAATTTCGTTGCCTCTCTCAAGCGTATGACCTAACCTGACATGACATTTATGTCATTCTTTCTTCTACTTTAAACTCTGATGAAAAGGAGTGGGTTCTTGGAACTGCTCGGGAACATGCCGACCAAATTCATTGAACTGACCATACCATGCCAGTGGGTTCAGAAGCAGTTCCGGGGCAGGACCCCGGATGGGAATACCAACTAGATACCCAGTCTGGGTGAAATGGCTGCACTCGTAGAGGCAAAATGCTCCAATGCCTCCTAATGGGCCTACAAGCTGTCTCACATAAAGCTGTTAACTTCGATAAACTGCAGGAGATTACTCAACTCCCTAATGAAAACCCAGCAACTTTTCTTAATCGCCTCACTGAGGCCCTTACACAATATACTTGCTTAGACCCAACCTCCCCGGCAGGAGCTACTGTTTTAGCTACTCACTTTATCACCCGATCTGCTCCTGATATTAGAAGGAAACTGAAAAAGGCAGAGGAGGGCCCCCAGACTCCCATCCGAGACCTCGTGAATATGGCCTTTAAAGTCTTTAACACTTGGGAGGAACGGACTGAGGCAAATAGGGAATCCCGCACTTGTCAGAAGGCCAATTTGCAAGCCCAAGCTTTAGTGACAGCCCTGAGGCCGACACCTACTTGACCAGCCAGAAACAACCTACCAGTTGGACCCTGCTTGAAATGCGGTAAGGAAGGCCACTGGCCAAACACTGCCCATACCCACGACAACCTTCCAGACCTTGTCCGGCTTGCGGTCAAACGGGACATTGGAAAAGTGACTGTCCCTCCATGCCAAGACACGGGAGGCCAACTCCTCCAACCCCTGACCCACACCATTGACTGTCCTGGGTCTGGCAGCTGAAGACTGAAGGAGCCCCGACTCATCGACTCCAATCACTCTCGCCAAGCCCAGGGTAACACTCAAGGTAGCAGGTAAGTTGACGTCCTTCTTGGTCGAT
>NW_006921891.1:672115-673994 GCF_000298275.1 Orycteropus afer afer
TATAGGGGCTACCTATTCTGTCTTACCTTCCTTCCCGGGACAATTATACCCCTGCCCAGTCTCAGTGATAGGAGTTGACGGACACCTATCCAAACCCCAGGTAACAGGTCCTGTCACATGCCTTATAGACAACAGAATTATTACACACTCATTTTTAGTAATGCCTACCTACCCCACTCCACTTTTAGGAAGAGACCTTCTTTTTAAGCTAGGGGTCACCCTACATTGAACACAAGACCCCTCAGCAACACTTTTACTATCATTAATCTCCACTCTAGCATCCACACCAAACCCTCCTTTACCTCCTGATTTAGTAAATCCCGTTGTATGGGACATCTCTACTCCTAGTATTGCTACCCACCATTCACCTGTTATTATTCATTTAAAGAATCCTTCTCATTTTCCCTCAAGACCCCAATTTCCCATCTCTCTGACACACTGACAGGGATTAAAACCTCTTATCCAGCAAACCCTGCAAGAACAAATTCTAGAAAGACCTCAGAAGGTCCCAGTGTCTTCATGGGTACAAATTATTCAACATACTTTATCCTTTCTTAACCATTCACACACTTTACCCAATGTTTCCCACTGTTTCCTTTGTGCCTCTCTTCTACGACCTTTACTTGCAGCTGTACCCATTAATTCCACTCAACTATCACCGACACCCACACCCAATCCTTCCTGTACCACTCCTCCACTATAAGTGTCTCTTTGGGAACCTGAAACCCTTAACCAGACATATCCTTCCCAAGTTTGTTTTTTCACCAACAGCACCTTATCTACCCCCCTGAGGCACAGTTTCTGCTCACTAAACATCTCTATTATGTCCTACACCTCTGCAGCGCCAGGCACTTACTTTTGGTGTAATGGAACTTTAACTAAATGTTTAAACTCCACCACTCCAAGCCCCTGCTTTCCAGTAACAATAGTACCCCAACTCACTTTGTATGGGGAATCCAAATTGTCCTGGCTATTCCACTTTTGCAGCAGCAGGAATAGCAGGTGGAGCCTTGTGTCATACTATAATATCAGCCCAAGATTTTCAAACCCGTCTGGAGGTAACACTTGAAACCACTGCAGATTCCCTAGCCTCCCTCCAGCGGCAACTAACTTCTTTAGCCCAAACTACATTACAGAATCGGAGAGCCCTGGACCTATTAATGGCGGGAAAAGGTGGAACTTGCCTCTTTCTTAAAGAAGAATGCTGCTATTATATCAATGAATCCGGTCTGGTGGAACAAAACGTCAATACATTGACGCGACTGAGTGAAGAACTACGTAATAGGCACTGAACGGGAACTTCCCCATTTGAATGGCTCCAATCACCACTAACAGCCTGGTTACTACCCCTTATGTTGTTGTTGTTATGTGCCGTCGAGTCAAACCTGACTCATAGCGACCCCTCCTTGGGACATCTTATACTAATAAGTCTCTTTTCTTTTCGCCCCTTGCTTCCTTAGATTCCTCCAAAACCGACTCAAAGAAATGTCCAGAGTTACTGTTACCCAACTACTTCTACACCCGTACACTCGCCTACCAACCAACCCAATTCCCACCAACGCCAGCCTTTAACCCACTCCGACCCAATTCAGCAGGAAGCAGCCAGAATGATAACTTCGATAACTTTGCCCTTTTTATCACCAAAAAAATGCTGGAATGTCAGGTGGGAACACGGCAGGCCAGGCAGGTAAAGGATTAAGCCAGAAAGAATTACAAGAACTGGTCAAGCAAAGGAGTGGCTGACCACACCCTATACTAAACCCCAGCACATGACCTTGGCTTACTGAGACCCTCAACTATTTCCTGCCCACTATGGCGGTTCAAACCCACCAGCCACTCCTCGGAAGGAAGGTTGGGCAATCCTACTTCCGTAGTGATA
>NW_006921891.1:674424-676093 GCF_000298275.1 Orycteropus afer afer
CCTACTTCCGTAGTGATAACTGCCTCGGAAACCCAAGGAGGGGTCGCTATGAGTCGGGGCCGACTCGACGGCAAATAACAACAACAACAACAACAACAACAACCATCATACTATGCAATCTCATTTTAGAATCCTCAGAGCCAGAAGTGTCCCTCAAATGTAGACAGCACTCGAAAAGTGTTTGTGGAATCATTGCTGCTCATATGGCTCTTTTCATAAAAACATCCTCACTGACAGCTATTTGTTTGCTAACCTTGCAAATTCCTGTAGGGAAGACACCATGTTCTATATTTGTATGCATCCTCTGTAACACTGGGAGCTCTGGTGGCATAGTGCCTAAGACATTTGACTGCTAACCAGAAGGCTGGCGGTTCAAACCTACCAGCCACTCCTCGGAAAGAAGTTTGGGCAATCTACTTCTGTAGCGATACTGCCTCAGAAACCCAAGGAGGGGTCACTCGGAGTCAGTTCTGACTCGATGGCACATAACAACAACAACATGGCAATGTTATATTTTTGTGGATACCTGAGCATATCTAAACCTCTGTGATGTCCAAGTTTGGATTTGAAGGTCATTTCCTGACTCTTCGTTGCCTTTTCCTAGCTAATAAGGTGGTGTGGGGAGTCTGTTTGATTCACTCACAGCTTATTAGTTCACAGTATAGTGGGTAAAACAGACATTAGTTAAGCACAATAGTCCAAGAGTTGAACTGTGACGAGAGTAGGTACACAGTACTGGAAGAACCTAAAATAGAGGCATTTGACCTATTGATGGAGGTTGGGGAAGACTTCCTTCAAGAAGTGAGATCTGAGCTGTGATCCTAAGGTTGAATGGGCACATACAAGGCACAAAGGGGTCAAAGGAATGATCCAGGCAAAGGGAACAGCATATGCAAAGGCCCTGAGTATATTCTTGTGAGTTTCCTATTATGTGCCTTCAGAGAAGTCATGGGAAGAAACAAGAGCGGCGGGGTGTGGGTATGAGACAGAGCACAAAGCTCAAAGCTTTCAAGTTCTCAAAGCTACTTGAAGCCTTCACAGAACCACTTGCAATAGCAGGACCCAGAGTAAGAGCCAGGGCAAAGAGGATTTGAATGACACATAAGTAGTGCCCAGTACAGAGATGTTCCTGAGGTCATTGGTATCTCCATGTCAATACATCCTATGGACATTTTTCAGTCTTCATTTTAATGAGCATGTAAATGAAAGACACGAAAAGCAAACCAGGGGAGTAAGAAAATATGAGTGTGGATTTTTTTTTCTTTACCTGAGAAGCAATGCAAGCCTTTGTAAGTTTTAAGCATAGTAGGATCATGCTGAGATTGATTGTGGTCACTGGTGAGAGGGCACAGGAGTCCAGGTATGAAATGACAGTAGCTTACATTAGGTTGGTTGCAATGGAGATAGAAATGGATTCAAGACATACTTACACTTAGGAGGTAAACTTGAGAGTCATTCCCATGGGTGGAATATGGGGAGAGGGCACTGTGAAGGACAAGGAGGTGTTCAGGGTGACTTCCAGGCCCCTATTCTGTGCAACTGGATGGATGAAAGTGCCATTCATTGAGAGAGAAGATTGGTTTTGTTTTTGTTTGTTTATTTCAGAGGGAGGGAATAGATATTATCAATTTAATTTAGGACATTGAGTGTATGATGTTCCAGTGGAGAT
>NW_006921891.1:676808-677402 GCF_000298275.1 Orycteropus afer afer
AGAGGTAGGTGAGAAACCAGGAGAGAGTGATGTTTTCTTTTTATTAAAAAAAAATATATATATATAATATGTGATGAGAACTCAGACTTAATATATCTGGAATAATTATTAATGTACTAAACTTACACACTAAAAGAAAATGACTAGTACATCAGAAGCCAACCCTAACTACATGACTTACACATCTAAAACAGAGTATCACAGAAATGTCACAAATAAAAGGACAGAAAGAGAAATGAAAACAAATACAAACAGAAAGAAAACATATTTTGAAATCTAAATATCATGCAAGATTGCATTCAGGACAAAACAGCATTACACAAAATACAGAAGAGCACCTTATAAAGATACAGGACATGAACCACAACCCTAATCTAACAGTGATGTGTATGTGTGCACCAAGTCATATAGCATCACCATTTAAAATAAATATATGGAACCACAATCCTGAGACACAATAGTAGTGTTGTTGTTTTTATGTGCCATCGAGTCAGACCCGACTAATAGTGACTCTTCCTTGGGTTTCTGAGGCAGTATCACTATGGAAGTAGATTGCCCAACCTTCCTTCTGAGGAGTGGCTGGTAGGTTTGAAC
>NW_006921891.1:678201-679915 GCF_000298275.1 Orycteropus afer afer
CCCACTTCCTCCCAGTAGTTATTTCTTCCCTGTGTCTATTCTTCCATATACTCCTGCCCCCTGAGCTGTCTCCCTGTGCATAAGTAGCCCTTCTTTCTCCCATGATTGTTCTCTCCAAGGAGGTTATCTACCTCAGGTAAGTGTTCAACTCATATGCCTGTGTTTTGTTTGACTGGAAGCCACAGGTGTGGGTTCAATTCTAGACCTGAAAGGCAGCTAGGGGCCATAGTCTCAGTGATTCCACTAGGCTCTATCAGACCAGCAAACCTGGTCCAAAGGGGAAAATTCTTGTCTTTTTTTTTTTTTAATGAAACAAGCTAAATTTCCCACTTTTTTTTTTTTTAAAGGCAGCACAGGAGAAAAGATTATAGCCAAATTATACTTCTTAATATCATTGTAAAAATATCAACATGAATATTCAGCAGTGCATGGAAATAATAATAAAATATGACCAAGGAGTTTTGTGTGTGGTTAGAGGGAGCGAAAGCCATTAGGGACTATTTAATATATCTCTTCATATAATTCACATCTTCTGCATCTTCCTAGATCAAAAAGCAGAACTAATAATATCATTGACATAGATGTTGAAGAGATATTTGATAAAATGAAATATGATTCTTGACAAAAACACATTCTAATATAGGAATAGAGGGGTATTTCCTCGACCCTTAAGAAGGAAGCACATGTCAGCATTTGGTGGGAAGCCTCTAAAAAGCACTTCCATTAAGGGAAGGAGCTAAATGCTATTAATTTCCATTTCTCTGGAATAAGTAGGCAATGCAATTTGACAATAAATAGACTCTACAAAGGGTAATGTAAGGATCACCATGATTTGCAGATGGTTTCATTGCTTACCCAAGAAAATCACCTGGAGAAACAGCTATTCTAAATAATCAAAGAATTTAGCATAGAAGATAAAGCTGAAGAGACCCATTCATTAAGGAACAATAATGAGCAGGTCTTACTCACCCAGATACTCGCATTCCCTCGAACTATAATAATCAAAGCACATGGTACAAGTCCATGTTAATGAGGAACTCACTGAAACTGAACTGAGTGTAGACATAGGTCTAAATACACATGAGAAGTAGGAAGTGATAAAGGAATATATCAAATCACTGAACACAAGATCATCCATGAATAAGGTTAGGCCAACTGGGTCTCCATTTGCAATAGCAGGTCTATGCATGGAGCAGACAGAGCAAGCTCCCACACCATTGCCCAGCTCCAAAATGCCATTTAATATTATATAAACACAAAAACATCAAAGTGCCTTGAAGACAACAGAGCTTCCCAGTATACGCAAAGACACGAGATGAAGCAGGAGAAACAAGGGACCAGGATACAGACCCAAAACACATCCGTGAGGAAGAGGCAGAATGGAAACTCCCTGATAGGGAATTCAAAAGAATTCTATTTAGGCATCTTTAACAAATTGAGAGACAGATCAAGGAAAACACTGACAAAATTGAGGAAAACACAGAGGCAACCTGTGAACAATTTTGAAAGACAATACAAGAACAAAATGACAAAACAAATGAAAAATTAGAAAAGATACAAAATCTACACACAGAAATCCTGAAGATTAGTACTAAATTTTCAGAAATAGATCAGACATTGAACAGGCAAAGGAGCAGAATTGAATCAATGGAAGACAAAATTAGTGAGATTGAAGGCAAATACCTCAATACTCCTTTGGAATGTGATCAATCAG
>NW_006921891.1:684541-687612 GCF_000298275.1 Orycteropus afer afer
GGTTGCCAGGGCTCTCTCCGTTTCTCCTTTATCTTGGTTGCTCCAAGGCTCGCTGTCGCCTTTCTCAGGATCATCTTGTAGACTTGTGGTTCTCAGCTGAAACCAGCCAGGAGAAAGGGTTATGATTCTGAGAACACCTCACTGGGAATAGCAAATCTAAACTCAGCATCCGTAGAAAGGGTTTGGCTATTCTGTTTTCTTGAAGCAGTGAGTTAGTCACTATGATTAAGTCCACTGTAGTCATGCCTGTAGCCTGTGAACGTTTCACAGTCTTCAGGATCCCTTCAGCCTTCCACTTCAGCCCCCTTCAGGGCGCTCTCTCTGGGAAAAAGACTGGCACAGTAGCAGGGCCAGGACTAGAGGGAGGGGAGTGAGGCAATCGCCTGGCGCTTGGCATGTAAGGGGTGCCAGCCACGTGAATGCTATTTTAATGAGATACTTTTTTTTTCACCATCAAAAGTTGTATTTTTCTAATCAAAATATTATCTTATATAAGAACCTTTTTTTTCTATAAATTTATATTGTGATTTGGGTGAAAGTTACAGAGCTAATTCATTTTCCATACCTCAGTTCATACACATTTTGTCTCATGACCTTGACTATAATTCCCCACAATGGAACAGCTCTCTTCCCACTTCCTCCCCATAGTTACCTCTTCCTGTGTCTTTCCCTCCCACCCCTGAGTGGTCTCCCTGTGCATACACTGCCCTTCTGTTCTCCCATGACTGAACTTTACAAGGAGTGTATCTACCTACTGTAAATATTCACCCCCCTACGCCTGTCGATTTGGCTGGAAGCCACAGGACTGAGTTCAATTCAAGACCTGAAGGGCACCTAGGGGCCATAGCCTCAGGGGTTCCACAAGGCTCCATCAGACCAGCAAACCTGGTCCCCCCCCCCTTTTTTTTTTAAATAATTTAATGATTTTGTGTTTTTTTCCACATTGTTCTCCCACTCTATCCAGGATCTCCTACAGTGATCCTCCTCTGAGTGGTTGACAGTGGTAGCCGGGCACCATCTAGTTCTTCTGGTCTCATGATCATATAGGCTGAGGATGGCATGCTCTACCAATTCCATGGACTGATTGTTCCCTTGCATCTTTGGTTTTCTTCATTCTTCTTTGCTCTCGACAAGGAGCGACCCATCATTGCATCTAGATGGCCACTTGCAAGCTTTTAAGATCCCAGTCGCTACTCACCAAAGTAGGATTAATGAGATACTTTTCAAAATAATAATTAATTCCATGATGAACAAAACACCAACGTTTTAAATAAAGGCAGCAAATCATCTTGCAATTGTATGACCGTGCCTCACTCGCCTCACCCTAACCTGGTCCCTGAGTCCAATAAAACTTCATTCACAAAAACAGGCAGCCAGCCCACAGAACAGTTAGCTGATTTGTTTTTGTAAAATGGCATGTCAATGTATTATCTATCATGGATCCTGAGCTTTTGGGTGCTGGGGGAGATTGCCTCTGTCCTCACTGTAGTTTGAACCCTGCACGATCGAAAGGGGACATCGAGGCACACCCTAACCAGAAAGCTGACTCAGGGGCACTCATCCTATGAGGAGATCATAGGTTGGCAAGCCCTGTCCTTTGCAATGGGGCTTCTAACAGGCTCTCTGGTGTCCCACCACTAACTAAGAAATGACAGACACCTCCACTCATGCAAGGAACTCATCAAACATGAAAGACAGAGGCCGAAGCAGGCCACAGAACACAACCCCAAAGGAGTAGCGGTGGGGAGAATCTGGCCTGCTGGCCCCCGGGCCGGTGGCTTTGGGTTTCTTTCCTTAACACAGTTCTCCTCTTATGCAGCTTTTCAATCCATCTCTGCCATTCTGAAACCCGAAGAGGTCTGGTTCGATTTTGTCTTGTCTTTGAGAACTGATTTGGTAGCCAAACCCGGCCTCGACTGACCTAAGGGAATCCTGGCCACTATTTACCCCTTAGCAGGAGCATCCGTGTCCCTGCAGAAATGGCCTGGTGCCTTGGAGCAGTAGGCAGTGTTTTGTAATATTTGGTGTATGTACTGTATTATCTTGCTAAAATACAAGTTCTGAACTTTGGCCCCATCCTGGCCCACATGTTCCAGATAAGGGTCTGTGAATCTCTGCTTTCATCTCCTTCAATGGAGACCGTTATGGATTTCATTGTGTCCTCCAATATCTTTTTTGGAAATCCTAAACCTGTGATTAGGAGCTCTGGTAGCATAGTGCCTAAGGCACTTGACTGCTAACCAGAAGGCTGGCAGGTTCAAACCCACCAGCTACTCCTGGGAAGGAAGGTTGGGCAATCCTACTTCCATAATGATACTGCCTCGGAAACCCAAGCAGGGGTCGCTATGAGTCGAGTCTGACTGGAGGGCACATAACAACAACAACAAACCTGTGATTAGAATCCCATTTGAGAATGGGTTTTCTTTGTCATGTTGATGAAGCAAGATTAGTGCAGGATGAGTTTTAAGTCAGTCTCTTTAGATATAAAAGACCCAGTTGGGCCAGCAGAGACTGGGGGAGAGAGAGGCCAAGTCACATGAGATCTCATAGGACCTAAAAAACAGAAGCTGAGAAGAGTCAAAGACCTTTCCCCAGAGCCCAGAGAGAGAACAAGCCTTGCCCCAGAACCAGTGCCCTGAATTCACGCTTCTAACCTCCTCAACTGTGAGAGAAGAAATTTGTGTTGATTAAAGCCATCCACTTGTGCTGTTTCTTTTACAACCACACTACACAGGGGCACATTAGCAATTCCTGAATTGGCCTGGACATGTCTGCTAAATCAGAAAGTTGTGGCTGTCGCAAGGCCAAGTAAGGACTTTCAAGGACTGTTTTTGCCTTCATGACCCCCTTCCTCCATAAAAAGCTTTCTCCTTAACTTTATATGGAAAGGAAAGAGACCTCAGATAAGCAAAGCACTATTGAAGAAGAACAAAGTAGGAGGTCTCACACTGCCACATCTCAAAACCTACTATACAGCCACAGAAGTCAAAACTGCCTGGTATTGGTTTAATGACAGATACATAGACCAATAGGAGCTCTGGTAGCATAGTGCCTAAGGCACTTGACTGCTA
>NW_006921891.1:692672-698180 GCF_000298275.1 Orycteropus afer afer
TCCTTCCGAGGAGTGGCTGGTGGGTTTGAACTGCCAGCCGTCTGGTTAGCAGGCAAGTGTCTTAGCCACTATGCTACCAGAGCTCCCCAACATAAGATTATCCAAGTCATATAGCGTCCCCATTAAAAATAAATGTATGGAACCACAATCCTGGGGCACAATAGTAGTAAAAGGTTCCCACTCACTCATCTCTGTCCATAACATATATTTTTATGTACCAAAATAAAAATATAAAAGACCAGAATACTAAAATAAAGAGGTAGATATAATTGGTTCACACCAAAGTAAGAGAGAAATTTCACCTGCTTCACACGTGCCTGTGGCACATTTGCAGAATTCAGTGGGTCAAAAATAGAGGGTCAAAGAGAAAACAGAAAACAAAATTTTAGTGTATCTAGAAAGCAATGATAAAGAATAAAAAATAAGGATAAAGACTTTTTAAAATTATGAGATCCCTTTGTTCTAGTCTATGCAAATAAATTTGAGAAGCTAGATGTGATAAACCATTATCTAGGTAAATAGGAACCGACCCCAGAAAACATAGAAAATTTACACAGACCAATTATCAGAGAAGAAATAGACAACGTTGTCAAAGAGCTGCTCTCAAAAGGAGCACCAGGTTCAGATGTGTCCCAGATGATTCTACCAATTTAATTCCCATGCTATTTAAATTGTTACATAGCATAGGGAGAAAAAGGAGGAAAATCTTGTCTTTTTTTTTTTTTAATGAAACAAGCTAAAATTCCCACCTTAGAAAAAAAAAATAAGACATCACAGGAGAAAAGATAACAGGTAAATTATACTTCTAAATATCATTGTAAAAATATCAAAATTGATATTCACCAGTGCATTGAAATAATAATGAAATATGACCAAGGAGGTTTGTGTGTGGTGAGAGGAAAAGAAACCATTAGGGACAGTTTAATATATCTCTTCATATAATTCACGCCTTCTGCATCTTACTAGATCAAAAAGGAGAATTCATGATATCACTGCCATAGATGTTGCAGAGATATTTGATAAAATGAAGTATGATTCTTGACAAAAACACATTCTAATATAGGAATAGAGGGGTATTTCCTTGACCCTTAAGAAAAAAGCACATGTCAGCATTTGGTGGGAAGCCTCTAAAAAGCACTCCCATTAAGGGAAGGAGCTAGACGCTATTAATTTTCATTGCTCTGGAGTAAGTAGGCAAAGCAATTTGACAATAAATAGACTCTACAAAGGGTAATGTAAGGATCATCATTATTTGCAGATGGTTTCATTGCTTACTCAAGAAAATCACCTGGAGAAACAGCTATTCTAAATAATCAAAGAATTTAGCATGATGATTAGGTATAAAATTAATATACACTGTTAGTGCACACCAGCAAGCCCTTGTTAGAAGATAAAGCTGAAGAGACCCATTCACTAAGGAACAATAATGAGCAGGTCTTACCCACCCAGATACTCGTATTCCTTCCAACTATAATGATCAAAGCACATGGTACCAGTCCATGGTAATGAAGAACTCACTGAAACTCAACTAAGTGTAGAAATAGATCTAAATACACAGGAGAAGTAGGAAGTGATAAAGGGAGCATATCGAATCACTGAATATAAGATTATCCATGAATAATGTTGGGCCAACTGGGTCTCCATTTGCAATAGAAGGTCAATGCGTGGAGCAGACAAAGCAATCTCCCACGCCATTGCCCAGCTCAAAAACGCCGTTGAATATGTTCTCCTCAGATACAGACGTATATCTCAGACATTAAACTGGTAAGAACAGATAATACACTGATCTTAGACACAAACTGAGAAGGGATTGAGCCTTCAATTTTCAAT
This sequence comes from Orycteropus afer afer, assembly GCF_000298275.1. Classification (NCBI taxonomy): domain Eukaryota; kingdom Metazoa; phylum Chordata; class Mammalia; order Tubulidentata; family Orycteropodidae; genus Orycteropus; species Orycteropus afer. The sequence continues at coordinate 694,503 of NW_006921891.1, forward strand.
TTTGGAAAAGAAAATGTGGGTCTGTGTCTCACGTTTTATTTCAAGATAATTTCTACGGGATAAAAGATTTCACTGTAAGAAAATGAAATCACAAAATTACTAGAAAAAAAAAAGATGAGAACATTTTTGTGTCTAGAAATGAAGTGTCCTTTAGTATGGTGTATTCTCCAAAACCCAAAAAAGCAGTAACTAACAGACTCAGCCACACACAAAAACCCTGCCTTACAACAAACACCATAGACAAGGGTGTTTATGATGTTAATGTGAAGTAACCAATCAGGAGAAAATATGTGCAGTTCATATCACAGATAAAGGAGTAATATATTTAGTGTGCAAAGACTTGTTATGCATAATGGAGAAGACAAATGATCCAAAGGAAAAGTGCAGGAAAAACGATATGAACAGACAGTTCACAGAAAAAGGAAACACACATCGCTCTTAAACACAGGAAAATGACTGTTTCAAAATTACACTGAAGGCACTTTTATGGATTCTGTTACAGAGGTGAGGTGATGTGGAAAGAGTTACTCTTCTATTTGCTGTAGGAGTCTGAATTAGTGCCACATCTAAGATGGAGCACATTCTGGTTACCTAGGGCTGCTCTGAAAGGAATATACCACAAATGGCACAGTTTTAAGAAACAGGAGTTTATTCTCTTACAGTTTGGAGGCCTTAAGTCCACGTTCAAAGTGCCAGGCTCTAAGGGCTGAGCGAAAGCCCCTCAACCTTGGGCTTTAGCTCTGCCTCCTGCTCCCGGTACACTAGAGCTAGAGCCTTTGCTTCATTCAGACAGCTGCTGGCTGCTGAGGCTGACAAGCCCAAGGTTGACAAGTAAAAAGGCACAGTCCTAATGTTACCAAACCACATGGCAGGCCATTAATTCAAGTCCCTTGAAAGTCCCAAGGTTGGCAGAGCATGGCAGCCTGCTGAAAAACAATATGCCTACATGCAGGGTTCAAGTGAGCCATAAGTTAGAGACCATTCCCAAAGGCTTCTCCTTATATACAGGAAGCAGACCACATCCCTAAGGCTCACAGTACATTCCACCATGGAGTTGATTACCAGTCTCATCATCGGGAATACTACATCCAGCAGCCCAGCCACTCAAACCAGGTCCAGCCAAGTTGACACGTATACTTAACTAGCACAGAGGGCAATCTGTAGTATCTGTCAACATTGAAAACATATACTTAGACTCAGAAATTTCAGGTCTAGAAGTAGATCTTAAAGATATACCCTCGTATCAATCACAGAATGCCAATATTTTATTAGTCTGTATGGTAAAAAGTCAAGGAAAGGTTTCAATATGGACTCAAATTTTTCTTGCTGGTTACCAGGGGTGGGAGGTGGGGAGGGAACACTATTAGATAGGTAGAGACAAGTATTGATTTGGGTGATGAGAAGGACAGTGTACCAAATGTGAGAGATCAACACGGTGGCACTGAGGAAGAGGAAGACATAGAGAAGTACCCGGGAGGCACAGACAACAAAGATGAACCCTTTTGCACATACAGTACTGCACTGTCAGTGAAGGCAAACACTGATATACGGGTGGATAGGTGGGTGGACAGGCTGAACTATTAGGTATATCTATGCAGGGGGGAAGTGTGCCCAAGACCATGTATAGGGTTGGCAGACAATGTTTTGACAAGTGTATTTGTATATTTTGTAAGAATTCCCAGGTATATGGTAGAGCTGAAAAGGTACAAGGTTGTAGTCACTTCTTAGCCACAACCACCCAGAGGGAGAGAGTCGTTGGACCTGTGGGCTTGGGACCATAGTCACAGGGGACATCAAGCTCAATTGGCATAACATAGTACACAAAATCATTTTTCCACATCCTACTTTGGCAAGTAGAGACTGGGATCTTAAAAGCTTGCAAGCAGCCATCTAGATGCAACAATAGGTCTCTCCTCGTCCACAGGAAAGAAGAATGAAGAAAACCAAAGACACATGGAAACAGTCCAAGGAATCCTCAGCCTCTACGACTGTGAGACCAGAAGGACTAGATGGTGTCTGGCTATCACTGTCAACCACTTGGAGGGGAATCTATGTAGGAGATCCTGGAAAGATTGGGAGAACAATGTGGAACAAAACTCAAAATCATTTTTAAAATAAATAAATAAATAAAGGAACCAGGTTTGCTGGTCTGATAGAGCCTGATGGAACCACTGAGACTATGGCTCCTAGCTGCCCTTCAGGTCTGGAATTGAACTCACTCCTGTGGCTTTCAGCCAAACAAAAGACAGATATATGAACTAAACATTTACATTAGGTAGATGCACCCCTTGGAGAGATCAACTTGTGGGGGAACAGAAAGGATGTGCATGCACAGGGAGGCAGCTCAGGGGGCAAGAGTGCATGGGAGGGAAGGACATAGGGAAGAGGTAACACAGGGGGAAGAAGTGGGAGGGGAGCTGTTATATTGTGGGAAATTACAGTCAATATCATAAGACAAAGTATATGTGAGCTGACTATGGAAAGTGAATTTGTTCTGTAAACTTTCACCCAGACCACAAATAAACTTAATAATAATAATAATAAAAGATATACCCTCACATATGGAAATGACTACTATATCCAAGGATGTTCAAAGCAGGGCTGTGCACGTAGCAAAAGATTAGAACTAACTGCCTATAAACAGTGGTCTGCTTACATAAAGTGTGTTATATTCGTCCAGGGGAACACTATTTAGACATTAAAAAGAACAAGGCTGCTTTGCATTCATTCCTTCAACAAATGTTTATTGAGCATCTACTTTATTTCAAGAACTGTTTTTGAGCTGGTGATCCAGCAATGAACAAAACAGATGAAGACCCCTGAGCATTTGGGGCTTACACTCAAAGACAGTATGTGGAGAAAAATACAGACAGGAAGGGGATGGGGATGTAGAATGCCCCTCAGGTGAATTTGTTTGCTGTTTGTCTCACTATTAGACTGCACTTGAGGGTTTTGGGGAGGAAGACCACAGAAGTCTTCTCATCCTTTCATAAGAAGGCCACGTGCTGGGCACTTCTGGTAAGATGGAGGAATAAGTAGACAAGCTACACACACCCTCTTCAACAAAGAAAAGAGAAACCAGTTGACAGAGACACAGAAGATAATCCTGGAGCCCTGAGCTTTGAAAGGAAGTATACACAAGTGGATTAGGCACCAACTAGTGGATAAACCTGAATGAAAATAGTGAGCACAGAGATGTTAAGAGCAGTAGACTGTCAGCTACTCTGATGAGGCAAACAGCCTGAATATTTCCAAGTGGTGTTGGGACCTGAGAATTGAAGTAAAGATCACTCCTGGTTGCCAAGGGCTGCAGGGATGACTGTGCTGGTGGCCCATCACTAGGAAGGGAAACAGCAAGGAGGGAGACAACCTGAGCTGTGGACTTTCCACTGTCTGGAGGGTGCAGTCATTTTGATTGTTTACAAGTGGTGGGCATTGTGAATATTTAAAGTGACCAAGGCTGCAGCCATTTTCAATCTGGACAAGTGGTGGCCATTTTGGACTTTAAACTGACAGCATATTCATTCAGATTCCAGGGACCTAAGAATAGGCTGTATTTGCCAAGGACAGCAGGGACATATAGGAGGGTAACCATGGGAAAGGAGACAGGTGGTGAGTGTATAAGTACTGCCAAGAAGTGAATAGAGGAGCACAGCACACTGATGACTCAAATAACAT
>NW_006921891.1:701981-702817 GCF_000298275.1 Orycteropus afer afer
GAGTCCTAGTTCACCCATCTAACTCGATCCTCGAAGAGAGGTCGGAAGAGCCCAGGGGCTCAACAAGAGGAGCAGCCCCCAGCCAAGCTCTTGCTTTTGGCCACGCCCATGCTGCTGGTTGACGTCAAGTGGACGCCAGAAAGCCTGACTGAGAGCAGTGGGCGGTTACCAAACCCCTCCTTGTGACGTCACCAATCAGCCTCCAATCAGCCTGGCTCTCAGCCAGAGGCATTGCTGAGGGAGTCAGTTGCAACCAGGCTTCCAGACAACAGCCCTCGTCTGACCCTCCTCCTGGCTACCCACTGCCCTAGGCTGAGCCCCGCGCCACCAGGCCCCACCTCAGGAGGCAACATGTATTATCGCAGGATCGAGATCAAGGACCTGGATATGTCTGAGGAGATGCTGCAGGATGCGGTGCAGTACGCCTCCCAGGCGCTGGATCGGTTCAGTGTGGAGAAAGATATGGCAGTTTATATTAAGACTAGGTTTGATAATAAATATGGGCCAATCTGGCAATGCATAGTTGGGAAGCAATTTGGTTGTTATGTTTCCTACGAAAGAAACCACTTTATCTTCTTCCACGTTGGCCCAGCAGCCTTTGTGCTGTTCAAGTCCAGTTGAAGCGTCAACTCCCCACATGCCTAGAGATCCAACTGAAAATGAGACCTGCGGCCTAACATCCCACCACCAGAGACTGCCATCTTCTGGCCACACCGAGCGGAACACCTAGACTTCTCCACCTTATTTGGGTTGTTTTCCTCTGGAGTCTTCCCTGTACTCTTGATGTAGTTATAAAATCAATGGGCAACTCAACTTCTATTTGTGGTTATTTTCTA
>NW_006921891.1:704802-712124 GCF_000298275.1 Orycteropus afer afer
GAGTGAGGCAATCGCCTGGCGCTTGGCATGTAAGGGGTGCCAGCCACGTGAATGCTATTTTAATGAGATACTTTTTTTTTCACCATCAAAAGTTGTATTTTTCAAATCAAAATATTATCTTATGTAAGAACCTTTTTTTTCTTTAAATTTTTATTGTGATTTGGGTGAAAGTTACAGAGCTAATTCATTTTCTATACAGCAGTTCATATACATTTTGTCTCATGACCTTGACTACAATTCCCCACAATGGAACAGCTCTCTTCCCACTTCCTCCCCATAGTTACCTCTTCCCTGTGTCCTTCCCTCCCATGCACTCCCACTCCTGAGTGGCCTCCCTGTGCATACACTGCCCTTCTGTTCTCCCATGACTGAACTTTACAAGGAGTGTATCTACCTACTGTAAATATTCACCCCATACACCTGTCTATTTGGCTGGAAGCCATAGGACTGAGTTCAGTTCCAGACCTGAAGGGCACCTAGGGGCCATAGCCTCAGGGGTTCCACAAGGCTCCATCAGTCCAGCAAACCTGATGCCTTTTTTTGTTTTTATTTTAATGATTTTGTGTTTTTTTTTCCACATTGTTCTCCCACTCTATCCAGGATCTCCTATAGTGGTCCTCCTCTGAGTGGTTGACAGTGGTAGCCGGGCACCATATGGTTCTTCTGGTCTCATGATCGTATAGGCTGAGGCCAATCCCATTGACTGATTGTTCCCTTGCATCTTTGGTTTTGTTCATTCTTCTTTGCTCTCGACAAGGAGAGACCCATCGGTGCATCTAGATGGCTGCTTGCAAGGTTTTAAGATCCCAGCGATTACTCACCAAAGTAGGATTAATGAGATACTTTTCAAAATAATAATTAATGCCATGATGAACGAAACACCAATGTTTTAAATAAAGGCAGCATCTCCTCTTGCACTTGTATGACCCTGCCTCACTTGCCTCACCCTAACATGGGCCCTGTGTCCAATAAAACTTCATTCACAAAAACAGGCAGCCAGCCCACAGAACAGTAAGCTGATTTGTTCTTGTAAATGGCATGTCAATGTATTATCTATCATGAATCCTGAGCTTTTGGGTGATGGGGGAGATTGCCTCACCTGTCCTCACTGTAGTTTGAACCCTGCATGATCAAAAGGGGACATCGAGGCACACCCTAACCAGAAAGCTGACTCATCTGCACTCATCGTATGAGGAGATCATAGGTGGGCAAGCCCTGTCCTTTGCAATGAAGCTTCTAATGGGCTCTCTGGTGTCCCACCACTAAACAGGGAACGACCGACATCTCCATTCACGCGAGGAACTCATCAAACATGAAAGACAGAGGCCGAAGCAGGCCACAGAACACAACCCCAAAGGAACAGCGATGGGGAGAATCTGGCCTGCTGGCTCCCGGGCCTGTGGCTTTGGGTTTCTTTCCTTAACACAGGTCTCCTCTTATGCAGCTTTTCAATCCATCTCTGCCATTCTGAAACCCGAAGAGGTCTGGTTCGATTTTGTCTTTGTCTTTGAGAACTGATTTGGTAGCCAAACCCGGCCTCGACTGACCTAAGGGAATCCTGGCCACTATTTACCCCTTAGCAGGAGCATCTGTGTCCCTGCAGAAATGACCTGGTGCCTCGGAGCAGTAGGCAGTGTTTTGTAATATTCGGTGTATGTACTGTATTATCTTGCTAAAATACAAGTTCTGAACTCTGGCCCCATCTTGGGCCACATGTTCCAGATAAGGGTCTGTGAATCTCTGCTTTCATCTCCTTCATTGGAGACTGTTATGGATTTCATTGTGTCCTCCAATATCTTTCTTGGAAATCCTAAACCTGTGGTTAAAATCCCATTTGGGGATGGGTTTTCTTTGTCATGTTGATGAGGCAGGATTAGTGCAGGATGAGTTTTAAGTCAGTCTCCTGAGATATAGAAGAGCCAGTTGGGCCAGCAGAGACTGGGGGAGAGAGAGGGCAAGTCACATGAGATCTCCCAGGACCCAAGAAACAGAAGCTGAGAAGAGTCAGGACCTTGCCCCAAAGCCCAGAGAGAGAACAAGCCTTCCCCCAGAACCAGTGTCCAGAATTCACACTCCTAACCTCCTCAACTGTGAGAGAAGAAATTTGTGTTGGTTAAAGCTGTCCACTTGTGCAGTTTCTGTTACAGCCACACTACACAGGGGCACATTAGCAATTCCTGAATTGGCCTGGACATGTCTGCTAAATCAGAAAGTTGTGGCTGTCGCAAGGCCAAGTAAGGCCTTTCAAGGGCTGTTTCTGCCTTCATGAGCCCCTTCCTCCATGAAAAGCTTTCTCCTTAATTTTTCTTAATATTTCTTTTGTTTTATGACTACATTGGTATAAAGAAGAAATCCAGGCTCTGTTCTATTTATTTTTTCCCCCTGATCTCAAAAGAAATGAAAAGCTTTTCTTAAAGTATGGTGGCCCTTGGCACTGTGCCTGCCAGGTCTAGAGAGAGACGCAGGCCCTGCCTGTCAATGATGTACTAGTGGGGCTCAGACCAGGTCCCCAGACAAGACTAGGTTAGATAAACAGGAGAGACTCAGCTTCTAAGGGTGGCATTGGGAGCTGATGAGGGCAAGGACCCAGACTGAGTAGGAGTCACAGAAGAGAGGATCGAAAAAGGAGAGTAAGAGCTGAGGAGAGAAAAAGTAACAAACATCACGACTGGCTTCCTCCTCCTAATGGCCCCATGCGTGTCAGGGTAGAACTGTGTTCCACAGGGCTTTCCGAATTAAATTGTCAAGCCTTCCATTGAAGAGACTCTGGGTGGACTTGAACACCCAATCTTTTGGTTAGTAGCTGGTCTGGTTCCTTAGTGCTGCTCTGACAAGAATATCTACCACAAATGGGATGACTTTAACAAACAGGAGTTTATTCTCTCACAATTTGGAGCCTCTGAGTCCCAGTTCAAAGTGCCAGGCTCTAGGGACTGGGTAAAAACCCCTCAGCCTTGGGCTTCGCCCCCACCTCCTGATCCCAGCCCACTGAAGCTGGAGGCTTTTCTTCACTCAGCTGCTGGCTGGTGAGGCTGACAAACCCAAGGTTAACAAGTAAAAGGCACAGTCCCAATGTTATCAAACCACACGGCAGGCAGGCCATTAATTCAAGTCTCATGAAAGTCCCAAAGTCGGCAGAGCATGGCAGGCTGCTGAACAATGACACGGCTGCATGCAGGGTTCAAGCGTGCCATAGGCTAGAGAGTATCCCCAAGCCTTCTCCTTAGATACAGGAAGCAGACCACGTCCCTAAGGCAGCTACTCAGCTGCTCACAGTAGATCCCACCATGGAGCTGATTACCAGTCTCCTCACGGGCAATGCTACATCCAGCTGCCCAGCCACTCAACCAGGCCCAGCCAAGGTAACACACCAACTGAACCACCACAGTGGCCAAGTGCTCAACTGTACCGCCCAGGCACTCTGTGAGAGCTGAGAGCACCTCAACCGAGTTGCCCACGGAGCCACTCCAGGGCCAAGTTAGGGCCGCCAGGACTGGCGAGGAAAACTGACAACAGATATCCCACTGTGATTGTAAGGTTTTTCTTATCCATGAACTCAAATACCCACCATAAGAATGTGATCCAAACTGCAAGAGCCTTCCAGAAACTGCTCTCACCAAAACCAGACTCACTGCCATGGAGTCAATTCTGACTCGTAGCAAGCCCCATTGGCTTTCTAAGGCTGTAAATCTTTACAGAAGCAGACTGTCTCATATTTCTTCTGCAGAGCAGCTGGTGGGTTTGAACCACTGACCTTTTGGTTAGCAGCCAAATACCTTAACCACTACACCCCCAGAGCTCCTTAGAAATTGCTCTAGAGCCATGCAAATTAGTCTTATCCCTTCAGAAAGGACAGTCAGCAAACCATTGCCTCCTAATTTCAGTCTTAAGAGATCTCATGTACCCTTCCAGCCTGGAATCGAACTCACCTCCAAGGCTCAACTGTCACCCAAACACCCATAGACAGGCCTATAAAGTGAACAGTTACTCCAGCATGGTACGCACTCCTTTCAGTGGGCAACCACAGGAGATCAAAAGGGCAGCATTTGCCCAACGATAAAGCTCAGAAAGCAGGAAAGTGTGGGAAAGAAGGAGAAAGGGACATGGTAGGCACAGGGAAGAAGTGGGAAGAGAGCTATTCCATTGTGGGAATTGCACTCAACGTCACAAAACAAAATGTGACACCAAATGGAAAACCAATTTGCTCTGTAAACTTTCACCCAAATCACAATAAGAAGTTAAAATAAAATAAAAGTCTCTTGGCTACAGGTGGGTGGAGGACTCAATTATTAGGAGCCAGGCCAGAAGTAACCTGGGATTGTGGATCTCAGCAAAGGGAGAAGACAGGGTTCAGTCAGTCATATTAAGAGGATCCAGTGGGTGATCGCTCTCTCTCCCTCCTGTTCTCTCTGTAAGGCCCATTGTGCCTCACTTCCCTGAGCCACTTGCTTTACCTGGAATCAAAATGACCTCCCTATCTGCATATAGATAACTGCTCAGGAGAAAACTTATGCTCAGATTCTGGTGGGTTGTGATTGTTTTAACACCAGCAAAAGCCCTTTTGCCTGAACATGCCCATGAGCTCACCACACAGGGGTCTGCACGGTCCAGAGCTTCATGTGGTGTTGCCTGGGAACACCCAGAGAAAAGAAAAAGCTGAACCTATTTCTTTTATGAAACTGTATGAACCATGAAACAAATTTCCTTAACTTCCCCCCTCTTGCCAAACCCAGCTACTGTTGTTACTGAGGGAACATTTCACAACTGTTTTCCTATTTTCTGTGCAAAATCAGTTCTTTCGTTGTACCCAGGGCACATGACAAGACACTTCTGTCCTTCAGGTTCTCCAGGAACTGAGTAGCTCAAAGAAACAACCCTTCTCAGGGTTATCCCGCCTCTGCCCTTCACACTGGACCCCAATGGGCACCAAAGACCTACTTGAGAAGGACCATTTGGAGAGCCACATGGGAAAATGAGGACCCCTTGAGAGTCATGGAGGCGAGGGGCTACCCCCAGATTCCAGCTCACTGTGGGTCGATGGCTGCAGGCAAGGTAGTGACTAGGCTTGCAGTCAGCAAAGGAAGCAGCAGCCACCATGTGAAGTTTACATCAGTCCTGCAGGCTTGCTCACACAAAGCTGTCTGCCTGAAATAAATGTCTTTGATCTTTTCTCACCTTTTTCCTAGACTGTGGAGTCCCTGAGTGGTACAAACTGTAACACCCTCAACTGCTAACCGAAAGACTAGAGGATTGAGTCCACCCAGACATGCCTTGGAAGAAAGGCCTGGCAATCTACTTTTGAAAAATCAGCCATTAAAAACCCTCTGGAGCACACACCAGGTTCCCCATGAGCCACAGTCCACTTGATGGCACCTGGCTTTTTCCACCCAGGCTTCAAGCAGCTATTTTGCATGATGGCACCTTGAGTTCCCTCTTCAAAGGCATCGTCCTTCAAGGTCAGCCAGATTTCCTTTGGAAGAGGTGTGATTTGCCTTGGACGAGGCGGATGGGTCCTGCTGATGCCCCCAACACTAATGTGGCAAAAGAACCTATTGATCATAAAATGTGATGATTAATCTCTATCCCTCCCCCCACCTTGAACTAATCAGCTTTTTGGGCATAATGTAGGATGAAACCAGAACTGATGTTTTACCATGCTGGAAGTATTTCTAATTTCTAATGAGCTCATTTTCAGTTGACAGCATTGACAAAAGATATATTATGAAAGTAAATTAAGAAATGGAGGGTTATGTACATAGGATTTGTCGCCTTCAGTGAAATGTACAATTGATACTAGGCACTTTCTTTTTTCCATTCCAACTTTGATTGATTCATGAACAGCTTTGGAAGACAGAAGACACTGCGACATCAAAATCACAAATGAGTGAAATATGGATTGTGGTTGCATACACATTAAAGTATGAAAAATGATGCAATTTGGATTCCAGCAAATGTGATGGGAGTACTTGTTGAGTGCTTTACTAGGAGGCAAACATGAAGGCCAGTGCTTTTCATGCATGTTCACCTTTATTCCTCATAAAAACCAATGTGGTAGACATACTGTACAAAAACATTGTTCCACATCCTGCTTTGGTGAGTAGCAACTGGGATCTTAAAAGCTTGCAGGTAGCCAGGTGAATGCAACAATGGGTCTCTCCTCATCCAGAACAAAGAAGAATGAAGAAGACTAAAGAGGCATGGAAACAATCAGTCCAAGCACTGGTAGACCATGTGATCCTCAGTCTATGACCATGAGTCCAGAAGAACTAGATGGTGTCCGGCTACCACTGTCAACCACTCAGAGGAGGAGGATCACTGTAGGAGATCCTGCATAGAATGGGAGAACAATGTGGAACAAAACTCAAAATCAAGAGGGAGGAAATAAAAGACCAGATTTGCTGATCTGATAGAGCTTGGTGAAACCCCTGAGACTATGGCCCCTAGCAGCCTTTCAGGTCTGGAGTTGAACTTACTCTTGTGGCTTCCAGACAAGTAATAGACAGCCATATGGGGTGAACATTGCATCAGGTGAATATACTCCTTGGAGAGATCAATCATGGAGAACAGAAGGGCAGTGTATTCACAGGGAGATAGCTCAGGGGGCAGGAGTGCATGGGAGGGAAGGACACAGGGTAGAGGTAAATATGGGGAGGAAGTGGGAAGAGAGCTGTTGCATTGTGGGAAATTTCAGTCAATGTCATGAGACAAAATGTATGTGAACTGCTATATGGAAAATGAATTTTCTCTGTAAACTTTCACCCAAATCACAATAAATTTTTTTTAAAAAATCAATGTGGTGGGTGCTGTCATGAACCCATTTTACAGCCATGAAAGCTAATGCTCAGAGAGTCTAGTTTACCCAGTGCTACTCAGCTGGTAGGTGGCAGAGTTGACATTGAGCCTAGATCTACCTGAGTAGCTAAGGAACTGGGAGGGTGGAACCAAAGCATTAGCTGGCAGTTTCAGTTTTCAGTAGAGACACCATCACCATACCTGGGACATTCAAAACTCAAATACCAGTGGTGGACTGCCCACCTTGCCCTTCTGTATTGACCAGGCTATCACAAAAACTTTCAGATTCTCCATCATCCCATAGAACAGTGGGAAATCCACTGATTTTAGGCTATCTGCATCAACTAGCAGTTCTTGGAAACCATCTGAAAAGCTGATACTGCCTTTGTTTGCTATTGCCAACCCAGGACCACTGGGTTATGCATTTAAATTTACTATGTCTTTAGGAGCTCTGGTAGCATAGTGCCTAAGGCACTTGACTGCTAACCAGAAGGCTGGCGGTTCAAACCCACCAGCCACTCCTCAGAAGG
>NW_006921891.1:712419-715558 GCF_000298275.1 Orycteropus afer afer
TGGAAGTAGATTGCCCAATCTTCCTTCTGAGGAGTGGCTGGTGGGTTTGAACCACCAGCCTTCTGGTTAGCAGTTAAGTGCTTAGGCATTACGCCACCAGAGCTCTCAAATACCAGCAGGGTCACCCGTGGTGGATAGGTTTCAGTGGCACTTCCAGACTAAGATAGACTAAGAAGAAAGAGCTGGTGATCTACTTAAAAAAAGAAAAAAAAAAAAAAACCTGCCAGTAAAAATCTTATGAATAGCAGCAGAACACTGTCTGATAAAATGTCAGAAGAAGATACCTTCAGATTGGAGGGGACTCAAAATACAACTAGAGAAGAGCTGCTTCTTCAAAGTACAGTGGACTTTAATGATGTGGATGGAGTACAGCTTTCAAGACCTTCATTTGCTGGTGTGGCAAGACTCATAATGAGAAGAAACACCTGCAAGCATCCATAAATAATCAGAACCTGGGATATGCAAAGTATGAATCTCAGAATATTAGAAATGTTCAAAAATGAAATGGACCACATGAAGATTGATATCATAGGCATTAGTGAGTTGAAATAGACTGGTATTGGCCATTTTGAATAGGTCAATCATATGGTCTACTACTGTGGTAAAGACAAATTAAAGAGGAATGGCATCACATTCATCTTCAAAAAGAACATATCAAGATCTATTCTGAAGTACAGTGCTGTCAGTGATAGGACAATATCCATATATCTACAAGGAAGACCTTACAGACTATTATTCAAATTTATGCTCCAACCACTAATGCCAAAAATGAAAAAATTGAAGATTTTTACCCACTTCTGCAGTCTGAAATTGATCAAGCATGCATTCAAGATGCATTGATAATTATTGGTGATTGGAATGCAAAAGTTAGAAGCAAAGAAGGATTGATAGTTGGAAAATAGGGCCTTGGTGATAGAAATGGGGAGATTGCGTGATAGAATTTTATAAGACCAAAGACTTGTTCATTACAATACCATTTACCAAAAACATAAACGGTGACTATACACATGGACCTCACCAGATAGAATATACAAGAATCAAATCAACTATATCTGTGGAAAGAGACAATGGAGAAGCTCAATATCATTAGTCAGAACAAGGCCCACGACTGACTGCAGAACAGACCATAAATTGATCATACGTAGAAGCAGAAGAAAATGAAAACAAGTCTACAATACCCAAAGTATGACACACCTGAATTTAGTGACCACCTCAGCGTAGATTTCATGTATTGAAAACTAATGACTGAAGACCACATGGGTTGTGGGATAAAGGACTTCATACATGAAGAAAGCAAAAGGTCATTAAAAAGACAAGAAAGAAAAAAAAGACCAAAATGGCTGTCAGAAGATATTCTGAAACTTGCTCTTAAAAGTAGGTAGCTAAAGCGAATGGAATGAATAATTGTATCAAAAAGCTATACAGAAGATTTCAAAGGGCAGCTGGAGAAGACAAAGTATTATAATGAAAGACCTGGAATTAGAAAACTAAAAGGGAAGTACTTGCTTAGCATTGCTCAAGTTGAAAGTACAAAGATAAAATTCAAACCTGGAGTTGCAATATAGAAGGGTCCTATGGGCAAGATATTGAAAGATGCAGGAAGCATCAAGAAAAGATGGAAGGAATATACAGAGTCACTGTACCAAAAAGAATTGGTCAACATTTATCCATTTGAGAATGTACTATATGATCAAGAAGCAATATTGAAGGAAGAAATTCAAGCTTCACTGAAGGCATTGTTGTTGTTGTTATGTGCTGTTGAGTCAGCCCCGATACATAGCGACCCCTCCTTGGGTTTCCGAGGCAGTATCTCTATGGAAGTAGATTGCTCAGTCTTCCTTCTGAGGAGTGGCTGGGGGATTTGAACCACCAGCCTTCTGGTTAGCAGTCAAATGCCTTAAACACTATGCCACCAGAGCTCCCAACCAACTGGAAGTGATCCATATTTGTGCCCATTCCAAAGAAAGGTGATCCAACAGAATGCAGAAATCATTGAGCAACATCATTAATATCACATGCAAGTAAAGTTTTGCTGAAGATAATTCAAAATCAGTTAATAGCAGCACATCAAAAGGGAACTGCTAGAAATTCAAGCCAGATTCAGAAGAGGGCGTGGAATGAAGGAAATCATTGCTGATGTCAGATGGATCTTGGCTGAAAGCAGAGACTACCAGAAAGATGTTTACCTGTGTTTTATTGACTATGCAAAGACATTCAACTGTGTGGATCATAACTAATTATGAATAACATTTCAAAGAATGGGAATTCCAGAACACTTAATTGTGCTCATGAGGAAACTGTAGATCTATAGGCAGTCCTTTAAAGAGAACAGGAGATAATTGTGTGGTTTAAAATCAGGAAAGGTGTGTGTCAGGATTTTATCTGTTCACCATACTTATTTAATCTGTATGCTGAGCAAATAATCCGAAAACCTGGACTATATGAAGAAGAATACAGAATCAGGATTGGAGGAAGACTCATTAATAACCTGAGATATGCAAATGATACAACCTTGCCTGCTGAAAGAGAAGAGGACTTGAAGCACTTACTGACGAAGATCAAAGACTACATACAGCCTTCAATATGGATTGCACGTCAGTGTGAAGAAAACAAAATCCTCACAACTGGGCCATTAAGCATCATCAGAATAAGTGGAGAAAGTATTAAAGTTGTCAAGGATTTCATTTTGCTTGAATCCACAATCAGTGCCCATGTAAGTAGCAGTCAAGAAATCAAGAGACATATTGCACTGAGCAAAGCTTTTGCAAAAGATCTGTTTAAAGTGTTAAAAAGCAAAGATGTCACTTTGAAGGCTAAGGTGGCCCTCACCCAAGCCATGGTATTTTCAGTCACCTCGTATGCATGGGAAAGCTGGACAATGAATAAGGAAGAGTGAAAAAGAATTGATGCTTTTGAATTATGGTGTTAGTGAAGAATATTGACTGTATTATGGACTGTCAGAAGAATGAACATATCTGTCTCAGAAGAAGTATGGCCAGATTGCTCCTTGGAAGTGAAGATAGTGAGACTTTATCTCACTTACTTTGGACATGCTATCAGAAGGACCAACCTGTGGAGAAGGACATTGTTCTGGTTACCTAGTACCACTGACAGGAATATACCACAAATGGGATAGCTT
>NW_006921891.1:715880-716594 GCF_000298275.1 Orycteropus afer afer
TAGATCCCACCATGGAGTTGATTGCCAGTCTCATCATGGGGAAAAACTACTATCAGCTGCCCAGCCACTCAACCAGGCCCAGCCAAGTTGACATACTAATTTAATTGCCACAGACATCATGTTTATAAATTAGAGGGTCAGTGAAAAAGAGGGAGACCCTTAATGAGATGGACTGACACAGTGTCTAGAATAATGGGCTTAAACATAGAAATAATTGTGACGATCGCACAGGACCAGGCAGTGTTTCATTCTATTGTACATAATAGGCTCTCTGTGAGTAGGAACTGACTCAATGGCACCTAGCAACAACACTTAAAACTCAGGCACCCTGACAGCATAGTGTTAATAGCTCAGCTGTTAACCAAAAGGTCAGTGGTTTGAACCCACTAGCTGCTCCTCAGAAGAAAGATGTGACTGTCTGCTTCCAGAAAACTAACAGCTTACTTTGGTGATAGCAACTGGGATCTTAAAAGCTTTTAAGCAGCCATCTAGGATGCAACTATTGGTCTCCTCTCATCTGAAACAAACAAGAGTGAAGAAAATCAAAGCTAATTGGAAACCATTAGTCCGAGGATATGATTGACCTCAAGATCAGAAAAACTAGACAGTGCCTGGCTATCAATGCCAACCACTCGGAAAGGGATCAAAACTGGAGATCCTGGATAGAGTGGGAGGAAAAATGTGGAACAAAATTCAAAAACACAAAAATGACCA
>NW_006921891.1:716837-718674 GCF_000298275.1 Orycteropus afer afer
TAAGAAGGGCACAGGGAGGGGGTGGTCACAGGGAGGGGAGGGGAGGAGAGTGCCTTATGGTCAGGGATGGTAATCGGGCATTAAATCAAATGTACATGAACTGTTGAATGTAAAACAAATTTTGCTCTGTACATTTGCACCCAAAGCACAATTAATAAAAACAAGGAAAGAAAGAAAAAGAAAGCTAACAGCCTTGGAAACCCCATGAGGGCAATTCTACTTTGTCCTATAGAGTCACTGTTCATCAGAGTCTAAACTAGCCCCTCAACTTCATTGAATAACTCAGTTGAACTCAAAAGACATTCCTTTAGTATGATGTCACCCTTAACGGAACTTGGAGGTGACACTAAGACACACTTATAAATAATATCCAACTGAATTTCAAAGACATGGGTAATGACACTCTCCCCTGTGAGACACCCTGGTACTCTATCAGTATGGGATTATCTTTCATGAGCTCATGCAGTTTTTTTTTTTAGGATTATATGGAAAGATGAGAGAAGCATTAATTAAAGGAGGAGAATGGACATCAACCACACTCACCCTTAGTCACAGCCTCAGCTTCTCAGATCAAGTGTGCTTGGAGCTTTTATTTTGCTTTCTGAAATCAAATCAAGGGTATCTTAGTCATCCGGTGCTGCTGTAACAGAAATACCATGAGTAGGTGGCTTTAACAGACAGAAATTTATTTTCTCACAGTTTGTTGTTGTTGTTGTTATGTGCCATCAAGTCAGACCTGACTCATAGCGACCAAAGTGCTATCACTACCAAAGTAGATTGCCCAACCTTCCTTCTGAGGAGTGGCTGGTGGGTTTGAACCGCCAGCCTTCTGGTTAGCAGTCAAGTGCCTTAGGCACTATGCTACCAGAGCTCTCACAGTTTAGGGGGCTAGAAGTCCAAATTCAGGGTGCTGGCTCTAGGAGAAGGCTCTTTCTCTCTATTGGCTCTGGAAGAAGGGCCTGGTCTCTTGTGAGCTTCTGCTCATGTGGCTTGGCATCTCTCTTTCCCCATCTCTGCTTGCTTCCTTGCTTGTTTAACCTCTTTTATATGGCAAAAGAGATTGACTCAGGAAACACCCTACACTAATCCTGCTTCATTTGCATAACAAAGGCAACCCATTCCCAAATGGGATTATAACCACAGGCCTAGAAGTTAGGATGTACAACACATATTTTGGGGGGACACAATTTAATCCTGAACAAAGGGACTAAGTAATAAGGTTCAGGTCTCCCTGGAGCCTCCCCAGCCCCAAATGAAGGACTAGGTTCTTTAATGAAAGAATGAAAAGAACTGTTCATCTGTTGCTCTAAAGCACTGGTTCTCAGCTTTGGCTGCATATCAGAGACACTTGGGGATTTTGAAAGCCCATATCCACTTCCAGAGATTCTGATTTCATCAGCCTGGGTTTCAGCCTGGGCAGCAAGACCTTTTAAAGCTCCCCTGTGATTCTCATATGTATCTAAGATGAGAACCTTCGTTCTAAGGCCAGGAATCTTCTTGGTCCTTGGCCTCCACCTGCCACCAATGGGAAAGAGGTGGGGCATATTTGCAAGTTTGATTTGATTTGACTGATATTCTATTTCCCCCTCTCTTATCATGCAATTATATTGTATCACAGCAGTTGACAAATAGCACTTAGATTGAAGACACAATTCCATCTTGGTCACTGGGCCAATTGGCCCAATTCCATGTGGCCCCTTATAGTCATTTTGTGAAACATCATAAGATTTGAGTGCATAATTAATTCACCTTCAAGATCTATGTTGTCATTGTTGTTAATGTGCTGTTGAGTCAGACCAACTCATAGAGACCCCTCCTTGGGTTTCCAAGGCGGTAT
>NW_006921891.1:718774-724267 GCF_000298275.1 Orycteropus afer afer
TGGTGGGTTTGAACCACCAGCCTTCTGGTTAGCAGTCAAGTGCCTTAGGCACTATGCTACCAGAGCTCCTATACTGGGTATTAAATGGATGTAAAACTTACTTCAAGAATATACATTCAATGGTTGTTAGAAAAAAGAAAAAAGAAAAATGACCCCACAAACTTTAATAAGCACGAAATGGGTGTGAAAAATATATAAGGTACATTTTGGATGAGATTCTCTTCAAATCAGATTTTTTCACACAGTGAATTTTCTAGAAAATGTACCATTTAGAAATAATTGTTATGTTTGTCAATCTGATAACTATTTTTAACAATTTTATTATGGTGAAATCTATATAACAAGATGTTTGCCATTTCAACCATTTTTACATGTACAATTCAGTGACATTAACTATGATCACCATGTCGTGCAGCTATCATCACTCTCTGATTCCAATTTTTCTATCACCTTTAACAGAAACTCTGCACTCTTGAGCAACACTCCCCTATTTCCCACCCCTACCCACCACTGGTAGCCACAAATAGACTTTGGACTCTATGCATTTGCCGATTCTAATCCTACATTTCTTGACAATAACAAAAATGGCTGTATCTAGGCACTATAGAATAGCAGTTATAGAAAGTAGTAACATGTTATGGAAAAACTCTGAACAAGAAAAGTAACAATTAATATTGCTCTTTAAGCTTTTAACTATATATTAAGCTCCAGCTTTCCCTAATCCAAAAGCAAACCAACGGCTTTCAAGTTGGTCCCAACTCACAGCAACCATTTAGGACAGAGCAGAACTGTCCCATAGGGTTTCCAAGGATGTCAGTCTTTATGGAAGCAGACTGCCTCTTCTTTCTCACATGAAACAGCTGGTGGGTTCAAACTTCCAACCTTTTGGTTGGCAACCAAATGCCTTAACCACTGCACCACCAGAGCTCCTCAGCTTCCGCCAGGTACTAGTAACTGAGCCACGTGTATGAGAGGAGAGAGTGTGCCCTTTTCTATAGAAGCAGCAGAGGAAAAACACTTCTTCTCCCCAAACATATTGTTCTAGAGGAAAACAATGTGTCAGGCGGGGCCATAAAATAAACATTCCAGTTAAATTTCTGGTTTGAAATTTTCTTCTTTTCCTGTTCAGATTAATAGGACTACTACTGCATTTGATTTTCAAAATGTCCATGCTAAGTAGTTTGCCTATTACTCATCATCCTGGGGTGGCTTGAGTGTTGCTGTGATGCTGGAAGTTCAAATACCAGCACTGGTGTTTCAAATACCAGCAGGGTGACCCATGGTGCACAGGTTTCCACAGAGCTTCTAAACTAAGACAGACTGAGAAGAAAGGCCTGGCCATCTACTTCTGGAAATCAACCAGTTAAAATCCTATGGATCACAACAGAGTATTGGTCAATAAAATGGCTTCAGACCTGGCATTGTTTCGTTCTGTTGTACCTGGTTCACCATGAGTTGGAGCTGACTTGAGGGCAACTAACAAGAACTATTAGTTGGTACTAATGTGCACACAAATCAAGCCACTTTATGTACATTTAGTGTTATTTGAATACTTAACCTTCTTCCCACTCATTAATTTCCTTGTTAGTATTGCCACCGAGCCATTTCTGTGTGAGAGTTCATGCTTTGTTATAAAGCTTTGTGAAAAGAATAGAAGTGGCTTACCGTTTCTCTGCTGCTGTCCCTTCTGCTCTGTCACTGCAAAGCCTGCACATGGTAGAGTTGGTACCCTCTGGGCAGGAGGCTCACACAGAGAAAAGAAACTACCAACTTCCTTAAATCAGGTCTTGGCCATCAGCGGAACCTAGCATCTGGTTTGCAGAAGTTTACATGAGAGGAAAGGAACTCGTGATGTCTTAACTGTTGCTAAATCATTTCTCGACTGAGCCTTCAAGTTTCAAAATTGAAATGTGTGTGTGTGTGTGTGTGTATGAAGTTATTTATAAAGAGCTAAGTGTAACCTAGGCCAGATATATACGATCTATCTTTCTGTGGATGAAAAGAGCTCTGGAGGTGTAGTGGTTAAAGCATTGGGCTGCTAACCAAAAGGTGGTGGTTAGAACCCACCAGCAGCTCCATGGGAGAAAGATGAGGCTGTCTGCTTCTGTAAAGATTACGCCTTGGAAATCCTGTGAAACAGTTCTACTCTGTCCTGCAGGGTCGCTAAGAATCGGAATTGATTTGATGACAATGGGTTGGGTTGGGTTTTGGTTTGTGCGGGTGTGTATTGGTTGGGGGGATGTCTGAGATGATACTCACCAAAACATTAGCACTGGTTAGCTCCACAGAGTGGGAATGGCAGAAAATTTAGGGGAAAAAATGGGAGGATTTTTCCTTTTAGTTAGAAAGCTTTTTCTCAGTCAAGGAAAGGTTTAGATATGGAAGGAAATTTTCTTTGTTGGTTACCAGGGGTGAGAGGGGAGGGGAGGGAACACTGTTAGATTGGTAGAGATAAGTATTGATTTGGGTGAAGAGAAGGGCAATGTACCAAATGTCAGTGATCAACATGGTGGCATTGAGGAAGAGAAAGACATAGAGAGGTACATGCATGGTACAGACAACAAAGATGAACCCTTTCGCACATATAGTATACTGCATTATCAGTGAAGGCAAACATGGGTATATGCGTGAATAGATGGGTGGACAGGCTGAACTAGTAGGTATGTCTATGAAGCAGGGAATGTACCCAAGATCATGTATAGGGCTGGCAGACAATGGTCCTATAAGTTTATTTGTATGATCTGAATTCCCAGGTGTATGTATAGTAGAGCTGACAAGGGGCAAGGTTGTAGTCACTTCTTGGTCACAGCCAGCTACCCAGAGGGACCAAGTCGTTGAACCTGGGGGCTAAGGACCATAGTCACAGGGGACATCAAGCTCAATTGGCATAACATACTATGAAAAACATTGTTCCACCTCCTACTTTGTCGAGTAGCAACTGGGATCTTAAAAGCTTGCAAGCAGCCATCTACATGCAACGATGGATCTCTCCTCATCCAGAGCAAAGAAGAATGAAGAAAACCTAAGATTCATGGAAACAATTAGTCCTAGTGACTGATACACCATGTGATCCTAGCTTACACGACTATAAGACCAGAAGAACTAGATGGTGCCCAGCTACCACTGTCAACCACTTGGAGGGGGATCTGTGTAGGAGATCCTGGATAGAGAGGGAGAACAATGTGGAACAAAACTCAAAATCATTTGGAGAAAAGAAAAAAGGGGGAGCCAGGTTTGCTGGTCCTATAGAGCCTGGTGGAACCACTGAGACTATGGCCCCTTCAGGTCTGGAATTGAACCAACACCTGTGGCTTCCAGCCAAACAAAAGACAGGCATATGAGTTGAACATTTAACTGAGGTAGATACACTCCTTGGAGAGAACAATCATGGGAGAAAGAATGGCTGTGTATACACAGGGAGACAGCTCAGGGGGCAGGAGTGCATGGAGGGATGGACACAGGGAAGAGGTACCTATCAGGAGGAAGTGGGAAGGGAGCTGTTGCATTGTGGGAAATTGTAGTCAATGTCATGAGACAAAGTGTATGTGAACTGCTGTATGGAAAGTGAATTTGCTCTATAAATTTTCACCCAAATCACAATTAAAAAAAAAACAACTTTTTCTCCCCCTCACTACCATTACTCAATTTCAGATGGTCCATGGATAGAATGGAATAACAGAAGTATTGCTTCCTCTCTGCTCCAGTAGTCCACCTAGGACAGGTGGGTGTGGGTCCTCACCAGGTTGTGGCCCCAGATGGGGAATCTTTCCCCTGGGTGTCCCAGAACCTGGCATATAGTATTAAAAAACCAGTTGCCATTAAGTTGACCCTGACTCATGACAAGCTTATGTGTATCACAGTAAAACTGTCCTCCAGAGAGTTTTCAAAAGCTGTGACCCTTTGAAGGCAGACCGCCAGGTCTTTCTTCCAATGCACCTTTGGGTGGGCTCAAACCTCTGGCTTTTCAGTTAGCAGCCAAGCATGTTAACCATTTGCTCGCTGCATGTTCATTGAATGAGTGAGTGAATGGAGGATGATGTTCCTGAGCCAGATAAATTTCATGTTCCTGATTTGGTCTGGTAACTGGATCAGACTCTCAGCAAGAGGGCCTCAGACAGGCTTAGCCAAGAGAAGTGGTCAGCAACTACTGCCTGCAGGCCAAAGCCAGCCTGTCACTTGTTTTTACGTGGCTCAGGAGTGAAGGATAAGTTTTACAGATGAACAATTGCAATGAATATGATGATCAAGAACACCAACTCTAAACTCCAATTAAGCAAAGTGTTATCACTCCCAAAAGTAATTCCATTCTTAAGTGAATTTTCTCTGTATACTTTCACCCAAATCACAATAATAAAATAAAAAGTAATTCCATTCTTTTCATTATGAGACCTATACAACAAAAAACATCTCCTGATTTTTATTGTATTTTGAATTTCATTAATAAAATTTTGCAGAGTTTTTTCCCTTCTCTTATCATGTAAGGTACATACATAATATCCTTGATTTTGCTTTTTGACCTACAAAGCCTAAAATATTTGCTACCTGGCCCTTTACAGAAAACATTTGCCAACCCCTGGCTAAAAGAATAGACTTTGGAATGGGATGTATTATGCTTCATTTTGCCTTATGCCCTTGAATGGGAGGAAACCACAGTGGGGACAGGGTGGGTAGGGGGTGACATTCTCACAAAGATCTCTATACATATGGATGGATGGTTGGATTTTTTCTCTCAAGCCTTTGGTCTCCCTCCCTCACATCACTTCTCTGTATGACAACCTATGGACATTGGAAAACCTTGTTAGGAAGGACCATCTTTCAGAAGTCAAAGTCTTGGGTGGTCATTCCTATATTGACCTCTAATGGCCCATCCATAAGGGGATGCAAGGCACAAGATCAGAAAGTTCACACTATAGCAGCCTGGTCTGACCAACACCCTTTGTGAGAGTTAGTGCCAAGACTTCATTTACTTATCACCAAGTCTCAGGGTTTCCCTGAGAATGTTTGCTCAGAGAAAGTAAATAAAAATAACTTCCAGTAGTGACTGGAGAGCTTGTTAGCTTGTCAAGAAAAGCTGGTGTGATAGTTGGGGCTGTGTGTCAACTTGGCTGTACCATGATTCTGAGTGGTTTAAGCAGTTGTAATGTGGTTATTCCCATGATGAGATCAGATGTATGTTTTGAGCAGCCAATCCATTGAAAGAGAATTTCTCTAGGGGTGAAGCCTGCTTCCAATATATATATAGACATCCTGGGAAAGAGACAGACTCTTCTGTGGATCTGGATCCTGTTGTGCTGCCTACAACTGCCCATGAGTGAACAATCACCATTT
Source organism: Orycteropus afer afer (assembly GCF_000298275.1). NCBI lineage: Eukaryota > Metazoa > Chordata > Mammalia > Tubulidentata > Orycteropodidae > Orycteropus > Orycteropus afer. The sequence continues at coordinate 724,103 of NW_006921891.1, forward strand.
GGCCTGGTGATCTTGGATTCATCAACTGTCAGAGTCAACAGCTGGTATATTGCCTGCCAACCTTGAACTTGTCAGCCCCTGCAGCAGCTGTGTGAGTCAAGAAAAGCCTCCAGCTTGACATTTAATCCAGGAATTTGGGACTTATCAGCTTCTATAAGTGTGTGA
>NW_006921891.1:724367-731764 GCF_000298275.1 Orycteropus afer afer
CTCTCTATATATATATATATATATATATATAAGTTTTATTGGTTTTGCTTCTCTAGAGAACCCAGCCTAATACAGCCAGTGTGGAAATGGCAGTGCAAGGACATCTAGCCTCTTTAACTTCAGGAGAGGGAGGAGAGAGTCACCTATGAGGTGAAAGTCAGACATAACTCCATCATTCAACCTTTTTACCACTTCTGATACCAGCCATCCCCCTACTTCTACTCTCTCTACTTCTCTGCTGGGTTCGATAATTCATTGCAATGGCCACACAGAACTCAAAGACCACACTCATCATTGTGGAGAGTTTATTAGGGAAGTAACAGGTTACAATTCAAGATCAGAAATGACTCAGGATACAGTTCTTTGGTCAGAATAGCCTCTTCTCAACCCTGCATACAGGCAGGCCTCTCTCTCTCTTTCTCTCTGCCTCTCAGCCTGGCCTACTCAGCAAGTGTTACAAAGCTCTTTAGCTCTGTCAAGTTCTCAGAGGAGCCCCACTACACCAGGAAGCCTCCTGCCTGAAGGTACTCTCAGCTCTCTCAATCTGTGAGGCAGTACACCCACTGTAGTCACCTTGCCCAGTGGTCCAGGAAGCCCACCATCCCATCCCATCCCGGCTCTGCTGCTGCTGTTTCTCTGCCATTACTTCTTGCCTTCTCCCACTGTCTCCAGTGTTACAGCTCTCTGTATCTTCTGGGTCTGGGAGGTTCTCAGCATAGGGATTCCAGGTCCAAAGGACATGTCTCACTCCCAGCTCTTCTTTCTTGATAGTAATGAAGTCCTCCCTCTGCTCTGAGATTGGCTCTATTTTTTTTAAGCCTAGTGCCTAACGCACTTGACTGTTAACCAGAAAGCCGGTGGTTCAAACCCACCAGCCATTCCTCGGAAGGAAGGTTGGGCAATCTACTTCCGTAGTGATACTGCCTTGGCAACCCAAGGAGGGGTCGCTATAAGTCGGGGCTGACTCAACAGCACATAACAACAACAACAACAAGCAGGATGGCAAAACTGACCAATCCCCTTGTTAGGGTTCATATACCTCATTTGCATGGTCCCACTCCCATAGGCACTCCATGAACCTTTTTTGCATTCTTAGCAGGCTGTCCACTCCCCTTGGTTGGCTACAAACACTTTATTTGCATAATCCCACCCAATCACTATGTGGGAGCCACAAGATCATGCATGGCTAGAAAGGCCGTATTAAGTAATTCACTGTACCATAGTTAGCCTCACAAGCACTGGCTTCTGGGCCATGATGTGGGGGCCACAAGCATGTGGCACGCATGGGTTAAAATCATATATAGTTCAGTGTCTATACCAGGCAAACTCATAAAACGAGCTATTTACTCAAATGAAATGAACCTTCCCAGACTTCCCCACACAACCAGTAACACTAAATGATGAAAATGAAAGTAGAATTAACACCAAGGCAGGAAGTTCACTGCAAACCAAGAGTTCAGTCCCACATGGAAGGGAACCAGATAGTCTGTCAAGCAGTGGGTCTGCCCTGCCCACCAAGCCCTGGGAGGGCCCCTTAGCTTGAGAATCTCCCATAGCCAGTCTTTCCTTGTCCCTGCCCTTACCGACAATGCTCACACAGATCTTTATTTCAAAATGGAGAAGATTCATTATTAACCATTCCCACCAGGCAAGCCTGCTGGGCAACATGCATGTGACAGATGCACCAATAACCAGCTGGGGCAGATGAGCGTCTCTGAGTTTCAGTTTTCTCATCCATCAAATGGGGTTAAGAATAATAGTACCTTCCTCATATGGCAGGTTCATATTTGTGACGCCCTTAGAAGTATACCTGGCACCAAGCAAGCACTCAGCAAATAGAATATTTTTGATTGCTCTTTCTGTTATCTGCCTCATGACGCCCAGAGTATGCCTGAAGAACTGCTCTGGGGCCTTACTCAGCTCTGGCTGCAACCCTCCCCTCCAGAGTTGATAACCATCCCAGAGTTCATAGGGCAGCAAAAGGATTCTCTGTGTCAAAGTGGCATGAGGGCACTGCATATGGAAACAGCATGGAACCCTGAGTAAGGCTCAATGCCAAGGGCAACACCAGGGGCCTGGACTCAGTTATCTGTCACAATAAAAGAAGGAATCACCGTTAAAGATAGAAAAGTCTAATGGGGAAGGAGGCATGTAAATGAAAAAAAAAATTGAGTAGATGTGGATGGAGAAACACACAGAGGATTCTTTTCCACAATGTCCAGATGTGATGTGGCCTTGGGCTGGTTGTAAATTGAGGTGCAGAGCTACTGGGGGGACAGCTTCTGGGGCCATGCCAAGAAGGCCATGTTGTAGTTTCCTTTGGCACCTGAAAGCAGATTGCCAGTCCTCATCAGCATCAACACAAGTCAATAGACTGCAAGACGTCTCTCTCATGGTCCTCCTGCACCATTTCCCACAATTCCACAGCTCCCTTCCTACTTTCTCTTCCTTCCTCACTCTTAGATCCCTTTAACCCACTCTTCCTGACCCTCTCAATCTAACAACTCACCCTGACTTACACCTACCTCATTATGCTCATCCCCAAACTCAACTAGTTGTTTGCCATTTGTAGTATTACTTTTCATATCAAACAAAAATGTAAAGTGCTAGTCTGTACAATGCTTCAGTGCCAATTAGAAAATGGTGCCCTTTGAGTGAACATGTTTGTTAGAAGCACTCTTGCTATAGTCCAATGTAGCCCTAAATCAGGGCATGGAGCTGGGTAAGAGACGGAAGAGCTAAATTACAGCCCTGACTTGGCCTTGTGCAGGGGAAAACTTGGGCAACTGTACATGATGGCCCAGCTAAACCAGTTGAAGCTCATTTCATCATGATGAATGGGACCACCTCTTTCCAACAGCATGTCTGATTTCATAGGTACAAGGACAAGGCAAGGTTCCTGTTGTTTTTCTTCTTAGTTGCCATCAAGTTGATTCCAACTCATGGCAACCCTGTATGTTACAGAATAGAACTGCTCCATCGGGTTTTCTTGGCTTTGTGTGTGTGTATGTGTGTGTGTGTGAGAGAGAGAGAGAGAGAGAGAGAGAGAGAGAGAGAGAGATTTGGGTGAAGTTTAAAGAGCACATTCACTTTCCATACAACAATTCATACACATTTTTTTTTCATGACATTAACAGCAATCCTTACAATGCAACAGCTCTCTTTCCACTTTCTCCCTGTGGTTCCTTTTTCCTGGGTCCTTCTTTCCTATGCATTCCTGCCCTCTGAGCTATCTCCCTGTGCAAATACTGCCCTTCTGATCTCCCATGGTTGATCATTCTAAGGAGTGCATCTATCTGGTATAAATATTTACCTTATATGCCTGTCTATTCTTTGGCTGGAAGCCATAGGAGTGAGTTCAATTCCAGGCCCAAAGGGTGACTAGGAACCATAGTCTTGGGGATTTCACTTGTCTCTATCAGACCAGTAAACCTGATCTTTTCTATGATTTTGAGTTTTGTTCCACATTTTTCTCCCACTCTGTCCAGGATCTTCAAGTAGTTGACAGTGATAGCCAAGCACCATCTCGCTCTTCTGGTCTCAGGGTCAGGTTGAGGTTTGCATGGTCTACTAGTCTCTTGGACTAATTGTTTCCATGTGTCTTTGGTTTTCTTCATTCTACTTTGTTCCAGAGAAGGAGAGACCAATTGTTGAATCTTAGATAGCCACTTGCAAGCTATTAAGACCTCAGTCACTACTCACCAAAGTAGGATGTCAAACAGTATATTTGTGTAGTATGTTATACCAATTGAGCTTGATGTCTCCTTCAACCATGGTCCCAAGCCCATGAGCCCAGTGACTGATTCTCTCAGGGTCTTTGGTTGTGGCTAAGAAATTATCATCACTCTGCCCCCATTAGCTCTATTATACATATGGACTTTCTTATAGCACATACACATACATATGTAGAAATATCTTCTGCCAAACTTATATATGGTCATGGGTATAGTTCCTTTTGCCCAGACATATCTGATCATTCAGCCAGTCTACCTATGTATCCATCTGTAGATTAATGTTTGTTATTACTGGTAAAGCAGTGTTGTATGTAAAAGTGTTTGTCTTTGTTGCCTGTACCTGTTGTGTGCTTCTCAGTGTCTTCCTTTTCCTTAGTGTTATTGTGTTGGCCACTCAATTTTGGTACATTGCCTTTCCACTTCACCCAAATCAACACTTGTCTCTTACCTCTTGGTTGTAATCTTAAGGAAAGCAGATTGCCTGGTCTATTCTTCTGCTGTACTGCTGGGTGGGTAAGTTCCCTTCCTGAGCTAGTCCTTGGGTTATAGAGCATTGATCTGAAAATCTGGGTCGTTCTATACCCTTTCCTCTGTTTTTCTCTTTCATGTGTTTTTCTCTGTCTCTCGAATAATGGGGAAGACATCACAAAGAACCCCAGCACTTCAGAGCTGGGAGGATCCCCCCTCCTTACCTCATGGGTCAGAGAACTGAAGCCAAGGTCAAAAGTACAATGGTGGTAGAACAAGTATGGGAACTCTTAATGCTTCACTTCTGCTCTTGGGTTCTTTCAACTTCTCCATTCATGAATGTCTTAAGTCAAGAGGCAAACAATATCAAATATTCAATCAGTGTTTTTTGCTTTGTTTTTAAATAATTTTATTCTGATAAAATTTATATAGCAAAAAATTTCCACTTTAACTACTTTTAAGCATTCAATTCAGGATCATTAACTATATTCATCATGTTGTATAATAACCACCACTATTTCCAAAAGTTTTTCATTACTCCACACAGAAACTCAATATCCTTTCAGCAGTAATTCCCCAGCAATCAATGTTCTGAGAAGAGGCTGCTTGTGGGTTTTCTGGCTCCTGTCAACTCTGTGTCCTTATTTCCCACCTCTTTGTTATTATTATTGTAGTAAAATAGATAAAATGGTTACCATTTTAACCATTTTTGAATGTACAATTACATTCACCATGTTGTGCAACCATCACCACTCTTCATTTCCCAGAGTTTGACATCATTCTATACTCAGTACCCCTTCAGCAATAGCTCCCGGTCCCTTCTCTTACCTGCCCCTGGGAACCACTGATAAACTTTGGTCTCCACATGTTCTGGTTATCTAGTGCTGCTCTGACAGGAATATACCACAAATGGGATGGCTTGAACAAATAGGAGTTTATTCTCTTACAGTGTTGGAGGCTAAAAGTCCGAGTTTCAAGTGCCAGGCTGTAGGGGCTATGTGAAAGCCCCTCAACCTTAGGCTTCAGCTCTGCCTCTTGCTCCCGGCCCCTTGAAGGTAGAGGCATCTCTTCACTCAGGCAGCTACTGGCTGCTGAGGCTAACAAGCCCAAAGTCGCCAAATAAAATGGCACAGTCCCGATGTTACCAAACAACATGGCAGGCCATTAATTCAAGTCCATTAAAAGTCCCAAGGTCAGCAGAGCATGGCAGGCTGCTGAACAACACAGCTACATGCAGGGTTCAAGTGTGCCGTAAGCTGGAGTCCATTCCCAAAGCTGTTTCTTATATACGGGAAGCAAACTACATACCCAAAGCAGCTACTCAGCTGCTCCAATAGGGTCCACCATGGAGTTAATTACCAATCTCACCATGGGGAATAACTACATTCAGCTGCCCAGCCACTCAACCAGGCCCAGCCAAGTTGACACACAAGCGTAACCACCACACTAGCATTAGCCTAATCTAGATACTTCTTATAATTAGGATCATATAATATTTGTCCTTTTGTGTCTAACTTATTTCACTTAGCATAATGCTTTCAAGGTTCATCCCTGTTATAGCATGTGTCAGAATTCTATTTCTCTTTATGACTGAACAACATTCCATTGTATATATGTACTGCATTGTGCTTATCCACTCATTTGTTGATGGACACTTAGCTCGTTCCTACCTTTAGGCTATTGTGGACAATGTTGCAGTGAACACTGGTGTACAAGTATCTGTTTTAATCCCTGTTTTCAAGTCTCTTGGGTGTATACTTGGAAGTGGAATTGCTGAGTGATATGGTAATTCTACACTTAACTTTTTGAGGAACCACCAAACTGTTTTCCACAGCAGTTGCACCATTTTACATTCCCGTCAACAGTGCACGAGGATTTCAATTTCTCGACATCCATGTTAATACTTGTTAGTTTCTGCTTTTCTGATAATAGCCATCCTAGTGGGTATATGGTTTTTATTTGCATTTTCCTCATGACTAACAACCTTGAGAAAATTTTTATGTGCTTATTGGACACTTACATATTTTCTTTGGAGAAATGTCTATATGTCTATTCAAGTCCTTAGTCCATTTATTAATTGTTTGTCTTTTTGCTGTTGAGTTGTAGTCATTCTTTGTTTATTATGGATATTAAAACTTTAACATATATATAGTTCCCAAATATTTTCTCCCATTTTATATGTTGTCTCTTCACTTTCTTGATAAAGTTCTTTGATGCACAAAAAATTTTCATTTTGATGAAATTCAGTGATTTGTCTTTTGTTGCTTGTACTTTTGGTGTCATATCTAAGACATCATTGTTAAAAACAAGATCTTAAAGTTAGCCAAATATACACATGTATAAAAGTTTTATTCCTGGTTTGGGGACAGTTTCAGTTAAGGTAACCCAAGTTTCCAAATAAAAACAATTTTTATTCGTCATTTTCCCTAAGGGTCTCAATGCATTTAAACTGAAGAAAAGCCAATACCATGAAACACTCTTTTGCTCCTCCAAGTTGGAGATTGGTAGAGGATTTTAATTCTGTTCTTCACTAGAGAGAGGTCAAGTTCATCAATTAAAAATGATAAGGAATAAAGCTCAGACTTGCCAACCTATATTCTAAATTCACCTACTGAGTTAGATTTTGAAGACAAAAAATATATACTGGATTATATAAGAAGATACCAAGTGAATAATGTCTCAGTAGTTGAACATATGTCTTAATGTACCTGGCAAGGACAGATTCCTCAATAAGCAAGATTTGTGCTTACTTATTAATCTGTAGGGAACAATTTCACATGGATTTCAAATCAATTTCACTTGAAACTGTTTACTACAGATTAGTAAATAAGCACAAGCTTACCTTGTTTACTGGGTAGTCTGTCCCTGTCCCAACCCAAAAGCAAACCCACTGTCACTGAGTCAATTCCTACCTGTAGTGACTTTATGTTGTTGTTGTTAGGTGCCGTTGAGTCATTTCCGACTCATAGTGACCCCATGCACAGCAGAACGTAACACCGCCCAATCCCACGCAAGCTCCATGATCCTTGCTATACTTGAGCCCATTGTCGCAGCCACCGTGTCAATCTATCTCATTGAAGGCCTTCCCCTCTTTTGTCAACCCTCCACCTTACCAATCATGACATCCTTCTCCAGGGAATGGTCCCCTCTGACAACATGACCAAAGTAGGCGAGATGAAGTCTGGCCATTCTTGC
>NW_006921891.1:733485-739040 GCF_000298275.1 Orycteropus afer afer
AGATCATATTTTGGCTCTCATGGACTTGTTTTAACTGTCTTTAACTTCAAGTTGAACTTGCCCATGAGCAGTTGATGGTCTGTTCCACAATCAGCTCCTGGCCTGGTTTTGGCTGAAGATACTGAGCTCCTCTATCATCTCTTGCCGCAGATGTAGTATAAAGTGACTTTATAAGACAGGGTAAAACTGCCCCATAGAGTTTCCAGGGCTGTAAATCTTTACAAAAGCAGACCGCCTCATCTTTCTCCCTTGAGCGGCTGGTGAGTTTAACCCAACAACCTTTTGGTTAGTCGTGAAATACCTTAACTAGTGCACCACCAAAGCTCCTTTCTGTCCCTGTTAGAGATGGTCACTTTGAAGAGGCTTTGATTCTGTAGGAAACGGCTGTGAGGGTGGGAGAGATAGAGAGATGCCAGCCATACTTGGAAGCAGAATCTTTGAAGTGGTGGAAAAATGTGAAATAGTTCACTCAGATTAGTAAGTAAGCACAAGTAAGCCCATGCTTACCTTGCTTATTGGGTAATCTGACACTGGGGGCTGGTGTGAACCTCAGTCAACCAACTCAAATGTGATCTCCTCTCAAGATCCTTATGTTAGTTACATCTGCAAAGATCCTTTTCCAAATAAGATCACATTACAGATTCCAAGGCTTTGGATTTGGAAAAGTATTTATGGGTGGCACCATTCAGCCCACTACATTAAACTTGGCTGCACCTTGAAATTATCTGGGAGCTTTAAAAAATACTGCAGCCAGCACCTGAGATCTTAAAAGCTTGCAAGCGGCCATCTAGATGCAATGAGGGGCCTCTCCTCATCCAGAACAAAGAAGAATAAAGAATGAAAAAGATTCATGGAAACAATTAGTCCAAGCAACCAGTATACCATGCAATCCTCAGCCTATATGACTATGAGAGCAGAAGAACTAGATGGTACTCAGCTACCACTGTCAACCACTTGTATGGGGATCTATGTAGGAGATCCTGGATAGAGTGGGAGAAAAATGTGGAACAAAACTCAAAATCATTTGGGAAAAAAAAAAGGGGACCAGGTTTGCTGGTCTGATGGAGCCTGATGGAACCAATAAGACTGTGGCCCCTGGATGCCTTTTAGGTCTGTGGCTTCCCACCAAACAAAAGACAGGCATAAGAGGTGAAAATTTACATTAGATAGATACACTCCTTGGATAGAACAATCATGGGAGAATAGAAGGGCTGTGTATGCACAGGGAGACAGTTCAGGAGGTAGGAGTGCATGGAGGGAAGGACACAGGGAAGAGGTAACTATAGGGAGGAGGTGGGAGGGAAGCTGTTGCATTGTGGGTAATTGTAGTCAATGTCATGAGACAAAGTGTATGTGAGCTGCTGTATGGAAAATGAGTTTGTTCTGTAAACTTTCACCCAAATCACAATTTAAAAAAGAAATACTGCCTTGCCTAGATCTGTCCTGGAAGAAGTGAGATGGAACGCTCCTTGGAAGTAAGAATGGCCAGACTTTGTCTCACCTACTTTGGTCATGCTGACAGGAGGAATCATTCTGTGGAGAAGGATATCATGCTTGGTAAAGTGGGCTGCCAATGAAGAAGGGGAAGGCCTTCAACGAGATGGATTGACACAGTGACTGCAACGAAGGGCTCAGGTATAGCAAGGATCGTGAGGCTGGCACAGGACTGAGCAGTGTTTTATTCTGCTGTGCATAGGGTCACTATGGGTCAGAGGCAACCCGATGGTGCCTCACAACAACAACAACAACTGCCTTGCCCACCCATGGAGATTGGGAGCCTGGGGCACTGGAGTTGAGAGATCACAGGTGATTCCAACACGTAGGAAAATCGAGAACCACAGCTTTAGGATTAGTGCTTGATTGTATGTGGGTCTCCAACTAGAGTGGGTATCAGAATTACCTGGGGGGCTTGTTAAAACACAAATCACTGGGCCCCACCTCAGGGTTTCTGATTCAGTAGGCTTGGAGTTAGGGCCTAGGGATTTGCATCTCTACCAAGGTCCCAGGTGATGTTGATGCTGCTGGTCCACAGGTGATGCTGATGCTGTTGGCTGAGGGACCATGGTTTGAGAGCCTCTGCTCCAGTGAGTGGTTCTCAACCATCTTTGGCTAGTAGGATCACCTGCAGATTCCTAGGCCCCCAAATTCAGGATACTGAAGGTGGAGTCCTAACATCTGCCTTTAAGGAAGAGCCCTGATGATCCTGATGCAAGTGATCTATAAAGACTAAGCTTGGCAAATCCCTGCTAGAGACACAGCTTTCAATGTTGAGATGACACTCAGAGTCAGAGGAATCGTTGAGAATGTCATCTCTTTTCTTTCCCTTTCTGTCCCTTCAAGCTGACCTTAAGCTCCAGGCACTGACGCTGCCTAGGGGCACATGTGCTAGGGTAGTTTAAGTTATTTGAATTTTGTCTTCTAAAGGCCTAATGGCCATAGGGGACCACAGGGAATTTGTGGAGGTAAAGGTATTCAAGGACATCAATTGGGTCTCCAAGAAATGCAAAGGGAGAAGGCTATTCCTCCATTCCTTCTGGAGAGAGAAGTGAAGAGGGAAAGGAAGGAAGGGAATAGGAGAGCTGGGGGTGGGGTATCTATTGGTTTTCAGAACAGACTTACTGACTCTATGTGAAAATGATTAAGAAAGGATTCTACACACACACACACACACCACCACCACCACCACCACCATGATTTGTCACTATATAAGACCCAGAAACTGCCCAAACCCTGGGAGGTTAGGACCCCCAAAAGAAGTGAGTTATGCTTATTGAGAGTCAGATAGGATGGAAGCTCAAAGACAGAAAGGAAACAGACTCATAGAAAATAAAGTTGTCTTTTGCACATTTGAGTTGGACCTCCCAAGGGGCCATTGCTATCACTGCCACAGGAGACCTAACTGTGTATCTCCAGCTCAATTCTCTTCCATGAGCTCCACAGACTTCATCCAGTTATCGACTCAGCATCTCAAAATTCAAGAGACTCAAAATTCAATATGGCTAAGACACACTCATGATCTTCCACCCCCAGATGGGGTCCTCTGTCAATGCTGTCTTCCTCAGTTAACTCACTTCTCATATCTCAACTCACATGGCCTTTCTCGGGGCTGCCAGTTCCTCCCTCTCCCCAGTCTGACCCAGTTCTGTGGTTGTTACAAGAGAATCATATAATCTTATGGAACCCTCTTTCTTTCCTTTGATGTACTTGAAACTCAGTGGAATGATCTGTTCATGGGTGTCTGAATGGTTCTCTGAAAACAGAATATTTCTACTTTTGCTGACTAGTGTCCTCTCAGCCCTTAGCACCCTCTCATGCCTGGCCCATGGAGGGCACAGGATAAATATCTGTTGACTGAGTGAATGAATGAATGAATGAATGGATGAATACAATGGACAGCTTTGGAATATGATAGCTACATAATGCAGGTTACAAATTTCATAGCAACTTCTTGAACCATCTCACAAATCCTATTGGAATGTATGGAATCCAATCTTAATATTTGGAATTCTACCGTTAGCCCCTCTGAAGGTAGGGACTCTGTGTATCTTCCATAAGACCCACTGTGTTTTCCTTAACTTTGCATTAACATTTATGGACTAACAAGTGCATAGGACTGGGCTGGATGAATAAAATATAATCCCTGGGCTCAGTGAGGGAACAGCTAGAAGCTCTGGTCATTGGCTTTAAAGAGAAGAGTCTTTCTCATCTCTTGACTCTAAGTATGGCATTATGTTCACAGACTTAACTTATTCCCGTAAAATCACAGCGACCCTATAGCACAGAGTAGAACTGCCCCATAGGGTTTCCAAGCCCATAAAGCTTTACAGAAATAGACTGCCACATCTTTCTCCCCAGAGTGAGTGGTGGTTGGGTTTTGGTTAGCAGGCAAGCACTTAACCACTGTGCCACTAGGGCTCCTTACTTATTGGTATAAAACCAAATCACACACAACTGTTGAGTCGATTCTGACTTATAGCACCCCTAGAGGACAGAGTAGAACTGCCCCGTAGGATTTCCAAGGCTGTCTATTTTTACAGAAGTAGACTGCCTGATCCAGGGAGCGGTTGTTGAATTTAAACCGCCAACTTTTTGGTGAGGAGCGGAATCCCTTAACCACTACACCACCAGAGCTCCCTATTCATTAGTACAGACAACTTGAGATTTTATTCATTTACTGGTGATTCAGAATGGTACTTTAGGGGGAATTTTCTTTTCTCCTTCCTACATTTTGACTTCAACCACTGAAATGGGGAAGGATGAGGATGTGTCCCTCTTCCCCCAATCCTTTCCCCTGCTTCTCACCAGACACACTTGTCTGATTGGCAACATTGAGGAAATGGCCACTGCTCCTGTTTGGCCAAGCCATGCTCTTAGCTCTTGGTTCTCTTGGGATTTCCTGCACTTGAGCAGAGGGCAACCTCCCTTTGCTTGCTTCCCCTGCCCTGAGGAAAGAAAGCTGGGGCAGGAAGCCCTGGCTCCTCAGTGAAGGCTTGCATTTCTTCTTCTTTTCTACTTGTGACTAGCGTATCATCTCCCCCGAGTGAAGGGAAGGGAGTGGGGCAATACCTCAAGTGCCAGCTATGGCCACCAAATTCAGCAAAGGTCGTCTTTTAACCACACTTGTCCCCAATGTCTATAGCTCATCTGGAAAGAGGTGTAAGAAACTGGCTCCCTCAAAGCCCCACAGTGATGAAGACTTCAGACTTTCTAAGTGGACTTGTAAATTCCTAGGTGTGTTTTACCAAAGCTGGTCTTGGTGCAACTCTGGAAGCCAGCTTCTCTTGTAGCAGGATAAACTCTGTCCACGACATTCTCGGAGTCCCTGGGTGGTACAGAGTTAATGTGCTTGGCTGCTAACTGAAATGTCAGAGGTTCAAGTTCAATCAGAGGTGCCTTGGAAGAAAAGCCTGTCGATGTACTTCCCAAAGTCAGCTGTTGGAGGCCTTATGGAGCACGGTTCTACACTGACTCACATGGGATGGTCATGAGTCAGAGTCAACTTGACAGCAACTCACTTACTGGTTATTATGTTCTCAGAAGAAACCACTTTATACTTTTGTATATAAACTTTGACATGGTTTCTCTCAATGCAGCTTTTTAAATGAAGACTGAGGAAAATAGGTGTGATTGTTTCAACACTCAGTAGGTGATCTGGAGGAATACAAATTCATGTGCAACAATGGAGAGAACCATTTAGACCCAGATTTCTGGGAATAGAAAGAGGGCAGGGAAGAACGGGGAGAACAACAGAGAAAGGACCATCACAGGATTTTATGCACCAATATTTGACATTGCTTCACACTTTTTGGAGCTCCTTACAGAATCCTTAGTAATGTTTATTATCAAGTTTAATCATAGAATAATTTGTGATAAGGAGCTCTGGTGGTGCAGTGCCTACTATAGTGCTCTGGTAGCACAGTGCCTAAGGCACTCGACTGCTAACCAGAAGGCTGGCGGTTTAAACCCACCAGCCACTCCTCGGAAGGAAGGTTGGGCAATCTACTTCCGTAGTGATACCGCCTTGGAAACCCAAGGAGGGGTCGCTATGAGTCGGG
>NW_006921891.1:739460-742644 GCF_000298275.1 Orycteropus afer afer
GGGCCAGGCTCTAGGGGCTGGGTGAAAGCCACTCAACCTTGGAGTCCAGCCCTGCCTCCTGCTCCCAGCCCACTGGAGTTAGAGGCATTTCTTCACTCAGCTGCTGGCTGCTGAGGCTGACAAGCAAAAAGGCACAGTCCTGATGTTACCAAACCACATGGCAGGCCATTAATTTAAGTTCAAGGTCGGCAGTGCATGACAGGCTGCTGAACAACGACACAGCTACATGCAGGGTCCAAGCATGCCATAGGCTAGAGACCATTCCCAAAGCTGCTTCTTATATACAGAAAGCAGACCACATCCCAAAGGCAGCTACTCAGCTACTCACAGTAGATTCCACCATGGAGTTGATTACCACTCTCATCATGGGGAATACTACATCCAGCTGCCCAGCCACACAACCAGGCCCAGCCAAGTTGACACACGAACGTAACCACCACAGTAATTTTATACACATACAGGCATAACTCAGAGATATTGTGAGTTTGATTCCAGGCTACCACAATAAAGTGAATACTGCAATAAAGCAAGTCATGTGAATATTTTGGTTTCCCAGCACTTAGGAGTTATGTACATGTGGTCTATTAAATGTGCAATAGGATTATGAAAAAGTTTGAAATGTTGTGAGAATGACCAAAATGTGACACATAGACACAAAGTGAGCATATGCTGTTGGAAAAATGGCGTCAATAGACTTTCTTGATGCTGGGTTGGCACAAACCTTCAACTGGTAAAAATCACAATATCTGCGAAGTGCAATAGAGTGAGGTATGCCTGTATACATACATACAAACGTGAATATATACACATATGTGTAAGTACCTATGCATATATACACATCAATATAGACAGAGAGGTGTGTGTGTGTGAAAAATGGGTGTTCCATCATCTTTGCCTTGGCTCACCTTGTTTGTGTGTAAGTAGACTTGAAACACTAGCACATCATATCCAGCCAGTGGCAGTTTTCACTGACAGTCAAGTAGGAGGAAAGAGACTGCTAACACTCCAACTATTCTGTTAGAGCAGACTTCAAAGAAACTATTTGTGAGTCCAATGGATGTTGGGAGGGGATTGAGGAAGAGAGGGGAAGAAAGGGAGAGGAGGAGAAGGAGGAAGAGGAGAGGGAGTAGAAGAAAGATTCTGTTGCAATTTAAACCACAGTTTGACATTAGGATCCACGCTCTGTGACAAAAGGAAGAATGTGGTATGGAAAAGAGGGATGCTCACATAATTAACTTGGTGTTTTCACCAACTCCTCCATGTGAAAGGGCCATGCAAGGCCAGCCCTGTCTTGAGACACCAAGTGAAAGCAATGGAAGTGAGCAGTAGAAACAAAAATTGGATTGTCTGTTGTCTGCAAACCTTTTTATGTTGCATCTCTAAACAATGTTTAACATACAGCCTTGTATCATTCTGTATTAATACACCCTGTATATGACAACAATAGTCACAAACAGACTTTTAAAAAGATGGTTATATCTAGTCTAGTATTTTCTTCTCGCACCTCACAAGTTTCAGAAGGGGAACATCAACTCCCATGAGGGATCTCACAGTCCTCTAGGTGGCGCTCTGCACCATATGCATAGATCCTCAGCCCTGTGTACTTCCAAAAAAAAAAACCAAACCAAACTCACTGCTGTAAAGTTGCATCCAGTTTCTGAGGCAGTATCACTACAGAAATAGAGTGCCCAATCTTCTTTCTGAGGAGTTCGCAGTCAAATGCCTTAGGTGCTACCACCATAGCTCCTAATCACAGTGAAGACATCTTTTTAATTGTTAATATAACCAGCAGCTCTAGTTGTCAGGATTTACAGGACTGAGAATTCCATTGGTCCCCTGCTCTTATCTCTACCTAAATCCACTCCAGTATTCTTGTCCAAGTTGTACTTACATTCTAGCCCTGACCAGAACTGCCTGTCTTAAATAGCTAAACCATATCCCTCAAAAAATAGTGCTTAGCAGAAAACAACTTGAGTTTGAGGCAGCTCTCCAGAGAAAGGTAAAGACAGATTGGCCATATCTCGGGGGGGGGGTGTGTGTCTCTGACTTTCTTTGCTGAAGCAGGCACTGTACTAACATAACAGTCTTTGATATCCTAAAATAAGATGTGATGCTTCCCAAACTGTGCTCTGCAGACCAGCTGCTTCAGAAATGCAGAGTCCTGAGGCCCAGAGATCAGGATCTCTTGTGTGGGGGCCTGGAATTTGTTTGTAGGCTTCTTAGATGATTCTGGTTCCCAGTAGAGTTGGAAACCCACTAGAGGAGTGACCATGACTGGACCTATTGAAAGTTGGGTTCGATTCTTGGTGGGGTCATTTATTTCCTCTTTGACCTAGGGCAACCTACTTAATCTCTTTGATTCTATCTTCATTTCTAAGTTAGCCCATATCTTTAAGATGGAGCTCCCAGCCTTGTAGAGATGATGTGGAAATTTGATGGAATAAATGAAGCATTTAACTCACAGTTGCTCTTCATCCTTCACTCCCCCACTCCCACTTAATAATATTGTCCAGGGGCCAGTGACTTCGCGCTGTACCCCTGTTTCTAAGAGTCTCCTCACTCTCACGCTGCCCTGTCAATCTCTTTGTGGACCTGCCCTCATGGCTTGGAGATACGTATAGATTTTATTCCTTGCCATTCGGAACATGTGTTCTGTTCTCTTGTTGTTTGTTGGGAAGAGTTAATCATCTCACAATTTATTCCATTATGATGTGTTAATGGGCAGCAGTAATTATGATTCCTTAATCCGAAGGCAACTAAATCATGGGAAATGAGGGCCTAGGAGAGATAGGTGCAGTAGACTTTTTATATAATATGTATCACCTAGTCTCAAAGTCTTGGTTGGTGGACCTCCACTTGGATTTGGCCCAGGGGTGATTTCAGGGCAGTAGAATAGTTCTAACTCCCAAACGGGTCAAGAAATATTTTGAGCAGCGTAATCCCTGTGGAGCATGGCTCTCAGATATGGATTCATGGAGATGTTACTACAAACTTCTATTGCTCAAGATGCCAACTCATGCAATTCACTATTACAGGAGCCCCTAGAATCTACCACCTTCTGCATCATCCCCCCACTGCCCAGCGAGAAGGAAAGCAGTCGCACGTATCATACAAGAGAAGTGTGGAATCCCAGTTGGTTGTCTGTCTGGCTTTAGCCTTGTGATAGTTGAAGATGTGTCAACTT
>NW_006921891.1:744629-759116 GCF_000298275.1 Orycteropus afer afer
TGTTATGTGCTGTTGAGTCAGACCCTACTCATAGCAACCCCTTCTTGGGTTTCCTAGGTGGTATCACTACGGAAGTAGATTGCCCAACCCTCCTTCTGAGGAGTGGCTGGTGGGTTTGAACCGCCAGCCTTCTGGTTAGCAGTCAAACGCCTTAGGCAGTACACCACCAGAGCTCCTGACCTTCTGGTTAGCAACCAAATATCTTACCCACTATGCCACCAGAGCTTCTTAAGACAAAAGCACGTTCTTAAATTTCATATGCTTGCTTAAATGAGATGAGTAGAACGAAAACAAATTTGAGTGGGCCAGACAGTCCAACTAGTGTCACCCAGGGAAGTTCTTACTGATCCCATTACAGAAGGCCATGATCACTGAAGCAGGTGGAGATTAACTGTGTGTGAGAGAAAGAGATCTGTTTTAAACTAAAAGTCCACCCAAAACCACCCCATCCAAACAAAAGAACCCACCTGCAATAACGGCCACTTTCTTTTTTACATTACTGTGTTACACAAAGCTTGCTGTGGGTGGCTAGAGCAAAAAGGAAAACCAAGACAGATGAGGAGGCCAAAGAAGAAAGCTGGGAAAGAAATAACATCTAGAACAGAGTGATATTGGCCCATCGTCATTTCACTGTCACTGCTATGGATGGTCCCTACTGTTTGGGACTTCGTCTCTCCTTCTAACCATTTCCCTTCTCTACGTTTTCCTGGTGGTTGACCTTACGTTTTCCTTTATTATAATAACTCAGTGAAATGGGTTGATTGTCTGTCCTGGTGTTCTCTAAACCCCATCTGCCTTGACTCTCCCTCTGTCATGTTCTTTGATTGTATTGTTCCCAGTGCTCCTTAGAGTCAAGAGCTCAAACTTTCAGCAAATGAAACTGGTAGAGTGTCATATGACTAACCACTCTGGGGGTCTGGCACTTCAAAACCCCAAGGAAGGGCACACTCCCTCGAAGTGTCTAATATTGTTCCCCAGAACCAGTATTCCCTGCTCACGTTAGCACAAGCAGAAGACAGAGAATAAATGAAACCTCATCTTCGCCTTCATTTTGAAAGGGGGCCATAAACACCTAGCAGACTGATTCTCTCAGTCACCCTGGATGTGGATGAGATGGAGAAAGCAAAAAAAAAAAAAAAAGCCTGTTTTATGGAAAAACAAAGGCCTCATAAAAGAGAAGAGTGTGTGTCCTTGCCATTTCCATTAGAGCTTCTTTGGAGACTGAGAAACAAGATGCACATGTTCTCAGCTCATCACATCACTTCCTGTACTGGATATCCCCTGACCACATTTAAGAAATCAGCTAGACCTGAAAGAGTGTCCCAAAAGATAAAGCTACAATTAGACGTGAGGATGAGGCCAAGAGACCGTGGCTCAGGAACAAGGCTATGGTAGACTCATCCTCTTTCTTCTCTTCAAACCAGAAACACTCTCTTGCCTTTTTCTCAGCTAGAACCTTTGCCCTTCTCAATTGTCCCTCTCTGCTGGATCCTAAGATGTACAGTATCCATCTGAGGAGAAAGAACACACCTTCATCACGTCCAGAACATTCCTTTCATGAAATAAAGGGTTGGGTTTCAAACTTTAAAATCATGGGGATTTAGACCCAATTGGAAATATGTGTGTCTCAAGAATGGCTTGGCTCTTTTTGTTGCTGAATGTTAAAGCTAAAGTTCAAGACTGAAACTTTCTCAATGTTAAGGTCCAGGGTTGAAAAGGGCTGGGGGCCAAGTCTTGTTGCTGCAGAAGAATTTATAGAGAATCTGGGAGCCCTTCCAGGAGCAGAGCCGACCAGAGAGGGGTCAGCAGAGGCCAGCATACAATCAGAACTTTGTGGGGGACTTGGCAGTCATGCTCTCCTACTAGCCTGAGCTGGTGGCTTTTGATCTGATCCATCTATGAACCCCACAGAAGGCTCACAGAAAGTTTAAAGAGTGACTTGTCATGATTGCAAATGAATTAAAACTAAAGCCATCTGTTGATGTGCTTTTAGTTATTTTCCTATAACAAACCACTGTACTTAACCTCATGTCAAAACACACTGTGGTTTTGGAGCATATGTTCAGTTTCCCTTCCTCTTGATCCATTTCAGAAGACCACTGAGTTGTCTTCAAATGCTTTCTAAATTACCAAAATGACTTAAATTTTTGTATGTATGTGTTTTTGAAGGAAAAAATTATGATTACCAAAAGTTGAAAGTTTGTGAAATTATCTTTGTTTTCACTGAATAGGGAAAGCATCCATTAAGCACAATCGAGCTTACAGAAAGTGTCAGAGTTGACACTAGCAACTTAAATTCTCTCTCTAGTCATGTCAGAGATTAATTTGGGAAACTGTGACCTTTATTAATTAGACAGATAACTGTTGGGAATCATTCATATACTAAGTATTTAAAGTGAGACTTAAAGTAAAACGTTTGGTAGTTCCATATATGAGGAAAATACAAAGTCTCCAAGCACATGTGCCAAGATTAGAACCCAGGCATGCAATTTTCCAAATGGTGCAATCACCTCTGCAGATCATTCCTCTCATGGAATAAAGGGCATTGGTTGGGTTTCATACTTTATCTCATGGGGGTTTATAACCAATTGGAAATATGTGCATCTCAAGAATGTTGCTGGTTCCTTTTGTTGTTTTTGAGTACTAAAGCTGAAGTTCAAAACTGAGTAATGTTTCTCCTGCCTGCACCAAAAAAAAAAAAAAAGAAAAAAAAAGAAAAGAAAACCACCAAACTCACTGCCGTGGACTCAGGGAAGGAGAATAATAAATGAAGGAAAAAACAGGAAGAATGCAGAAAGAAAAACAAGGAATGGGGTTAATAACAAAAAAAAAAAAGGGGAAAGGAAAAGAACCCATGTAATTGTCATCCCTGCCTGATAACGCCAAAGAAATAAATTTTCTTGGCATCTTCCTTGAGAGTTGACAATCAAAACCATTTAATGTTGGTGGGTCAAGATCTCAAGTCATTACAAATTCATTGCATTAATTAGTTAACTAAGTTGTTTGAAAGATCATTGGTTGAGGTACTGTTACTGTGGATACAATAGTTTTGCAGTGCAGATAAAAATATATGAGTAGTTAAAATTACCACCAAAGGTGGGGACCAGGTTTGCTGGTCCGATAGAGCCTGGTGGAACCATTGAGACTATGGCCCCTAGCTGCCCTTCAGTCTGGAATTGAACCCACACCTGTGGCTTCCAGCCAAACAGAATACAGGCATATGAGTTAAACATTTACCTCAAGTAGATACACTCCTTGGAGAGAACAATCATGGGGGAAAGAAGGGCTGCTTATGCACAGGGAGACAGCTCAGGGGGCAGGAGAGTATGGAGGACTGGACACTGGGAAGAGGTAACTATGGGGAGGAAGTGGGAGGGGAGCTGTTGCATTGTGGTAAATTGTGGTCCATGACATGAGACAAAGTATATGTGAACTTCTGTATGGAAAGTGAGTTTGTTCTGTAAATCTTCACCCAAATCACAATAAAAAATAAAAAATACCACCAAAGGTAAAGAGCATCACTTTACAGGAATGTGGATCATGTTCATTTTTATCCATTGGTAGGCATATCATATCTTCTGGTGGTAAAGACATCTCCAACTATCTTCTCATGGAACCCAGCAGCAGGTCCAAGGAAAAAGAACAAGTGGTACCAAAGAAGTAACCATTTGCCTGTGCCCATATTAGACCTGCACAGAAGGAAGCATTAGGTGATACAATTGGTTGAGAAGTGAGTTAACTGTTTGATTGGGGTTTTATTTCACTCAACTATAGTCAGTTGCTACACTGGAGGCACTTACTCGTCTATGTCAAGAAATTTGAAGACAGCTACCTGGCCAACTGACTGGAAGAGATCCATAGTTGTACCCATTCCAAAGAAAGGTGATCCCACAGAATATGGAAATTATTGAACAGTATCATCAATATCACACACAAGTAAAATCTTGCTGAAGATCATTCGAAAACAGTTGCAGCAGTATATTGACAGGGAACTTCCAGAAATGCAAGTTGGATTCAGAAGAGGACGTGGAACAAGGGATATCATCACTGATGTCAGATGGGTCTTGGCTGAAAGCAAAGAATACCAGAAAGATGTGTACTTGTGTTTTATTAACTATGCAAAAACATTTGACTATGTGGATCATAACAAATTATGGATAGCATTGAGAAGAATGGGAATTCCAGAGCACTTAATTATGCTCATAAGGAACCTATACATAGATCAGGAGGCTGTCATTTGAACAGAAGAAGAGGATTCTGCATGGTTTAAAAACAGGGAGGGAGTGTGTCAGGGTTGTATCCTTTCACCGTATTTATTCAACCTGTATGCTGAGCAAATAATTTGAGAAGCTGGACTCTATGAAGAAGAACACAGCATCAGGGTTGGAGGAAGACTCATTAACAACTTGCCTTGCCTGCTGAAAGTGAAGACGACTTCAAGCACTTACTGATAAAAATTAAAGACTACAGTCTGCAGTATGGATTACACCTCACCATAAAGAAAATGAAAATCCTCACAACTGGACCAATAAGCAGCATCATGATAAAGGAGAAAAGATTTAAGTTGTCAAAGATTTCATATTACTTGTTTCCATCATCGACACCCATGGAAGCAGCAGTCAAGAAAACAGACAACATATTGCACTGGGCAAATGTGTTGTAAAAGACCTCTTTAAAGTGCTGAAGAGCAAAGATGTCTTTTCGAAGACTGAGGTGCCCATGACCCAAGCCATGGTATTTTCAATTATCTCATATGCATGTGAAAGCTGGACAATGAATAAGGAGGATGGAAGAAGAGTTGATGCCTTTGAACTGTGATGTTGGCAAAGAATACTGAAAGTACCACGGATTGCCAGAAGAACTAACAAATCTGCCCTGGAAGAAGTGCAGCCAGAATGCTTCTTGGATGCAAGAATGGTCAGACTTCTTCTCACCTCCTTTGGCCATGTTGTCAGAAGGGACCAGTTCCTGGAGAAGGAGATCATGCTTGGTGAAGTGGAGGGCCAGTGAAAAAGGGAAGGCCCTCAACGAGATGGACTGACACGTTGGTCACAAAAATAGGCTCAGGTATAGTAAGAATTTTGAGGCTGGATGAGGACTGGGCAGTGTTTTGTTCCGCTGTACACAGGGTCGCTATGAGTTGGAGACGACTCGACAGCACCTAACAACAACAACAACTATGGTACATTTTGGTGTCATATAGACAGAGCCTGAGCAGCTTTACCCTATTTCCACACACATTAGTACTTATTAAGAGTAGAACACGATTCTTCTCAACTTCATGATTGTTTGTATATTTACTAATTACATTTACAGGAGAATCAGAGCCTTGTGTCCTCTACTTGTCACTTTGTCCCAATGATATTTTATACAAGAGCTAAGGAGAGAGACTGAATCCAGCTTGCATTTCTGGAAGTTCCCTGTCAATATACTGCTGCAACCATTTTTGAATGATCTTTGCAAGATTTTACTTGTGTGTGCAAGTGGAGACATAGAGAGATAAGAAGGAAGACTTGAATGCATATATAGATTCCATCTTTCCAACTCCTTTGTCTATCGGTGGTGACTCCCCTCTGATATAGGCAATCTCAAGTCTTGGAGAATTTCAAAACACTCTTGGTGAGAAATGAATGAGAGAATCTAGGCAATTCAATGTCTCCTTGGCGAGCCAGGCAGTCAGATTTTGCAAAGAAGGGCTAGACTGTCTCTTTGAACACCTGACTATAGGCCACGTGATTGTTCATGGCCAAGGCATTTTTCAGACACTGCCAGAAGTATGGGTGAGCCTGTGGGTTTGTCGGCCATTCAAGAACGGAACTTCCACAGAGCCTCTTCCGGAGCTGGAGGAACTTGGAGTTCTTAAGAGGTTTTTCAAGAAATATCAAGATAATCACATCCACTTTTTCGTCTATGAGCCTCTGATGGGAAAGGTAAAATGCTATTTTGAAGTTCTCAGTCTTTGCATACTTGTCTGTCATCACAAACACAGTCTTTTTGCTCAGCTGTATGCTCTGGGAAAGGTTTTCCAGAACTGGCTGCCCTGGTAACCAGTCCCTTTCCTCAAGACATAAATTAAAATGCTTCTCCTTTGGGTCTTCCAATTTGGCCACCAGCTCATCCAAAACCCATTCTGTCACAGCTGGATCTTTAGTGTCATATACAATAAAAGCATCGTAACAAGAATCCTGTGATATCAGACGCTGATACCCCTTTATCTTGGCCTTGCAGAAATAATAACTATACCACACATCCCAGAAGTAGAGGTGGCTTACTGTTGTAACCACCATCAGAAAGAGAGCCATAGATATGGAAAATGAGTACAGAATCAGGTTAGTTAGATCTAACTCACAGGTATACAGATCCAGGGAGACCACACTCTGGCCCTTGTGTGCTCCTGGCCCCACACAAGTCACATCAGTGGCCAGGTAAGGAATAGTGACCTCTGTATGGTTAACCCACCAGACAAACCACACAGCATCACAGGTACACAGAAACCGATTATGGTGCAAAAACAACATCTCCAGGTTGTTGAGAACGTTTTCTGGAAAGCTAGTCTTTTGGATAATCTGGATTTTATTTGAGCTGAGGTCCAGATATCGCAACTGGAAAGCATCTTGTAGAAAATACTTTGTCAGATGCCTGATTTGATTATTCTTAAGAATCAGTTTCTTGAGGCTGCTGGAACAGTTGGATAATCTCTTAGGGACAGTCTTCAGCTGGTTTACGCTGAGGTCCAGAGTTTCCAGATTCTTCATTAACTGGAGCTTTGCCCAATTAAAAGACTTGAGCTTATTTTTGGCCAAGGAGAGGGTCTTTAGATTTGGAGGCATACCATCAAAAACTCCAGGAGGCAAGAAACTCAGGGAATTTTCAGAGATGTCCAACTCTTCTAACTTTATCAGATGTTTGAAGAATTGTAGGTATCTGTTATCACCATCTCTCCATAAAATATCCAAGTGGTTTCCTCTGAATTCCAGAGTTCTAAGAGAATTGCTCTCCAGGGTTCTGCTGGAGGAGGTAGAAATATCATTGTAGTTCATCATCAGTTTCTTCAGCACAGTAAGGTTCTTGGTAAAGTTTAGCATGTGAGTAAGTCCTTCTGATTGGAAATAATGGCTATTACTACTTATATCCAGAACTTCTAGTTTGCGTAGCTCCTGAAATGCTGTTGAGTAGAGTAAATCAAGCCGGTTGTTAGAAAAATCCAGATATTTCAGCTCCACTAAAGGCTGGAATTCACTGCCATTAAGAGTTTGACTAATTGAATTTCCTGACAAGTTTAAGCATTTAAGGAAGGAAAGATGTTGAAAATCAGAGGACTTGATAAAAAATATACTATTTTTACTTAGGTCCAAGGTCTGCCCATACATGTTGCAATTTTCATTAAAGGGCAAAAGAGAAGGTGTCTCTCTGTGTTTGAACCTGCAACTCCTTGCATACTCATCATATGTGAAATAGTGTCCAGCTTCAAGGAGCTGGGGTCCATAACTATTTACAGAAGTTCTGGTATTAGGGCAGAAGCCAACATCACTTGAGTCTCCTGAAGGTGATATTTTATTCACTGAAAGATCTATGACTTTCAGCCTTTCAAATTTTTTAAATAGGCTGAGGTCAGCAATTTTTATAAAGTTGGTGCCAAGATCAAGAACTTCGAGATTGGGAAGACTCTGTAAAGGGGAGAGGGCAAGGCTTTGTAGCTCTTTAAAGACATATCCTCTGATTCGCAAGATTTTCAGATTTTTCAGTGAAGAAAACGCATGTGATAGATTCATAAATGCATGATAGACCTGAAGTTCATAATTGAAAGACAGATCCAATTGGACAAGGTTGGGAAGAAAATACAAAAATTTGGCATCTCCAATTTCTTTGGCTAAGTAGTTTTGAGAAAGGTCTAGCTCTTCAAGCTTGTTAAGTTTTTTAAACAATCTTTTGGGTACATACCGAAGTGAGTTACTATGCAGACGTAAAACTCTTAATTCTGTTAATGTATCAAAAGCATTTACGTGAATCTGTAGGGGAGAATTATTTTCACAGGGTGTACAAGGAAACGGGACATTATAACAACGAGGGCAGTTTCCACTTAGGTCAAGAAGTTGCAGTTGGTTGAGGTTACTAAAATCATCTTCTTGGATGTTTGTGATGATGTTGTTGTAAAGATAGAGTTCAGTTAAAGAAGATGGTAAAACAGTGGGGACAGCTGTGACATTGTTATCTTTTAGAGAGAGCACTTTCAAATTCCTCAGGTTTAGGAAGGCATCTTTTTCTATTGAAAATGAAACATTACAAGGATTGCGATGATAACAGTTTTGGCCCAGGTAGAGTATTTCTAGGTTAGCCAGTTCCGTTACATTCTCTTTCATTATGGAAAAGATTGTGTTGGCTTCAAGGCTCAGCAGCTTTAAGCTGGAAGGAAGACCCTGTGGTATCTCCAAAAGCTGGTTTCCATCAAGGTAAAGGGCCTTTAAAGAAGTAAGTCTACTAAAGCTTCTGGGCTTAACCTGCAGCCTATTGGTGCAAATATTGTCTTTTGGCCCTAATCGAATAGGTACACAGTTGCATCTGAAATCAATTTCTACTAGATGTTCCAGGCTGTGGAAGGAGGCTGGGGAAATGGCCGGTATGTGGTTAATGGTGAGCGTGAGGTTGGTGGCATTGTTGGGAATACCTCCTGGGATTTCCATCAGATGCCTGTCTGTGCAGTCCACGATCACATGAGCCTTTGGAGCATCCACTATGACGTCACAGGGTAAAGTTTTAGGAAACCATCTAGCTCCAAAGAGTTTGGGAATTAGGATCACATTCAAAAAGATAAGAAATGGTCTATTCATTGTGTACATCTGGAACACCTGAAAGTACAAGAAAGATCAAATTACTGTTTTGAAGTATTCCACCATAAATCAGAATAGAAAATTCCCATTTGCTGACTCTCTTCTGCTTCATTTTTAAATAAATAATTTAAGTATTGTTCTCAACTGTCTAAACAGCACCTCTACCCCCTGACTCTATTTGTCAATTACTGAGGTTTAAAATAGTTCAGTTGCATATTTAGCTTTCAGCTTTTAAGATAGATGCATTGTTTCAAGGTGGTAGAAGCAGCATTTATTTTCCTATTTATTGTTACTTAGAATACAAGAGCCATTGTTTGGCTGCCCAGAGTCTGAAATTTGGAGGGGGGAAAGGTAAAGAAAGTTAAAATGAAAATACACTTGGGAAGAATAAGACATTAAAACTCTAGTACAACTAATATTTGCTTACTTAGCCTTCCCTGGCACATATTACAAGTCTTTCAGGATATTCAAATCTTATGATATTCTAGGTAGGAACATCAAAGAGATCCACTGTCTCTGTTTTGCAGTGGGAGACATAGCTCATCAATATTAGCTGATTTGCTGAAGGTCACCCAACTAGTAAATGACATTTGGTTATCAAAGATACACTCCTGCCACTTTGACAGTGCCATTCTGTCAGCTGGCTCCTCTCTTGAATTTTTTTTTTTTGTTTGTTTGAAATCACCCCCAAGGTAGTTTCAAGAAGAGCATTATCCCTGCACAATAGGTTCACAGAGGAGAGAGTGAGTCAAAGCACTGCCTTGGTGACTGTAATCAGAGCAACCATGTAATTGATCCAACAGGATATTTCTGAGAGTGAAAGGCAGGGAACTGTTAATAATTAATGCCCAGACTACAGGCACAAGCTGAGAGTCAACAGGCAAAGCAGGATGTGTGGGCACCTACCCATAATGGTGATCACTTGGCATCCAGGCTTAGTAGGAGGGAAAAAGATCTTACAAGGGAATATGGGAAACACTGAAGAGCTTTGCTAATATCACCATATGACCTTGAACCTTTGCACTACCTTAGAGAGTGGTTTAACCATAGACTTGCTCTCAAGTCTCAGGGTTTCCATCAGTATTTTACTCCAGAAAACTGTTTTTAGTTTAACTGGTGCTTATATGTGGAATGATACAGTTTGTGTTTCCACAGCAGGCTTCTGGCTTGGATGATAAACAAAATTCTTTCTTCTCTTAATCCTTCTAACAGGAAAGAAATAAGCAAATTTCCCCTTGGCTTTCTTTTTCTCTAGTGCAAGACAGCTCGGAAGGATCTTAAAGAGCATATTCACACATTTTTACATACCTAAAGTATGTTGGAGTTAGAGGGACAAAATGGTCTTTTACTTTTTTCCTTTTCCCCCTATTTTTTTTCCTCGTGAATAACCTTCTTTTTTTTTTTTTTTTTTTTCTTTTTCACCATACTGTTTCTTCCTCTCCATCATTAACACCATTCACTGAGTCCAGTTGACTACCCTCATTGCCATTCTTGTCGTCCTCTCTGCTTTGCCATTTTAGCTGATCCAATCCAAGTTGAGACCTTATCACTCCAACCTTGGCTCACTCCAAAGCCCCATCCTTGTCCCCAGACTCTTTCTCTTCCAATCCATCCTATAGATCAAGCATCCCAAACACTAATTAGTCCTCACCTTCTCTGAAATCTTTAAAATGGTTTGTGTTTTCTTTTTCAATTTTTTTCCCCACAGGATGAATCTAAACTTTTATCTTTAATCATGGCATGCAGAATCTTCCATAATTTGTCTAGGCTTACCTGACACAATGCCCGTACCAGCTTCTCTAATCACTAAACTGAAGTCAAGCCTGCTGTTCCCTATCTTGCAAGCCTGTACACTTAGAGTACTTTCTCTTTCAATGCCACTTATCGAAACTATAGGTATCCTTTAATGCTATCCTTCTCAAACTGAATTACTCAGACTCCCGGGAAGACAGAGCAGCAGGCCAGGGATTACAGAAAGCCCTTAGATGAATACGGTAATCTTCCTAGAGTATCGATCTTACTCAAAGAGTTAGGGAAAACATTCAACACTGAGGGAGAAGGGGTTAAGTAGAGATGAAGGGAAAAGCTGAAGAGGCAGGAAAAGAAAGAAGTAGAGTGAGTTATTTTTTTATGGTTCCTGATAATAAGATCCCAGGCTCTGGACCTTACTCCCAGCTATTCTGTCAGAAGACATGATGGGCTCACAGATCACACTATCAGAAGGCAATAGGGAATGTTGCTAAAAGTGATATTGTGGACCAGGAACTGAGTTATATCCTAGTGAGGGCCAAGATGGAGAAAGGACAATCATGAACTAGGTGTCCACTTCTCATCCCATTCCCATGAACCTAGATGAGAGCCTGAGAAGTGGGAGGATTCCTGAAATAACTGAGTCAAAAACATGAGGTGTTCAAGACAGCAGTAATCAAACTGAGTTTCCCAGGACATGCTTGGTTTGAGTATTTCTGTGACCAGGGAAAATGGAGGCTCTAGGATGAAGGAAGTTCCATTGCAGAGAAATAAAATCACACTTAACCAATGGTATGCTAGTAAATGTTTAACAACTGGCTTTCCTCCTCCCCCTCCCCCTGAAAAACACCCTGATTCGCCAAATCCTCATTTATAGTATTTGCCAATTTCCATAGTGTAAATATTCCCACCACAGCCAATTTTGAACTACCAGTGTGATGTCACTGAGAAGTTGATGGTCTGTTCCACAATCAGCTCTTGGCCTTGTTTTGGCTGAAGATATTGAGCTTTTCCACCGCCTCTTGCCACAGATGTAGTCAATCTGATTTCTGTGTGTTCCATCTGGTGAAGTCCACATGTACAGCCACTGTTTGTGTTGTTGAAAAAAGGTATTTGCAATGAATAAGTTGTTGGTTTTGCAAAATTCTTCCATGTGATTTCCAGCATTATTTCTGTCACCAAGGCCAAATTTTCCAACCACTGGTGATTCTTTTTTGTTTCCAACTTTTGCATTCCAGTCACCAGTGATAATTAACACATCTGATTGCATGTTTAGTCAATTGTTTTTCTTAGTTCTAAAATTTTTCTTGCGCCTGTCCATTTTTATTCTTCAGTACAAAGACCTCCTAGTCTAATTAGCCATCAGGCCTCCCATGGACTCCTGCAATCGATTCCTAACTGGCCTCGCTCACTCCTCTTCTCTACAATTTATTGATTAAACAGCATCAGAGAATTCTTTATAAACATGATTCAGATCAACCACAATGGAATCCTATTACACTTTGTATGGAATCCAGTCTTTATCATTGCTTAAAATGTCATGCATGTTCAGACTCTAGTCTACCTCTCTGAACTTGAACCATCTTTCCCCCTCTTTAACCACACACTAGCCACCTGACCTGCTTTCTGTTCTGCATTTGAACAACGCTTGTAACCACCTCATTCTTGACACTCGCTCTTCCTTTTCGCTGAAAGTACCTTCCCTCTCCTCTTCCCATGGCCAGATAATCATCATCCCTTAGGTGTCTCCTCAAGTGATGCACTCTCAGAGAGGCCTTCCCTGACCAACTTATCTAAATACTTTCTCATGACATAGTAGTGATGATGATAGCAATAGCAGTTACTTTGTGCAGCACATACAACAGACCAGGCATTGTTTTAAATGTTTTGCATATATCAACTCATTTAATCTTCATAATAACCCCATGAGGGGAGTATTACAGGTCCTCAACTCTTTATCCCAAAGTTTTGGGGATAGATATATTCTAGAATTCAGAAGTTTTCAGATTTTAGAAAGTAATATTGTATATGTACCCCGTATTATGTCAGACTCCTATTGGGACCTGGAGAAGCACCTCATAAACAAACACACAAAAAATTTTTAAGCAGAATTTAAAAACAAAACAACAACAACAAAAACCTACCTTCATTTTTGGTCAAGATTCACTTCCAAATGAATTCAGATCATGTACTGTTTTTAGGAAAGAGCTTTCAGTTTGAGGATTTTGGAATTGCACGCTTTTCCTCAGAAATCCAAGGAGGGGAATGCAAAATGGCATAGCTGCTGTGGAAACCAGTGTGGCGGTTCCTCAAAAAACTAAAAATAGAGCGACCATATGACCCAGAAATCCCACTCCTAGGTATATACCAAAAAGACTTGAAAGGAGAAACTCAAAAAGAGACTTGTACATCAATATTCATTGCGGCACTATTCACAATAGCCAAAAGGTGGAAATAATCTAACAAAAGAGATAGATGTTGCCAGGAGGGACCAGTCCTTGGAAAAGGAGATCATGTTTGGTAAAGCAGAGGGTTAGTGAAAAAGAAGAAGACAGTCAATGAGATGGATTGACACACAGTGACTGCAACAATGGGCTCAAATATAGCAACAACTGTGAGAATGGCACAGGACCAGGCACTGTTTTTTTCTATTGTACATGGGGTTGCATGAGTCAGAACCAACTTGATGGCACCTAACAACAACAAATGCCTGTGCTTACAATCTCATTTCGGAATGGGTTTTCTTTGTTATAGTAATGAGACAGGATTAGTGTAGGGTGTGTCTTAAATTAATCTCTGTTGAGATATAAAAGAGATTAGACAAGCAAGTGAGCAAGCAGAGATCCTTGAAGACCACCAAGAAGCCAAGGAATAGAAGTTGAATAGATATCGACCTTCCTCTAGAGCTGACAGAGAAAGAGAGAGCCCTCCCTTAGACCCAGCACTCTGATCTGTAATTTCTAGCCTCCTGGGTTGTAAGAAAATAAATTTCTGTTTGTTCAAACCACTCACTTGTGGTACTTCTGTTACAGCAGCACTAGATGACTAAGGCATTGCCCATGAGAAAACCTAAAATATGTGACGTTGTTGTATTTAGGCTGTGGGCAGCAAAACTCACATGTTGGAGGCTGGAAATCTGGTTACCCATATTGTACCATTGCAAAGCACTTCATAAAACTATCAACTATGCTACTTTGGAATTAGAACCTGTGCCTACTCTGACTTTACTCTTCGGAAATATAGTTAGTGTGAAAGTTAAGGTTGCGTGTTAACTTGGCTAGGCCTAGTAGTGCCTAAGGCACTTGACTGCTAACCAGAAGGCTGGCGGTTCAAACCCACCACCCACTCCTCGGAAGGAAGGTTGAGCAATCTACTTCCATAGTGATACTGCCTCAGCAACCCAAGGAGGGGTTGCTATGAGTCGGGGCCAACTCAATGGCACACAACAACAACAACAGTTTTGAGAGGCTGGGCAGCTGGATGTAGTGATTGTAGTGATTCTCCATGATGAGACTGGTAATCAACTCCATGGTGGAATCTACTGGAGCAGCCTTAGGGATGTGATCTGCTTCCAGTAAATAAGAAGACAGCTTTGAGAAAGGTCTTCAAACTTCTTGACATATCTGGATCCTGCATTTGACCAAATCATCAGTGAGTAGCCTGCCATGTTGTCTGCCAATCTTGAGACTGTTTCTGGAATTGAATTAGTGGCCTGCCGTGTTGTTTGATATCTTGGGACTATGCCATTTTACTTGTCGACCTTGGGCTTGTCAGCCTCAGCAGTCAGCAGCTATCTGAATTAAGAGAAGCCTGGAGGCGGGGCAAGATGGCGGACTAGGCAGAAGGATTGCACAGACCCTCTTCAACAAAGAAAAGGGAAACCAATAAATACAGACACAGAAGATAATCT
>NW_006921891.1:766571-774284 GCF_000298275.1 Orycteropus afer afer
TATATGTGAACTGCTGTATGAAAAGTGAATTTACTCTGTAAATCTTCACCCAAATCCTAATAAAAAAAAAAAAAAAAAGAGAAGCCTCTAGTTCCAGTGGGTCGAGAGTAAGAGGCAGAGCTAAAGCCCAAGGTCAAAGGACCTTCACCCAGCCCATAGAGCTGGTACGTTGAACTCAGACTTCTAGCATCCTAAACTGTAAGAGAATAAATTCCTGTTTGTTAAAGTCATCAACTTGTGGTATTTTCTGTTCAAGCAGCACAAAAGGCCCAAACCAGTTAGCAATATTCATAATGATGATGTATGTTTGTGCCTTCTTACTGTTTTTAGCAAAGTCTTCTGAAAGACATGAACTAGGGCTGAAAGGAGCCAGTCTGCAAACAGGGATGGAAGGAAATATAGCTTTGCTAAGAGATTTTCTCTGCCTGCTGCCCTGAACTCTAAGCTGACTAACCAAACCCACTGCTGTTGAGTCAATTCTGACTCATAGCAACGCTATAAGACAGAGTAGAACTGCCCTGTAGGGCTTCCAAGGCTGTACATCTTTATGGAAGCAGACTTCCTCATCTTTCTCCCACAGAACATCTGATGGGTTCAAACCACTTACCTTTTGGTTAGCAGCTGAATGCCTTAACCACTGCACCATGAGGGCTCTTCTAAATTAACGAAGAGTCCTTTCGTCTGAGGCCTTGCAGGGCTGAAAAGGCCAACTACTTTACTCTAAATAAAAACAGATGTAATGGATAGAGCCCAAGTAGCAGCCTTAAGTGGAAATAAGAGTATGTCCACATGCGATTTTCAAGTACTTTCCATTAAGTGTTTTCTAGCAGACAATGAAAGCCAGTCTGGGGCAAAATCTGACTAGGACCATGGCCTTCCCCTTGACTCTACAGCCTCTGGGTACTTGTACTAAATTGAGAGAGGGCAGCATTGACAGAACGCAGTCTGTAGACTTAAAATTATCAACAGCTGCTCCGTCTAATATACTAGCCACTGGACATGTGTGGCTATTTAAATTAAAATTAATTAAAAGTCGATGAAATATAAAATTCACTCTCTCCGTCACACCAGCCATATTTCAAGTGCTCAAATGCCCCACGAGTCTAGTGTCTACTGCATTTGACACTGCAGGTATAGAACAGTTTCTCGAGAAAGTTCTGTTAGACAGTATTGGTCTAGACCAGATGTCAGCAAACTTTTCCTGTAAAGGGCTCGACAGTAAATGTTTTAGACAAATTTGAGGATACTATGTGGGTACTTCCAAATCAAACCAAACCAAACTCACTGCCATCTAGTCAGATCCGACTCACAGTGACCCCTCCTTGGGTTTCTGAGGTGGTATCTCTATGGAAGTAGATTGCCCAACCTGCCTTCTGAGGAGTGGCTGGTAGGTTTGAACCACCAGCCTTCTGGTTAGCAGTCAAGTGCCTTAGGCGTTATGCCACCGGCACTTATGAGCCAGAATGCACTTGCTGGCAGTGGGTTTGGTTGATTTTGGTTCTATAACCATTTGCTATACAAATGAGCCAAAGACAGCCTCTGTGTATCGGCCCTAAGTTGTTTACTTCTTCATGGCAAGCTGGGGTCCATTAACCCTGCTGCCTTGGAGTTGATTCTGACTCTTAGTGACCTTATAGAACAGAATAGAACTGCCTCATGGCATTTCCATGGCAGTAACCTTTATAGAAGCAGATTGCCACAGCTTTCTCCCCCAGAGCAGCTGGTGGGTTCAAACTACCAATTTTTTGGTTGGCAGACAAACACTTTAACCAGTGTGCCAGCAGGGCCCCTCTATGTTCTCCACCCCTGCCCCCCCCCAAAAAAAACCCGCCAGTGCCAAACTCAATTCTGTACACATCCAGTTGTTTTCAAAATCACCCAAATAAGCCAGAATTTTAGGTACTAAGAGACTGTGCTGCACAAACCCCTCAAAGCTATGCCTACCATCTGCTAGTTCTAGAGAAGATCAAGCCATGTAGGTAAAAGGGCCCCCAGCCTTGTCTGTCCTTTGGAGCTCTCTGACTCAGAGACTCCCCACCTTGCTGTGGAAGGGTGCCATGAAGATGCACCGAAGACTCCCTCCCTTCTCCTCTTTCCTAGGCTTTTTCACGGCCTCTTTCCCATCTGCTAGTTCCCAGTGAAGCCTGCTTACTTCTGGCAGACTTCCTGCGTGCGACTATCCATGCACTGGCCCCAGTAAATAGCTTGCTGTGCAATACTGCTATCGCATGATCATATCTTTTTCTTTGATCAACCCTGATTTAAGATGTAACTAACTAATATGTAAAAACCATTCTTGGTTCACTGCCTTACAAAACTGGTACTGGGACAGATTTGGCCCATGGGCCTGGTAAGTTTGCCAACCCCTGGTCTAAAAACTATCTTAGATTGTGTTATCCTTGTGCATGGAATTAAGTATAAACCAACTCACTCCAAGAATAGCAAGCATTAGAAAGAATTGTATTGTCTGCAAACCTGTAAGTCCATTCACAAGTTGCCATGTTCAATCAATAATAGCTATTAAATTATTTAATCCATATCTCATTTCTAAGAAAGAGGTTCATTCACAATGAGGAAAGTGAAGTGCAGAGGTTAAATAGCTTGTCCAAGGCAAGAGCCAGCATGGGAACACAGGCAAGTGGGATACCTAGATGGCACTTCTTTGTCATTCTGCTATACTCTGGTAGCGTAGTGCCTAAGGCACTTGACTGTTAACCAGAAGGCTGGCGATTCAAACTCACCAGCCACTCCTCAGAAGGAAGATGGGGCAATCTACTTCTGTAGTGATAATGCCTCGGAAACCCAAGGAGGGGTCGCTGTGAGTCGGGTCTGACTGAACAGCACATAACAACAACAACAACAACTATACTTGTTCTAACAAAAGGAGCTCTGGTGGCGTGGAGGTTAAGGTATTTGGCTGCTAACCAAAAAAGGATGGTGGTTCAAACCCACCAGCTGCTCCGTGGGAAAAAGATAAGGCAGTCTATTTCAGTAAAGATTTACAGCCTTGGAAACAGTATGGGGCAGCGCTACTCTGTCCTATAGGGTCGCTTAGGAGTCAGAATTGACTTGATAGCAGTTCGTTTGGTTTTTGGATTCTCTCAGCAAGTCTTTCTTTCCCTCTAGCTGGTGAACACTCTTAGGTCCAGAATCTTCGTTGTATTGACATTTACTCTGTCATTATGATGCCTGCCGCATAGGGAGTGCGAGAGAAATAGTTGCTGAATAAATCAAGGCTTTAACCTTTCCTAAAGTCCCCTGGAAGACACACATTAGACTATCACAATTAAGGGAGTTTTTCCAATGATCAGATTCTGACAAGGGGATGGGGAGAGACCTGGAGAGCTTGGGGACTCTAAAGGAAGGGTTAAAGGTGGAAAAGTGCCACAGAAGAAAAGGGGATGGTGGCAGAGGAAAGACGGGGTAGAGCTGCCAAGGGACTCCCATATCATCCCTTTTCTTGGAAGCTCTGTCTCCTTGAACCTGTAACTCCAGCGACAGTGCAGAGCTCCTCTGCTTTTCCTAGAAAGAGTCCCAGCCAAGACGGGGCCATCCCTGTGCTATGCTCAGTAGTTGAGCCCACTGATCCTTGTAATGAATGTCCTATGACAGACAGCCCCCGGCAGGCAGCTCTTGGCTCTGCGCTCCTGCTGCCCTGGAAGCCTGGAAGCCTGGAACCCAGACATAGCAGCAAGTTTGCATTCAAGAGAGGAAGATAACTGCAATGTTAAAGCTCAATTCTGATTCTCAAGCAGGTGAGGCAGAAGAAAAGGAAAAACTTGACTTGATGAACAAAGCCTTTCTAAATGTGTTGTTTAAAGAGAAGTAGTACCTTGGAAACTTCCAGACTTAAAAGATATGATTGAGAAGGTTATTATTATTATTATTATTATTTAATATAAAACATTTCTTTATTCCAAGGGAAATTCCCTTAAGTGTGGAAATTTTCACCTCCAAACCATTGAGATCTACCTATTTCAGACTTCAACTGGAACCTTAATTTTGATTAATATCATTTTAAAATTTCAGAGTTCAGCATGGAGCCAGGTCTATCTTCTCATTCGATACACATAACCTACGTTCTTTTGTTTGTTTGTTTTGGCACCCCGGTGAACCTTTTGCTGTCAAGTCAATTCCGACTCATGGCGACCCCGTGTGTGGCAGAGTAGAGCTGTGCTCCGTGGGGTTGTCAATGTCTGGTTTTTCGGAAGTAGATCACCAGGACTTTCTTCCAAGGAGCCTGTGGGTAGACCCCAAACTCCAACCTTTCAGTCAGCAGCTAAGTACATTAACCAATCACACCTCTCAAGGACTCCCCAGCAATGACACATTAGGGCATTTTATGAATTTTTCAACTTAAAGGTGCGCTAAACTTTACCTTCATAATGAAGAATTATATGCTTATGTATTCATTCCATGAACACTGCTGGGAATGTAGACTGTGTAAGGCACTGTGCTAGACAAGGGGTGTTGATGATGAGTCACATTCCATTCCTGCTGCTGCAGCTCTAAGCACAAAACTCTATGCGGTCAAGGAGAACCAGGGCAGGGAAAATAAAAAGTGGTGGGACCAGGCCAAAGTCAGGCTTGAACGGAGTGCTGCCTGCCCAGCCTTCAAACCAAGGTTTTAATAAGCAACCCTTCAAAGTCCAAACGTATTAGGGATTGAATTGGTTCCCTCAAAAAGATAGGTTGCAATTCTAATCCCTGTGCCTGTAAATGCAACCTTGTTTTGAGGAAAAAGGGTCTTTCTTTGAAAATACTATCAGTTAACTCATATGGGAGTACTCTGGGTCCTAGTCTTAATCCCTGCAGAATGGGTGATCAGGCATGGAAACAGACTCACACACAGGACAAGGCACCGTTTGAAGATGCAGAAATTAGGAGACAAGTGTGGAACAGTTTCTCTCTCACAGACCCAGAAAGAATCAACATGACTATGATTTTCATTTCTAGCCTCTAGAACTGTGAGAAAACAAAATTCTGTCCTTTAAAACCATACACTTTGTGGTACTTAGTTATGGAAGTCCCAGGAAACTAAGACATATAGCTGCTCGCGTGACTTATTTTTATGGCAGGACTCAAGCTCATATTCAGAATTGATTTTTCATGATTTTAGATCTATGCTACCAGAGATATATAAAGATATGATTGCTAATAGGAGAAAACAAACACACACACACACACATTTACCAAGATATTTCTAACTTCAACTTTGCAGATGGTTTTTTATCTTCAAAATTTTGTAAGCTTGTAAGATTTATGAATGTAATAATCTGAGGAGTTAGAGGGACACTTATGCAAGCTGAGGAAGTGAGATTAAGTGCTTTGGGTATTGCAACAAGTGAGAGGAAGGTCAGGATTAGCCAGACTTCTGTCTGTGTTTGTTTATTACGGAAGTTAGCATCTTGTGAACTGAAAGTCAGATCAGGACCCACCAGCCTCTCTATCTAATGAGGGCTATTGGCTGGATTCTTCTAAACCTTGGTTCTCTTGTCTACAAAATGTGGGAGTTACACTTGCTGACCTTGATGGTTCTTTTCTAATGTGTTTACTCTGTGACTGTACAGGTTGGCCCAGAGCCTCTTGAAACTTGTGTGCCTAGGTCCAGCTTTAGTTGTGGGTCTTGATAGACCCCAGGAACTTCTGCTCAACATTCCACCAGGTTCAGTAAATAAATATATAAGAATAATAAGAAATTATCTTGGATGTTAGGTGATAACTATTATGGAAAAAGAAAACATGTTGTCGTTGTTGTTAGCTGCCATCAAGTTGATTCCAACTCATAACAACACTATGTATAATAGAATAAAACACATGAAACACTGCCTGGTCCTCCACCATCCTCATAATCATTGTCACACTGAGCCCATCATCGCAGCCATTGTGTCAAACTATCTTGTTGAGGGTCTTCCCTTTTTCTCTGACCCTCTACTTTACAAAGCATGATATCCTTCTCCAGGGATTGGTCCTTTATGACAACATGACCGAAGTATGAGAGACAAAGTCTAGCCATCCTAGCTTTTAAGAAGCATTCCAGCTGTACTTCCTCCAAGACAGATTTGTCCATTCTTCTAGCATTCTATGCTACATTCAGCATTGGGCAAGGTAAAGGGGATCAGGAATTAGGAGTGGAGTTGTGACTATAATTAGACCACCATGAATCTTTGTAGGATTCCACAGAGGGAAACACACACACACACACAAACCCAAAAAAACAACATCAACAACAAAAACTAGTGCATTCCTTATAATAGTAAATACTGTCTGTCTAAAGATAAAATATTTTTTTGTTGTTTTATTCGGTTCTTTGAAATCATAAGAGTGGGATGTACTGAATGACAATCCATCAATTTGGAGGACTGGTAACAAATGGGAAATGACCAAGAGTAGAATCCCATGTGCAGTGTCACCCAAAAAGATATGTTGAAGTCCTTAACCCAGCTACCTGTGAATGTGACCTTGTTTGGAAATAGGGTCTTTGCAGATGTAGTCAAGTTAAGATGAGGTGATAATGCATTTGAGTGGGGCATGAATCCAATGAATCATGACTTTATAAGAAAAAGGAGAGGGAGATTTAGAGCCAGAGACACACA
This sequence comes from Orycteropus afer afer, assembly GCF_000298275.1. NCBI lineage: Eukaryota > Metazoa > Chordata > Mammalia > Tubulidentata > Orycteropodidae > Orycteropus > Orycteropus afer. The sequence goes on from NW_006921891.1 coordinate 773,168, forward strand.
TGGGAAAGAACACCCTGTAAAGATGGAGGTACAAGCTGGAGTGATGTAGCTACAAACCTAGGAACACCAGGGAGAGCCAGCAACCACGAGAAACTAGGAAAGCGGAATGAGGTGATTGTTCTCCAGAGTCTCCCTCTGTCAGCACCTTGATTTTGGATTTCTGGACTCCTGAACAGCGATAGAAAAAGTTTCTGTTGTTTGAAGCCATCCAGTTTGTGCAAATTTGTTACAATAGCCCTAGGATACTAATACACCATTCATACCTTAAAAAGAAAGTGGTACTAAAAAGGAAAATTACAGACCAATATCCCTCATGAATGTAGACTTCAAAATCTTCAACAAAATCCTAGCCAACAGAATCCAACACTGTATCAAAAAAATAACACACCATGACCAAGTGGAATTCATACCAGGTATGCAAGGAAGGTTCAACATTAAAAAAACAATTAATGTCATCCATGACATAATTTTAAAAAGGAAAAGAAGCACATTATCATGTCAGTTGATGTAGAAAAGGCATTTGACAAAATCCAATACCATTCCTGATTAAAAAAAAAAAAAAAAACTCTCAGCAAAATAGGAATAGAAGGGACATTCCTCAATATAATAAAGGGCATATATGTAAAACCAACAGACAACATTATTCTCAATAGAGAGAGACTGAAATTATTCCCCTTGCAAACAGGAACCAGGCAAGGATGCCCTCTATCATTTTCTATTCAACAATGTATTGGAAGTCCTGCCAGGGCAAAAAGGGAAGAAAGGGAAATCAAAGGCATCCAAATTGGTAAGGAAGAAGTCAAACTATCCCTATTTTCTCATGATATGATTCCATACCTAGAAAACCCAAAAGACTCATTGAAAAAACTACTAGAACTAATTGAGAGATTTAGCATAGTGACAGGATACCAGATCAACATACACAAATCAGTTGCATTCCTCTACACCAGCAAAGACATTGCTGAAAAAGAAATAAGTAAATCAATACCACTTACAATAACAAAAAAATTAAATACTTGCAAATAAATCTTACCATGGGCACAAAAGACATGTACAAAGAAAACTACAAAAGACTACTTCAAGAAACCATAAGAGATCTACATAAATGGAAGAACAT
>NW_006921891.1:778641-789732 GCF_000298275.1 Orycteropus afer afer
TTGGAAATTGGGTTTTCTTTGTTATGTTAATTATCTCATATCGCAGTAGGGTGAGGCCTAAATCTAATCACTTCTGAGTTATAAAACGAGAAGATTAGATGCAAAGATGTGCATGCATGCTGGACGACAAGGAAGGGACTGACACAGCCAGGACCCTGATTTGCACTTTTAACCTCCAGAATGGTGAAAAAATAAATGTCTGTTCTTTAAAGCCATCTACTTGTGATGTCTGTTACAGCAGCACAAAGAAACTAGGCCAATCATTTTCAAACTTTCTGATATATGTTTTTAACTCAGATTTTGATTAGTTTAGTAAATGGATTCCTTATTAACTCTTTAGCCATGAAGAAATTTGCCATAGTTAAGAACGGACTTTTATTTATTTGTTTATTTTGACTATGCAAAGATATTCAACTGTATAAATCATAACACATTATGAATAACATAGCAAAAAATGACCATTCCAGACCACTTAATTGTGCTCGTGAGGAACCTGTACATACACCAAGAGGCGGTTATTCAAACAGAACAAAGGGATACTGCATGGTTGAAAATCAGAAAGGTGAGTATCAATCAGGATTGTATCCTTCCACCTGTATCCTATTCAATCTGTATTCTGAGCAAATAATCCAAGAAACTGCACTATATGAAGAAGAACGTGGCATTGGGATTGGAGGAAGACTCAATAACAACCTGAGATATTCAGATGACACAACCTTGCTTGTGGAAAGTGAAGAGGATTTGAAGCACCTATTGACGAAGATCAAAGACTAAAGCCATCAAGATGGATTCAACCTCAACATAAAGAAAACAAAGATCCCCACAATTGGACCAATAAGCAACACCATGATAAACAGAGACAATAATGAAGTTATTAAGGATTTCGTTTCACTTGGATCTACACTCAATGTCCATGGAAGCAGCAGTCAAGAAATCAAATGACGTATTGCACTGGACAAATCTGCTGCAAAAGAACTCTTCAAAGTGTTAAAAATCGATGGTGTCACTTTGAGGACTACGTGCACCTGACCCAAGCCATGGTATTTTCAATTGCCTCCTATGCATGTGAAAGCTGGATAATTAATAAGGAAGATTGAAGCAGAATTGATGTCTTTGAACTATAGTGTTGGTAAAGAATAGTGAATATACCATGGACTGCCAGAAAAATGAAAGTATCTGTCTTGGAAGAAGTGCGGCCAGAATGCTCCTTGGAAGTGAGAATGGCCAGACTTCGTCTCACCTACTTTGGTTGTCATATCATCAGAAGGGACCATTCCTTGGAGAAGGACATCATGCTCGGTAAAGTAGAGGGTCAGTGAAAAAGGGGAAGACCCTCAACAAGATGGATTGACACAGTGGCTGCAACGATGGACACAGACATGGCAACAATTGTGAGGATGCCACAAGACCAGGCAGTGTTTCATTCTGTTGTCTTTTGGGTCACTATGAGTCAAAACTGACTCGATGGCATTTAACAACAAGAAGAGAATAATATTTTTACTTTTAAAGTTGCTTAACAACTGTTAACATTTTTGCACATTTCCTTCTAATATTAATCTCCCCACCCCTGCATACATTTCACAGAGCAGGAAGCATTTTGTAATAGGGCTTTGTCAGTGGAAAAATTTGACTTGAAACTCTTATTCTGTCAAGTACAAGCTCTCTGACCTGCACAAATCACTTGACCTCAGTGAGACTCTGATTTCTCGACTGTAAAATGGCTGTACTACAGGGCTGCTTCATGAGATTTATATATATATAACACATTTAGTAAAGCATCTGGCACTAACCTCACTGAACACGACAAAACCAGGAACACCCGGTCTTTATCAATTTCTAGCTTGTTTTTCTTCCTTTAACATTATATCATGAATATCTTCTTATGTCATTGAGTATTCTTTTTCAAAAACATGATTTGATGGTTACATGATACTTCATTTAATGGGTGTACCAGAATTAATTAACCACCCTTCTCCAATGGCCAAGGAGCGCTGTTGGTGCAGTGGTTAAGGGATTCGGCTGCTAACCAAAAGATGGGCAGTTTGAACCCACCAGCCATTCTCTGTGAGAAAGATGAGGCATTCTGCTTCCATAAAGATTGACAGTCTTGGAAAACCCTACAGGACAGCACTAGTCTGTCCTCTAGGGGTGCTGTGAGTCAGGATCAACTCAACAGCTATGGGTATCTCCCATGGGCATGGGGTATTTTTTGAGCATGAAGTTTCTGCTTGCCATGCTGCATAGAATATCTCTGTAACTAGCTCAGCACATACCTGATCATTTAAGATTTTCCAGAAGTGGAATTTCCATACCAAAGGATCTGAATAGATCCTTTAATTAATTAACAGATCAATTAATTAATGAACAGATCCTTTCATTAATGAAGTTGACTATTTCTCCTGTGCTTTTTGGCTATTCTTCTTTTGACAAGTTTCTTCATTTCCCGGTAACATAAAAAATCAATTTCCCTCTTTTCTCAAGTGGTAAAATAACAGTCAAACCTGCGAACATTTCCTGAGTGTCGTCTGGATCCTGTTGTGCTCTGGGCTTGGTCTACGTTTAAGAGAGTGGTTTCCAGCATGGCTTCCGGAGGTGGCTGCCCTGTCTAGCCCACTTACTAACATGGCCAATGCACTCCAGCTCCTTAACCTCCCCAAGGACCAGTTTCCACATCTATGCCTCACTAGGCTGCTTCAAAGTGCCAATAACACCATATATATCAAGACCTTAATGTGACATTCAGTTCATACCTTGTGTTCAGTAATGTGAGCTAGCTCTATCACTTTGTCACACTGTGCTGGCTTGCGAGTTGCTGTGATGCTAGAAGCTATGCGGCTGGTATTTCAAATACCACCAGGGTCACCCATGGTGGTAAGGATCCAGCAGAGCTTCCAGATTAAGACACAGTAGGAAGAAAGGCCTGGCAATCCACTTCCAAAAATTAACCCCCAAATACCCTATAGATCACAATAGAATATTGTCGATAAAGTGCTGGAACATGAGTTCCCTGTTTCGAAAGACACTACACAATAGCGACGACAATGGACTCAAACGAACCAACGATCCTCGAGATGACACACGACCTTACAATGTTTCTTTCTTTTCTACATAAGGTCACCATGAGTCAGAGCCAATTCCAGGACAACTAACAACAATAACATCTTTTTTATTATTATCCTCCCTACCTCTAGGTGCATAGGCAGATAGAGGCATATCTTTGCATTAAAATAGACAACTGGGTTTCTAGGAAACGAAACTGTCAACAGCAGCTGCCTTTGTAACCTAGAACCCACATGGGTAGGTCTTCGTTATGCCTCAGGGCTATAGCACAAAATGAACCCCGGAGCCAGTATTCCCATCTAAAGTCAGAGCAGGTTCCTGGTCCCAGGGACTCCGCATTGTAGGAGTCCCTGGGTAGCACAAATGACTACTATCCCAAAGGTTGATGGTTCGCACCCGCCCAGAGCCTCCTCAGAAGAAAAGCCTAGGGCTCTGTTCTGAAAGGTCACAGCTTTGCAAACTCTAGGAAGCAGTTCTACTCTGCATATGTGGGTCGCCAAGAGTTGGAATCAACTCAGCTGCAACTAACAGTAACATCAACAACACTTTCTATTGTGTCTAATTTGAGTGACAAAATAATTTCAGAAAAGGGCCACTGATTAGTTTTCCTCACACCTGCTAACTGACTCATATTGACAGCACATTTCAAAGCTTACCAAAGACATGAACAAATATCACGCTATTGGAGCCTCCCAATGGCCCTGCAAGGTAGTTGGGGTGACATTCCAATGCTCATTTTAAAGCAAAGGAAACTGAGTCTCAGAGCATTTAGCGATAGGTCCAGGGTTCCCCAGCTAATGACTGGGATAGCCAGCACACGAGCCCGGTTTCTCAAAATCCTAAATACTTCCCTCTGTGTGTACGGGTGACATTTATTATTTTGTGTTCTGGTTGTTCTCTTTCTATTAATTTAGTTTCCCTGTCCCCTTATGTTCTCACTTTTTGTTTTAAAGTCATTGTTGACCATTTGGTCTCATATAGGTGATTAGTAAAGGTGCACAGCTCCTTTCATCTACTAATCCCTCAGAAGGATGACCTATCCTGGCAAGAACACAAAGCAGTTCCCGTGATTTGTGTGGCTTTAAAGCCAAAAAACCAGATCAGATAATGAGGTCCACAGACGTGATTTCCCAGTCCCTCCATCTGCTTCTCCCTCACTGCACCATATTTTACCTCTTGTAGACAGTTGGACCAAGCAAGCACTGATTAATCTGGAATTACAAACTAGCCCCATGATTCATCTTGATTATGAAATATCAGAAAGCTGTTGCCCCAGCAAATAAAGTACAGATTCTTAAACATCACTCTTGGTGGCTGCATTTGGTTCTTCCTACAGAGATTACAGGTAATATTTTGGGTGAATCTCTTAGCTGTCCTTACCATGTTTAGTCTTCTTCCCAAATGGAGTATTGAGGTCTTCGGGTGGAAGGGAGCACAGCATGCGAGAGGACAAGGCCAGTGGAAGATGAGGCCACCAGCACCAACTAAGAGAAAGAGAAAACACCAAGTTTCACATTTCAAAGAAGGCAAAATACTGCAGCCTAAAAATGTGCTTTAAAATGTGCTCTTGAAAAACACCTAATAATAGCATTTACTTCCTCAAAGTTATAGAGACTAGAGACATACTCCACGAAAGTACTTATGTTATTAAAGGTCTGACTTTATCTTTGAAGAATGAACATTGCCAAAATTTGTCTCTGTAGTCTAAAAAAAAAAAAAGCATACATATGGTTTGGGCTCCTTCTCCTCCGCTCCTGGCTCTGAGCTTCCTTATAATAGCTCATACATCTAGTGTGCTTAAAATACGTGAATTTGTCCCAATGTTTAAAGTACCTTTCTAGGTTGCATTGAGTGATTCTGGGTCTGGATGGAGTCTTCTGAGATGAGGAGATGGGTGGCAGGAAGCTTAGCATGAGGGAAACGCCCGGTTGCCAGCACTAAAGTTTCCAAGTGCAAAGACCAGATTTTGGCGGGGGCGGTCCAGGAGAGCAGCGGGGAGGGGTGTGGCTCTCAAAGCCACCCCAGACATGAGATTTGCAGAAGCATCAGGTTCCTCTTATTCTTCCCACCATAACTGGGGCAGTGTCTAAATCCAAACAACTTGGTAGGCCATTCTTCCTTCTCTCCTAGAGCAGGGTTCCTCAACCAGAGCACTATTGCCATTTTGGGCCTGATGATTTTTTTTCTTGTTACATTGTAGAATGTTTAGCAGTGTGGTAGTTAGGTTGTGCGTCAGCTTGCCTGGGCCTGGTTTTGAGCAGCTGGATGTAGTTATTCCCCATGATGAGACTGGTCATCAACTGCTGATGGAATCTACTGGAGCAGCTGAGTAGCTGCCTTAGGGATGTGGTCTGCTTCCCATACATAAGAAGATGCTTTGAGAAAGTTTTCTGAGCTTTCTGGCACATCTGGATCCTGCATTTGGCCGAGTCTTCTTCTCAGTGGCCTGCCATGTTGTCTGCTGATCTTGGGACTCTTTCTGGACTTGAACTAGTGGTCTGCCATGTTGTTACTAATCTTGACAATGTGCCATTTTATTTGTTGACCTCAGCAGCCAGCAGCTACCTGACTGAAGAGAAGCCTCCAGCTCCAGTGGGCCAGGAGTAAGAGGCAGAGCTGAAGCCCAAGGTTGAGGGGCCTTCACCCAGTCCCTAGAGCTGGCACTTTGAACTCAGACTTCTAGCTCCCTAAACTGTAAGAGAATAAACTCCCTGTTTGTTCAAGCCACCCAGTTGTGATATTTACTGTTAGAGCAGCACTAGAGGACCAAAACAAGCAGCATCCCTGTCCTCTACCCACCAGATGTCAGTAGCACTGCCCCTCTCCAGTTTTGACAACCACAGATATCTCTAGAAATAGCAAAATATCCCCTGAGGGGCAAAATTGCTCCCATTGATTGCCACTGCTTTATAGATGCCTAAGAGATGGTGTCTAAATTTACATCATTCTGTTTCAGACCCAGCTGGAAGGGACCTTTTTGTTTGTAAATGGTGGTAAAGTGACTGTTTGGTTCCCTCACTTGAATTAAAGAGGGTCAGCAAGATCTGCTTCTCAAAGTGTGGTCCCCAAGAGAACTGTTCCCTTCTTAACTGATCATTGGTGGTGGTTCAGTGGTTCAAGTTCTACTTTCTGGGTGGGAGTTTACTTCTTGGCCACTGTATTTCATGCAAAGCCTCCCCCTGTCTGTCATTGGAGGCTTGCATATTGCTACGACGCTGAACTGGTTTCAGCAGAGCTTCCAAACTATGATGGACTAGAAAGCACAGCCTTGCGACCTACTTCCAAAAAGCAGCCAACAAAAACCCTGGGGACCACGTGGTCTGATCCACAACCAATCATCGGGACAGCACAGGACCAGGCAGCCTTTGGTTCTGTTGTGTATAGGGTCGCCAGGAGTCAAGGCCAACTCAGCAGAAACTAACAACAGTTGTAGTGGAGTCAAAATATTATTGTCATGTTTAAAGTGCTTTCATCCATTCAGCCCACCTGAAGGAAATTTGAAAAATGCAAATTTTGGTGTGGGGAAGTTGGTTGATTATGATCAGGGTTAATACATTAGATTAAAAATAAATGGTGCCAAATAAAATAAATGGTGCCTAAAATCAGCTGGAAAAGTATTTAATGCAATGATAATAGCTGGCATTTACTGAGTGTTGGCTGTGGGCCAGGCAGTTTTAACTGCATTATATGTATTGTCTCATTAAGTACTAAAAAAAAGAAAAAGAAAAGAAAAGAAAAAGAAGCAGCAGCAGATATTCTTTTTACTTTTCTTTTTACTATATGTGTATACAAATAATAGAATTGATGCAGAAAGACTACTTGACATGCCCCAACTCACATAGCAAGTGCTCACACAGGCAGTAAGAATCAAAGGCTGCCTCAGAAAATAAATCTGCTTACTCCTCTGTAGAGTAAGGGATGAGGTTGTGTGATGGGTCAACAGCCAGGTTTCATGTGGTAAGATCCTGAAAGAAGTATGACATCAGGCATTTAGCATCTTGCTTATATTTTTTTTGTGTTACTTATCTCTTGATTCCTGGCTCCTCATTCCCCGGTGATCTGACAAACTCCTTGAGTTAAGAATTCATTGTCTCCAACTTCCTGCCCATATGGTTGTTGTAGTTGCCTCCGAGTCAGCTCCGACCCACAGCGACCTTATGTATCACAGACCAAACATTGCCTGGTCCTGCACCATCTTTATGATCCCTGGTATGTTTGAGCCCTTGCTGTGGCTATCGTGTCAATCCATCCCATTACAAGATGGCCTACAAATTGGACTGTCCTTATACTAAAAAGAATTGTTTGTTGTTTATCTGAAATTCAAATCTAACTGAGTGTCCTGCATTTTACCTGGCAACCCTCATTTAATGTCATTAAACATTAGAATGTTGATCTAGAGATGTAAACATTAAAGGACTCTTGGGATTGAGTGTCTGCATTTCAAGGGCAGGCAGACTTGAAACGGCTGTCTAGATTGGTGGCTGTGGAACAAGGCATTGTTGCACCCCATTGGACCAGTGCAGGTTGATTTCTAGCTTTATACTGTTATGGTCAGAGAAGATGCTTTGTATGATTTCAGTCTTCTTTCATCTGTTGAGACTTGTTTTTTGTCCCAGCATATGGTCTGTTCTGGAAAATGATCTGCTTGCACTGGAGAAAAATGTGTATTGTTCTGATGCTGTGTGGAGTGTTCTCTACATGTCCATTAGGTCCAATTGATTTATGGCTTTTAGGTCTCAATGTCCTTAGTGATCTTCTTTTTAGATGTTCTGTGTATAATTGAAAGTGGTGTATTGAAATCTCCTACCACTATTATGGAGTCGTCTGTTTCTCCTTTCATAGTAGTCAGTATTTGTGTCATGTCTTTTGATGCATTGCTGTTCAGCGTATATATATTTATAATTGTTATATCTTCTTTATCTTGTGCAGCATATTTTGATTTAAAGTCTATTTTATCATTGTTGCTGTTAGGTGCCATCAAGTTGGCTTTGACTCATAGTAACTCTGTATACAATGCAACAAAACACTGCCTTGTCCATTTTATCAACAGACAGATCTATAAAGGGAATAATAATACCCATACAAGCATTTGCTTAACCACTGTTCCACCAAGGCTCCAAACTAAATAATACACTACTAAAAAACTACATTAAAAAAGAGGACAGATCCAAAATCATTAAGTTAAACTAACTACTTGAACAAATAAAAAAGGAAGAGCAAAATAAGCCAAAAGCTATCAGAAAAAAAAAGGAAATAATAAAGATCAGGGCAATGATTTTGGGTTTGGTTTTATTATTTAGTTTGTATGTGTTCTTCCTGTTATTGAGGCAGTAAAAGCTATGTTGATCAAACAAGGCTTTATTACAGAACTTACATACAGACGTAGATTCTGACTCGTAGCAACCCTAAAGGACAGAGTAGCACTGCCCACAAAGGGTTCTGGGGAAGAACCAATGTACCTTACTGAACAGTGAGTGACCTGGGTCAGGAAAAAACACACCAAACACCTGACTTCATGGTAACGTCAATTGGAACCTGTTAACTAGAACAAAACCAGCCCCATTCATCATAGATTAGACATGTTTTTTTTTTTTTTTTCCTTGCACATCCTTACCTGCAAGCACTACGTATATAAACCCCTATCCCACACTGCCATGGGCAGACCTCTACTCAAAGAATCAACAAACCACTGGCTAGACTGACAAAAGGAAAACCCAAAAGAGGCAAATAACCAAATGAAGAAATGAAATTGGTGACATTGCAACCCATCCAACAGAGATTAAAAAAAAAAAAAAAAAAAAACTGATTACTATGAAAAATTGTGCTACAACAAATTTGAAAACCTAGATGAAATGGACAAATTCCTAGAAACACACTAACTACTCAAATTAACATAGCAGTAGAAAATGTAAACAGACCTATTATAAAAGAATAGATAGAAGATGTCATCAAAAAAATTGCCAACAAATAAAAACCCAGGACCATATGGCTATGCTGGAGAATTCTCCCAAATATTCAGAGAAGAGTTGACATCAATTCTACTCAAACTCTTCCAAAGCATAAAAGAGGAAGGAACTAATTCTTTGTATGATGCCAGGATAACCCTGATACTTAAACCAGGCAAAGATATCACCACAAAAGAAAATCATAGACCAGAGTGGAAGTCCCAGTGCTGCTATTTGACTCAGGTCTATGATATCAAAGTAGTTCAGCAGAAACTTTGCAACATAAACGCACTCCTAAAGTTGGAAGGAAACCTCCCGACTGAAGAGGAACCTAAGTAATCCCTTAAACCAACTGCTCTAATCCACCTAATGCTATGTCCCCAGATGGCACCATATAAAGCCTTAGGTTTCTCCATGCAAGTTGCTTGATCTGCTAGTTGCAAGCGAGAGTGAAATATTAACCACATTGCTTCCCCAAGTCCTACTGGTTGGTTCCACTCTTGTGGCTGTAAGTCGGGGTCTGCTTGATGAAAAGGAAGGACTTTAATGACAACTTCATGGTATTTTTATAGCAAGTCTCTACTTGGATATAACCATGTGGATTTTTCAGATAGTAATATGCTGTATTACTGGTTGCCATCAAGTCGACTCCAACACATGATGACCCTACATGTGGGTGGTGCAAATTGTTGCTTGGTTGCTAAGAGAAAGGTTGGAGGGTCAAGTCAACCCAGAGATGTCTTGGAAGAGAGGCTTAATGATCAACCTTATGCTACTTATTTCGTTAGTTGAATGAACAGAAATTTATTTTGTCAGAGTTTTAGGAGCCTAGAAGTACCGACTCTAGAGGGAGATTTCTCTCTCTGTCCACTCTGGAGGAAGGTTCGTGTCTGTTTTCAACTTCTATTCCTAATTTCTGGGCGACCACGTGGCATGGATCTTACCCTCCATTTGTGCTTTCTTTTAGGTGATCAACTTTAGAAAAATCAGCCATTGAAAACCCTGTTGAGCAAAGTTTTACTCTGGCGCACACAGGGTCACCATGATCTGGTGTAGACTTATTGGGAACCATTTTTAATATTCTGTTTTAGACACTTGCAGATACCTTGAGCCTGCTCTTGGTAAAGGACATGTGAAAACAGAACACAGCCTACATACTTCCTTGGTAGACAGTATTTTTTTTTAGTACCATAAAGCCCCAGTGCCATAATTAACCTTTTCTTTTCTTTTTTCCTCGTGCCCCTTTTAAACCGAACTGTGAGGAACCTCTTTGCTTAGCCCTGTAAGTTTCGCTTTACAGTGAAATGAAATTGACGGGATGTGCAGGTTCACATCACACTACACTTCCTTCCTGCCCAGGGCTGATCTGAAATATGTACTGAAGTTCACCAGATGAGTCCATAGGGTCAGATGCTTTGAGAAAAGGTACCTGATGCAAATAATGGAATAGGTAATTTGGTTAAAAAGAGCAAAGGCTATTTATGGCTGTTATAGTCTCCAAGTGGTTCTACCTGCTGCCTCGGAAAATCAAAGCTGTTTCCCATGAGTGGGCATCACAAGCTATCTCACCATCTCGTCCTCTGTAGACCTGTAGACAGATTCATTTGTAGTGAGGTGCTGTATACTGGACAGAGCTGGTCTACACTGGGGCATGATCACCTGTGGACTGGATGTACCTGGATTCAGTGATTATTTCTGTTGCAAAAGATTCCCAGAGTCCTTGTGTAATACCAACTCTTGTGGACGTGATGGACCACTGTTACGGAATGAGTGGAGCCCACAAAAAATACATGTAAATCCCAACCCCTTTCCCTGTGGTTATAATGCTATTTGGGAATGACTTTTCTTTGTTATTGTTAATGACAGTATAAAGTCAATCCCTTTCGAGATATAAAAGAGAAGAAGAAGCAAGCAAATAAGTAGAGATATGGAAGACAGATGCCAGGCCACATGAGATCTCCATGTAACCAAGAAACAGAAGCTGAAAAGGGATAAGGACTGTTCTGGTTACCTAGTGCTGCTCTGACAAGAATGTACCACAAATGGGATGGCTTAAACAAACAGGAGTTTATTCTCTTACAGTTCG
>NW_006921891.1:790212-794574 GCF_000298275.1 Orycteropus afer afer
AGGACTTTCCCCCAGAGTCGACAGAGTTTAAAAAAAAAAAATTCCTCTAGAGCCAGCACCCTGAATTTGGACTTCAGTTTCCTGAACTGTGAAAAAATAAGTTTCTGCTTGTTAAAGTCACTCACTTGTGGTATTTCTGGTATAGCAGCACTAGACAGCTAAGATAGCATCTAATGAATACATTGACTCGTACCTGTACATTGCCTTGTCCTATCTGTGATTCCATTGAGTAATAAGCACCATCGCTCACAATGCTTAAGAATTAAGTGCCTGTGAGGCAGCTATTGTTGAAACCTAATTCGCCCACCAGGCAACCAATGCTCAAAGAACTTATAGACCCAATATGAAGCAAAACTGGGTTACAACTTAGATCTTTTGACTCCACTGCCCATGTTCTTTCTGTCATCTAATTAGCCAGGACCTCATACTAGATGATAACAAAAAGTTCTTTTTGAGTTTATGATTCTAAGAGTTTATTTTCACTATTTAATGTGACCAGTCCCTGGAGAAGGACATCATGCTTGGAAAAATTGAGGGCCAGTGAAAAAGAGGAAAATTCTCAATGAGATAGAATGACACAGTGGCTGCAACAATGGGCTCAAGCATAACAATTGCGAGGATGGCACAGAACAGGGCAGTGTTTTTTTCTGTTGTACATAGAGTCACTATGAGTCAGAACTAATGCGATGGCACCTAACAACAAAAATAACATTCATACTAGATACTTCCATGTTTCAGTAACTTACTAATTTAATCAACCATTTTATTTGCTCGTCATTCTGTGAGTTGGCTGGGGTTCAGCTGGGTGGTTCTTCTGCTGGTCTCAACTGGGGTCTCCCAGGAGCTTGCAGTAGCTGAGCCCCGGTAGTACAATAGTTAAGCGTGCAGCTGCTAACTAAAAGTTTGGCAGTTGGAACCCATCCAGTGGCTCAGTAGGAAAAAGACCTAGTGATCTGCTCCTATAAAGATTACCAAAAAAAAATCTCACTTCTGTAGTGTCAGTTCCAATTCATAGCGACCCCTCCTTAGGTTTTTGAGGCAGTATCTCTATGGAAGTAAGATTGCCCAATCTTCCTTCCAAGGAGTGGTTGATGGCTTTGAACAGCCAGCCTTCTGGTTAGCAGTCAGATGCCTTAGGCACTACACCACCAGAGCTCCCACCTATAAAGATTACATCCTGGAAAACCCAATGGGGCAGTTCTGGTCTGCACATGGAGTCATTATGAGTCAGAACCAACTTGATGGAACACAGCAACAATAGTCCCTTGGTGGGGAAGATTGGGAGGCTATGAACTCTTTCTCTTTTTCTTTCCAAGAGGCTAGATTGGGCTTCTTTAGATGATGGTTAGATCCTAAGAGTGACATTTTGAGAGAGAAAATCCCCAGTGTACAGGTGCTTAGCAAGTCTTACACCACACTTGGTTATGTCCTATTGGCCAAGACCAAAGTTAATATGGGAGGGTACTACACAAGAGCATGAATGCTGGGAGGTGTGACTCATTCCAAACCAAACTAAACTCTCTGCCATCAAGTAGGATCTGACTCAAAATGACCTTTCCTTGGGTTTCTGAGGAGGCGGTATCACTATGAAAGTAGATTCCCCAATCTTTCTTCCGAGGAGTGGTTGGTGGGTTTGAACCGCCAGACTTCTGGTTAGCAGTGAAATGCCTTAGGCACTATGCCACTAGAGCTCCCTGTGGTTCATTGGGAGCTACTAAAGTAACAGTCTACTGCCAGCAGTATGTACAGAAGCCAAGATCAATTGTTTCAGATTCTCTGAGGGATTTTTGATTTAAAATGTATTACCATGCAAGCTCTGAAATTCACATTAGAATCTCAATTGACATAGGAAAAGATAATAATATGCTAAGAGTAAACAAAAAAAAAATTGAGCTTAGAGAGCCTGACCCTTTTAAAAGGGGCCACAATCAAACTTGCCTAAACTTGACCCAAAGGGAGACATTATCTTTTACTATACTGGAAGCAAACAAACCTGCCCTCTGCCTTGGAGGGAGACACTATCTCTGTCCTACAAGACTTTTTTCCATACAAATATCCTTGGAAAAATAGACGTGAACAAAGGCAGTCAGGGCCTCAGATCACAAGATGTGCAGAAATGTGAGAGATCCAAGGAGAACTGTCTCACCAAAATGAACACATCATTTAAATCCAAATAAAATGTTTAAGTCACATATAACCCAGGGCCATCGAGTTGATTCCAACTCATAGCAGCCCTATAGGACAGAGTAGAACTGCCTCCCATAGGATTTACAAGTCTGTAATTTTATAGAAATGTAAACTGGATTCAGAAGAGGACATGGAATGAGGGGTATCATTGCTGATGTCAGATGGATCTTAGCTGATAGCAAAGAATACCAGGAAGATGTTTACCTGTGTTTTATTGACTATTCAAAGGCATTTGCTGTGTGGATCATAACAAATTATGGATAACATTGTGAAGAATGAGAATTCTAGAATGCTTAATTGTGTGCATGAAGACTCTATGTAAACCAAGAGGCTGTCATTCAAAAAGAACAAGGGAATACTGCATGGTTTGAAATCAAGAAGGGCGTGTATCAGGGTTGTATCCTTTCACCATACATATTCAATCTGTATGCTGAGCAAATAATCTGAGAAACTGGATTATATGGAGAAGAACATAGCATTAGGATTGGAGGAAGACTCATCAACAACCTGCAATATGCAGATGACACAACTTTGCTTGTTGAAAGTGAAGATGACTTGAATCACTTACTGTGGAAGATTAAAGACTACAGCCTTCTATATGGATTACAACTCAACGTAAAGAAAACAAAAATCTTCACAACTGGACCAATAAACAGCATCATGATAACTGGAGAAAAGATTAAAGTTGTCAGGGATTCATTTTACTTGGTTGCACAATCAACACCCATGGAAGCAACAGTCAAGAAATCAGACATCATATTGCACTGGGCAAATCTGCTGTAAAATACCTCTTTAAAATGAAGACTGAGGTGCACCCAACCCAAGCCATAGTATTTTCAATCTCCTCCCATGCATATGAAAGCTGGAGAATGAATAAGGAAGACCCAAGAAGAGCTGATGCTTTTGAGTTGTGGTGTTGATGAAGAATACTGAAAATACCATGGACTGCCAGAAGAACAAACAAATCTGTTCTGGACAAAGTGCAGCCAGAATGCTCCCTATAAGCAAGAATGGTCAGACTTCATCCCACCTACTTTGATCATGTGGTCAGAAGGGACCATTTTCTGGAGAAAGATATCATGCTTGGTAAAGCGGAGGGTCTGAGGAAAAGGGGAAGATCCTCAACAAGGTGGACTGACACAGTGGTGGCAATGATGGTGTTTGGGTTCCCTAGTGTCATTGTAACAGAAAATACCACAAGTGGATGGTTTGGACAAACAGGGATTTATTCTTTTACAGTTTAGGAGGATAGAAGTCCTAGTTCAAAGTGCTAGCTCTAGAGGCTGGGTGAAGGCCCCTCAACCTTGGGCTTCAGCTCTGCCTCTTGTTCCTGGCCCACTGAAGCTGGAGGCTTCTCTTAACTCAGACAGCTGCTGGCTGCTGAGGCTGACAAACCCAAGGTCAACAAATAAAATGGCATAGTCCCAAGATTATTAACAACACAACAGGCCACTAGTTCAAGTCCAGAAAGAGTCCCAAGATCAGCAGACAACATGGCAGGCCACTGAGATGAAGACTCGGCCAAACGCAGGCTCCAGATATAGCAAAAAGCTCAGAGACTTTTTCAAAGTTTCTTAGATACTGGAAGCAGACCATATCCCTAAGGCATCTACTTAGCTGCTCACAGCAGATTCCACCATGGAGTTGATGACCAGTCTCATCATGGGGAGTAACTACAACCAGCTGCCCAGCCACTCAAAACCAGGCCCAGCCAAGTTGACACTCAACCTTAACTACCACAGATGGGCTCAAGTGTACCAGGGATTGTGTGCATGGTGAAGGACCAGGCAGTGTTTCGTTCTGTTGTACAGAGTCACTATGAGTTGGAATAGACTTGATAGCAAATGACAACAGCAACAACAAGAATCTTTATGGAAGCAGACTGCCACATCTTTCTCCCTCAGAGTGGCTGGTGGCTTTGAACTGCTGACCTTTCAGGTAGCAGCCAAGCACTTAACCACTGTGCCACCAGGGCTCCTTAAGTCACTCAGAACCCTTTGTCATTGAGTTGATTCTGACTCATAGCAATCCTATAGGACAAAGTAGAACTGTCCTATATGGTTTCCAAGGCTTTGATCTTTTATATAGTGATTTGGGTGAAAATTTACAGAGCAAATTAATTTTCCATACAGCAGTTCACATACACTTTGTCTCATGACATTGACTACAATTTAC
>NW_006921891.1:795114-798108 GCF_000298275.1 Orycteropus afer afer
CTTTTATTTTTCCAAATGATTTTGAGTTTTGTTCCACATTGTTCTCCCTCTCTATCCAGGATCTCCTACACAGATACCCCTCCAAGTAGTTGACAGTGGTAGCTGGGCACCATCTAGTTCTTCTGGTCTCATAGTCATATAGGCTGCGGATCGCATGGTGTCCCAGTCACCAGGACTAATTGTTTCCATGACTCTTTGGTTTTCTTCATTCTTTGCTCTGGATGAGGAAAGACCCATCATTGCACCAAGACTTTAATTTTCATAGAAGCAGACCATTTCATCTTTCTCCCATGGAGAAGCTGATGAGTTCACCAACCTTTCAGTTAGCAGCTGAATGCCTTAACCACTGTGCCTCCAGAGCTCTGCAAGTCTCACACAGATTCCTTAAAATAATAACAGATTTTTCAATTTAACCAACTTTTTGTTTTGTTTTAACTAGCTAATGCTGCTTTTTTAAAGTGTTAAATAAAAGGGCTTCTATTCTTTTTCTCTTGATTCCAGCTTCTCTCCTGAAGATAGTACATGGAGATTCTCACATTAATAAAAGTATTGGGAATTAATGAGATATTAAGGACTTTGTGTTGAACCCCTTATTACAAATGACACAAGTACTTCTGATTTTAATCTTTTTTTTTGGTAATAACTATTTTCACCACTGGAATATTAAGAAGATAGGATCATTATCTTCTTATTTTTTTGTTCCTGGAAAGCCAACATTGTCTCTTTCTGTCCATAAAACCAAAGCACCCAAAACAGCCAAAATCTAAAACTCCAAACCAAACCCATTTCCACTGAGTCAATTCCCACTCATTGCAACCCACATAAGGTTTCCAAGGCCTCTTTATGGAAGCAGATTGCCTCATCTTTCTTCCACAGAGCAGCTGGTGGGTTCGAGCCACTGACCTTTTGGTTAGCAGCCAAAGGCTTTAATCACTACACCACCAGAATAGCAACTAAAATTGCAGCTGTTGGATAATTGAATACAAATAACAGAAACTTTTATTTTACATACACTGGAATCTTCACATAAGTTAGATGCTGTTATTTGCTCTAAATGTCTACAAAGTCAGCATAATTTTTTTAGCTGAATACAAGATTACATATTGAATAGCATAATTAAGCATAATTAAATTGGATTGTAACTTAACAGAGTCAGGAATCATTTTTATTAATGAAGCCAAAGCATCTTCCTCTAAGCAGTGGGCAAAAAAAACCCCAAAAGCAAACCCACTGCCATTGAATCGATTCTAACTCATAGTCGGGTTTCCAAGGCTGTCAATCTTTACAGAAGCAGACTGCCTCATCTTCCTTCTGTGGAACAGCTGGTGGGTTTGAACTGCCAACCTTCTGGTTAGTAGCCAAATGCCTGACCCACTACACCACTAGAGCAATGGATAAGGATCACTATATTAGCATGGACTTGACCATGGGGAGTGAAGGGGCAGTTGTTTTGGAGGCAAGGCTGTGGCACCAATTTTATTATTATTAACTAGTATTCTTCAAACTCCTTAAGTGGCTACATTGTACAATCAAGTTTGGCAACTATTAACCTAGTCCTGGCGGCACAGTGGTCAAGGCATTGGCTGCTAACCAAAAGGTCAGAGGTTCAAACTCACCAACAGATCCAAGGGGGAAAGATGAGGCAGTCCACTTCCGTAAAGACTTACAGCCTTGGAAACCAATGGGGCAGCTCTACTCCGTTCTATAGGGTCACAAGGAGTTGGAATTGACTTGATGGCAGTGGTTGAATTTAACCTACAGAACCTAGCTTAAAAAGTGGCTTTCAGACTTTAGAGAGAATCCAGATCACGTGTCCGTTCCACTACCCATAGGCCATGCCCTCACCCAGGGTTTCTGATACAGTCAGTCCAGGGGTTGAGCCTGTTAATTTGCATTTCTGTTAAAAAAAACTCAATGCCATCAAGTTGGATCCGACTCGTAGCGACCCCTCCTTGGGTTTCTGAAGCAGTATCACTAGGGAAGTAGATTGTCCAACCTTCCTTCCGAGGAGTGGCTGGTGGGTTTGAACTGCCAGCCTTCTGGTTAGCAGTCAAATGCCTTAGGCACTGACCCTGTTAATACAGATGCTGCATATGTTGGGAACCACTGCCTTACCCAATTATCATTGTCATCAGAATACGCACTCCCCAATGTTGTTATTCTGACTCTCACTTTAGCATGACTCTCTGTTCTGAATTGAATTTTGTCCTCCAAAAAGATAGTCATGGAAGTCCTACCCTTTGGCAGCTGTGAACGTAACCTTGTTTGGAAATAGGGTCTTTGAAGATGTTATCAGTTAATATGAGGTCATACAGGAGTAGAGGGTTCCTAATCTCATCTAGGTAGTGGTCCTTGTGAAACAGAAGAGGCAGGGAGACAGAGGAAGGAAAGATGGCCATTAGAAGATGTATGTATGTACACCCCAAGGGAAATCTGAGGCTGGCAGAACCTGAGAGAGTGGAGAAAGGATATAGAGCCTTCAGAGGGAACATGGCCTTGTAATGCCCTGAATTCAGACTCCTCGCCTCCAGAACTGAAAGGGAAGCTATTTCTCTTGTTTGAAGCCATGGATTTAGGGGTATTGTTTCAGCGGCCCTAGGAAACACAGACACTATCTGAAAAGACCAGGCAGATACAGTGAGGGCAAGGGGGGTTTTTGTTGTGGGGAGAAGGAAAGGGAACAACCAGATCAGTAGAAGTAAGTATTCCATATTCTAATGACAGCTGTCATAGCACATGCTGTGCTTCTCCTCACAGCCCTGAGGCTTATCAATAAGCTCCGTTGTCAAAAAGATAGGGATTAGACCTGGATAGAGAGGGAGAACAATGTGGAACAAAACTCAAAATCTTTAAAGAAAGGAAAAAAAAGGGACCAGGTTTGCTGGTCTGACAGAGCCTGGTGGAACCCCTGAGACTATGGCCCCAACCTACCCTTCAGGTCTGGAATTGAACCCACTCATGTGACTTCCAGACAAACAAAAGACAATCATATGA
>NW_006921891.1:798208-799508 GCF_000298275.1 Orycteropus afer afer
TGCACAGGGAGACAGCTCAGGGGGCAGGAATGCATGGGAGGGAAGGACACAGGGAAGAGGTAACTATGGGCTGGCAGTGGGTGGGGAGCTTTTGCATTGTGGGAAATTGGAGTCAATGTCATGAGGCAAAGTGTATGTGAGCTGCTGTATGGAAACTGAATTTGCTCTGTAAACTTTCATGCAAATCACAAGAATTTTTTTTTTTTTTAAAAAGAAAATGTATTAAACTGTGAATAAACAGTTGATGCATGGTGGGAAAAAAAAAAAGATAGGGATTAGAATTGTCAGAGGTTGGTGTAAAGATCCTGGGAAAGAGTCAAGGGGCCCCGTTTTCTAAGCCCAGGTTTTCCATTAAGGAATAGTATGACCTTATTAAGCCTGTCACTCCATCTCTTTGAGCCTTAGTTTCATCATCTGTGAAATGAGATTGGACCCATCCAGCTGCAAATGTTCTAATTTCCAAACATGCTGACTTCCATGGTCTTTGCCATTTTCACCTGTAAGAGGTAGATTACCTTCAGGATAACAATTCATCCTCGTCTGGACTCTCATAGCAGGATGAAAAATAACTGAAGGGCCAGGGAGCCTGCGACCTGCACAGGACACTAGCAATCTGCTCTCTCAAGGGCACTGCTAAAGCTAACTTCAGTCGCCTCTTTGCAAGTTGCTCCGCTAGTGTATCCATTTCTTGCGAGAAACCTTACGACCCATTCTTATGGCTGGATTGATCAGCTAGAACCGTTCTTAGAGGGAATTGAGGGAAGAAGTAACTTAGGGACTTATTCAAAATTACACCCTAGGTTCCTGGCAGTCGCGAGGAGCAGCAGTGTTTGTCGTCCTGCCTCAGAAGGACAATGCAATTCTTGTGGTCTAAATTTCACATCATATCCAAACACTGGCCTTTAATTTTTCAGTGATGTATGATTGCTATTGTCTTACCCACTGTGTCTTCAAGTGATTTTCTACTTGGGAATGGACCAGTGGCCAGGATGAGCCTACTCTGCAATTCTGACCTGAAGCTATGGAAAGAGGATTGAGGAAGAAGGTCCCAGCTAAAAGAAATCAGTAGTTCTCAACTGGGGGTGATTTTGCCCCCAGGGAACATTTGGTAATGTCTGGAGACAGTTTTAGTTGTCACAGCTGGGGGGGGGCAGGTAGGTGCTACCAGCATCTAGTGGGTGGAGCCCAGGGATGTTGTTCAACACCCTACAGTGCACAGGAGGGCCCCACCGCTCAGAACGTCTGGCCCCAAATGGCAACAGTGTTGAAGGTGGGAAATTCTGAAAGAAATGATTCACAG
>NW_006921891.1:800267-824546 GCF_000298275.1 Orycteropus afer afer
TGAAGACTAAGGTGCATCTAACGCAGGCCATGGTGTTTTCAATCGCCTCATATGCATGTGAGAGCTGGACAATGAATAGGGAAGACTGAAGAAGAGTGGATGCTTTTGAGCTGTGGTGCTGGCAAAGAATGCTGAAAGTACAATGGACTGCTAAAAGAACTAGCAAATCTGTCCTGGAAGAAGTGCAGCCAGAATGCTCCTTGGAAGTGAGAAATGGCCAGACTTCCGTCTCACCTGCTTTGGTCATGTTGTTAGAAGGGACCATTCTCTGGAGAAGGATATCACGATTGGAAAAGTAGAGGGTTGACGAAAAAAGGGAAGGCCCTTGACAAGAAGTATTGACACAGTGGCTGCAACGATGGGCTCAGGTATAGCAGGGATCATGAGGCTGGCACAGGACCGGGCAGTGTTTCGTTCTGTTGTACATAAGGTTGCTATGAGTCGGAGATGACTTGAAGTCACCTGACAACAACAAATAGGTCGACCTAAAGCATACGATTACATGGGCACATTCCATTCCCAAGGACTGGGGTTCTTTAACCCATGAGAAGGACAGAGAGGCCGCTAAGTTCTGACTCTACATTACCTTCAGCTCCAGAAGGCACCCACACCAGGTGGATCCAGTTCTCTCAAGGCTGACCCCCCGGGATAGCTCAGGCTGTACTCTTGGTGTCTTCAGGGGTTGTGCCTCTGGCCTACTGAGCTCTTCCCTTCCGCTGTTTCATACATTAGAGGCCATCACTCCCTCTTCCCTCTCCCCCCCATCCTCCTCCCTGCTCCCCCCTATCCTCCCCACACACCCGCTTCTTTCCCTCTTCCTCCCACCCCTCCTGCCTCACCCTGCTCCTGCTTTCCTGTCCTTCTGCCTCACTTCCCTTCCTCCCCCCTCCCCCCAGTTCGGAAATGCCTCCATCGGGAATTCTTGGAAGTCTATTGTAGATACAATTCACCTTGAGACAAGCACGTGATAAACATAGGAAAATACTACATGTTAGAGAAATACCCAGAATATCATGGTGGGGGAAGCATGGTAATTGTTGATGGGAATTGAACTCAGATCACATTCCAAGCTCTTTTCTGATGACCTCACAGTTCCCCTTGCCCTAAATAAACAATCGTCTCTGTAAGGGCAGGGTCATCATACCCCTGTGTTGCCAATGTCATAAACCAAACCAGTTGCCATCAAGTCAATTCCAACTCATGGGAGCGCCACGTGTGTCAGAGCAGAACTGTGCCCCCGAGGGTTCTCGGAAAAATGGCTGTTTTTTGGAAGATCACCAGGCCTTTCTTACAAGGTGCCTCTGGGTGGACTGGAACCCCAACCTTTCGCTTAGCAGCACAGAGCATTAACTGCACCACCCAGGGACTCCCACCTGTATCATCAGGTGGTGTATGAAACAAGCCATGTAGCCTCTGAAGGCTAGATGTTGCCAGGGCTCATGCTTGTACTTAATTAGTCCTGGATTTCCACGATGGTCCATCCAAGTCTGGTGGTCGGCTGAGTTGGTGCCCCATAAAGGACTCTTCAGTGAGTGAGCAAATGAATGAATGAATCAAAGAAATGAAACCCACTCCACTTTGCCTGTAGAAATAAACATCAAGGCAGGCCAAAGGGTTATTATACATGTGAATTTCCAATTTGACATAGACTACAAAGATGTCTGAGTCATTCTCAGTTGTATTATAGCTCCTATCTCCTGTGCACGAGGAGCCCTGGTGGCACAACGGTTAAGCACTCACCTGCAAACCTAAAGGTTGGCAGTTCAAACCTACCAGCCGCTCCATGGGAGAAAAATGAGGCAGTCTGCTCCTGTAAAAATGACAGCCTTGGAAACCCTATGGGGCAGTTCTACTCTGTTCTCTAGGGGCACTGTGAGTTGGAATTCATGCGATAACAGTGGGTTTTTTGGTGGGTTTAGTCTTATGTGTTCAAGTATTTAAAAAAAAATTTTATTGTGATTTGGTTGAAAATTTACAGAGCAAATTCATTTTCCAAACAGCAGTTCATACACATTTTATTTCATGATGTTGACTGCAATTCCCTACAATGTAACAGCGCTCTTCCCACTTCCTCCCCGTAGTTACCTCTTCTGTGTGTCCTTCCCTCCTGTGCACGCCTGCACCCGAGCCATCTCCCTGGGCAAACACTGCCCTTCTGTTCTCCCATGATTGATTGCTCCAAGTAGTGTACCTACCTGATGTAAATGTTCACCCTATATGCTTGTCTGTTATTTGGCTGGAAGCCACAGGAGTGACTTTAATTCCAGACCTGAAGGGTAACTAGGAGCCATAGTCTCAGGGGTCTCACCAGACTCTATTAGACCAGTAAACCTCGTTTTTTTTTTTTTTTTTTTTTAATGATTTTTGAGTTTTGTTCCACATTGTTCTTCCACTCTATCCAGGATCCCCTTCACTGATCCCTTTCTGAGTGGTTGACAGTGGTAGCCATGCACCATCTAGTTCTTTTGGTCTTACAGCCATATAGGCTGAGGTTTGCAGGGTCCACTAGTCCCTTGGACTGATTGTTTCCATGAATCTTTGGTTTTCTTCATTCTTCTTTGCTCTGGATGAGGAGAGATCCATTGTTGCATCTAGATGGTCGCTTGCAACCTTTTAAGATCCCAGTCGCTACTCAGCAAAGTAGGACGTAGAACAATGTTTTTATGTAGTATGTTATGCCAATTGAGCTTGATGTCCCATGACCATGGTCCTGAGCCTACAGGTCCAACTACTCACTCCCTCAGGGTGGTGGACTGTGGCTAAGAAGTTACCATAACTTTGCCCCTTGTTAGCTCGATGTATTGACATCTTTTTAGCATACAAATATGTATGTAGAAACATCATCTTATGTACTGTGCATTTTTTCTTGCATGTAGATAGTCACAGAAATTCAATTGGATGAAACTTAATGAGGTCTTCTTCTGTAGCCCCACCCCTTTTGTAGGTATTTTATAAGATTACTAAAGCTTTAGGAGCCTTGGTAGTGCAGTGGTTAAAGCATTTAACTACAAACTGAAAAACCAGTGGTTCAAACCCCTAGCAAGTCCATGGGAAAAAGATGAAGCTGTCTGTTCCCATAAAGATTAAAACAAACAAACAAACTCACTGCCCTCCAGTCAGATCTGACTCATAGCGACCCCTCCTTGGGTTTCCGAGGTGATCTCTCTAAGGAAGTAGATTGCCCAACCTTCTTTCCAAGGAGTGGCTGGTGGGTTTGAACTGCCAGCCTTCTGGTTAGCAGTCAAATGCCTTAGGCACTATGCCACCAGAGCAACCTTGGAAACTCTGTGGCAGTTCTACTGTATTCTATAGCATTGCTATGAGTCAGAAGCAACTCGACGGCAGTGGGTATCCCCTGTGCAAATAACAAAGCCCCAAACAAACCCACCGCCATCAAGTTGATTCTGACTCACAGTACCCCTAGAGGGCAGAGTGGAACTGCACCATATGGTGTCCAAGGCTGTTAACCTTTATGGAAGCAGATGTCCTCATCTTTCTCCTGCGGAGCAGATGGTAGGTTTGAACTGCAGACCTTGGTTAGCAGCCTAATGCTTTAACCTCTATGCCACCAGAGCTCTTTTACAGATAACAAAGTGCCTCCAAATTGTGAGGGTCGGAGCTGTGTTTATGGCTGCAATGATGCAAGTCAGTGAGGAATTACTGACCCATCTAAAACCGCTCTCCCCACGCCAACTGGTCTTACTCTGCATTCTTCACCACCAATGGCACTTTTCCCAGGACTCCTGTGTTCACAGCAGTATTGCTCTTGGAATGCTACAAATGCATTTTTGGGAAGAAATGAATACAAGGCCAGACCACAAATGCCACAGGGAGGGGTCTCTGTCTGGCCTTCTTGCAACACATTAGGATGCTACTCGGTAGCCTTGGTCCTAGAGGACTTTCAGAAGCCTAAAGAAATCAGTGGGGTTCCTGGATGACACCACGGTTAACGTGCTTGGCTGCTCACTGAAAGGTTGGCAGCCACGTCCACCCAGAGGTGCCTTGGAAGAAAGGCCTGTGACCTGGTTCCCAAAAACTCAGTCATTCAACACCCTAAGGAGCACAGTTCTACTCTGACACACAGGAAGTCACCATGAGTTGGTGTCAAGTGGATGACAACTGGGTGGTAGTGGTGGTTTTCATTTTTAAAAAATATCTGTACTGCTCATGAAAGCTTTTAGGGTCGTCACTTGGTTCCTCAGATGAGGACATGTCAGTAGCTCATCTTGAGATCATTCACATGTGTACAGAAATACACCAACTGCTCTGAGTGGGATCACAATGGAGGGTCCTAGACAGAGTGGGAGAAAAACAGAGATC
Organism: Orycteropus afer afer; assembly: GCF_000298275.1. NCBI lineage: Eukaryota > Metazoa > Chordata > Mammalia > Tubulidentata > Orycteropodidae > Orycteropus > Orycteropus afer. The sequence goes on from NW_006921891.1 coordinate 804,588, forward strand.
AAAAGGTCAAATTCAGAAAAAAAAAAAAAAAAAGACCAGACTTACTGTTCTGACAGAGACTGAAGGAACCCCCGAGACTGTAACCCTAAGACACCCTTCTGACCTGGAACTGAAGCCATTTGCAGAAACCACCTTTCAGCCAAATGATGGGTCCATGAAATAAACACTAACACCCAAGAGGAATGTGCTCCTTAGAACAATCAATTATATGAGATCAAAAGGACAACATTTGCCCAGAAGCAAAGATGAGAAGGCAAAAAGGGGTAGCCAATCCAGATGAAACGAACCAGGGAAACCAGGGTGGAAATGGGTCAAAGTGTGGCATTGTGGGAATGCAAACAGTACCATGGAACACTTGATATACAAACCATTGTGATAGCTGGAGCTGTCTGTCAACCTGGCTGGACCGCAATCCTGTGTGGTTTAAGCAGTTGTGATGTGGTTATTCCCATGATGGGATCAGGTGAGCATGTTTTGAGCTGCCAATCCATTGAAAGGGAGTTTCCCTCGGGGTGTGGCCTGTTTCCAGTATATTTTTGGGCATCCTGGGAAAAGAGACACTCTTCTGTGGATCAGGATTCTGTTGTGCTTCCTACAACTGTCCGTGAGTCAACAATCCACTATTTGGCCTGGAGATCTTGGATTCGTCATTCGTTGGAGTCAACAGCCAGTATACTGCCTGCCAACCTTGAGCTCCTCAGTCCCTGCAGCTGTGAGAGTCGGGAAAAGCCTCCAGCTTGACGTTTGATCCAAGAACTTTGGACTTGTCAGCTTCTATAAGCATGTGAGCCATTTTCCTAAGATAAATTTCTCTTTACTGGTTTTGTTTCTCTAGAGAACCCAGTCTAACACAACCATCAAACGGGAAACTAATTTGCTGTGTAAATTTTCACCTGAAGCACAATAAAAGTCTTTAAAAAAAAAAGACATGCATGACACTGACCCGGGAAGGCTGTGGTTCTTGGTGGCTTTGGTGGGTAGCTTGAGTACATGAAAATGTGCAGCCCAGAACAGTCACTCTGCCTTAAACTTCTTATCTTGGCCCTGTCTCCAACAGATTAGGGGCCTTCTCTGTTCAACAGGATCTTCAAGTAATAAAGATGGGTTAAGTACCTATTGTGGGCCAGAGTGTACCAGGCACTGATAACAAATTTTATTCATTCAATTTTATTCATTATATTGCATGAATACACCGTTAGTCAAGACTCTTTGGGATCAAGCCAAAAGAGAAGGGAGGGAGGGAGGGAAGGATTTATTGACTCATATAACTGAAGAAGTCTAGGAATAGCACCACTTCAGGTATGGCTGGATCTAGGCTCCATTTTCCACAGTATCAGCTTCATTCTCAGACAGGCTCTCCTGGAGTGCAACAACAACAAACAGCATCCAGAAATAGTCATTCTGATGATTGGTAATTGCAAAGAGCCACAAATTTAACTTCAGTCATCAAAATGTTTCTGTAATTCACGGTCAGTCCTGGCTGTGAGGCAAGAAGATACTAGACTCATCACCTCTAATCTGGGGAAAATCACCAAGTGAGGCACCTGAGGGGGCAGTGGTGGTGCAGTGGTGGAGTTCTCACCTTCCAAGCAGGAGAGTGGGGTTCAATTCCCAGCAATGCACCTCATGGACAGCCACTACCCGTGTCAGTGGAGGCCTGTGTGTTGCTAGGATACTGAACAGGTTTCAGCAGTTTCCAAACTCAGACAGACTAGGAAGAAAGGCCTGGCATTCTCCTTCTGAAAATCAGCCGACAAAAACCCTGTGGATCACAACGGTCAGACCCCCAACCTATCATGAGGCTGGCACAGGACCAGGAAGCGTTTCATCCCATTGGGGGTCCTCACAAATGTAATAACTCCTCAGTGCACAGAGGGCGCTGTCGATCAGCAAACAGTGGGGGCACTTCGTCTTTGGCCTGGACTGTCCCCAGAGTCTGGGCACTAAAGGCAACTGTGCTGAAAGGGACTCAAGTCAGATCAAGACAGCTGAAATGTGCCCCCCTTTTTTCCTCTTATTTTCCAAGACAGCTCAGCTTCTAGGGTAAGTTGGGTCCTCACATCTTAGGAAATGAACTTAGAAAGAACCATGATGCCCCACGTGGTTGGCACATCATTTCACTTGTCATACAGTCTGCTTCCCTGTCATTCCAAGCGGCCACAAGCTCAGAGCCCTGCTCATGGAACTCCTTTGCCAAGGTGGTGCTAGGGATCCAGAACCAAGCACCTGAAGAGAGAGGAAAGTAGGATGAGCAACTGTCCCGGTTTGCCCAGCTCTAAGGGCTTTCCCGGGACACAGGACTTCTGTGCTCAACCCAGAAAGTCCAAGGCAAACCTGAATGAGTTGCCCACCCGATAGAGAAGTAATCATCTTCACCCCCGGAAACACAGCCTTCAGTCAGTAGAAACAGTCCGACTAAACGTAGGCAGACCAGATGTTGTGGACTGTTGACGCTGCTGGCAAGAGTGGTGTTCCTCCGGCTTCTCATTTATTCACACTGAGAGGCACAGACATCTTCCCAAGGTGACACCGCTTGTCAGCAGCCTAGCAGGAAGCAAATTTCCAGTCACACTCCCAATTTAGGGCACTTCCCACTGCATTACATTTGGTTTTTGCTTTCTTGTCCCATTTCTGTTGCTTTTGAAACATAAAATGAGTTCCACTGTCTCTCCTTGGCCACAGATGCAACAATTGTCATAGTTGGAACAATAACAGCTGCTCTTGCCAAAAATACCGGGTACCACTTTCAGTTGCATTTGGGTTGAAATGATGAACGAGTGCTAGCATCAATAGCACTGCTGGAAACCACCTCAATCGATCCATCTGCATCGTGATATGGCTTCCCTTAATAGCAGTTGCTCCTAACAATTTTGAATTGTTTTCAACCAACAAGGGCCTCTTATCCCCTAAATGCGACCCTCATTGGAGGCAGTCACATGCCAAGATGACGTAGCCCTTGGAAAGTGGTGGGAGAGCACCATGTTCCCAACTCGCTCAAGGCACTTGGATTAGGACCTGGAGTGCATGAAAATCTCACTTCTTCTCCCTCCTCACATTCTTCCAAAGAGAAGACTGAAGATGTCGGCTCTACAAATTGGAGTTAATGTGCAAGCCAAACAGTTCTAAGCACTTGACAAATATTATCTCATCTAATCTTCACAATAATGCTTTGAAGGAGGTACTACCAGTTTTCACAAAAAAGGGAAACTGAGGCATGAGGTGGGGGGCAGGAAGTAGAAGAGAAAGTGGAGCTCAAAGTGACAACAGTGGAGAGCAAACCAGACAACACATTTTGGAAAGCCAGAGCAGGAAATAGGTGGAGGAATGTACTCCTGGGTACAGGGAGATCAATCAGGAAGATGAGTATTTGAAATGAAAAGGTGTCATTCTGTTGACTTCTCCATGCAATGTAGATGGATAATTCATTCAATGGCAAAGCAAGCCCCCTGTTGTTCTTGTTAAGTGATATCGAGACAGTTCTGACTCACAGTGACCCTATATACAACAGAATGAAACACTGCCCAGCCCCACACCATCCTCATAATCCTTGCTATACTTGAGTCCACTCTTGCAGCCACTGTGTCAATCCATCTTACTGAGGATCTTCCCCTTTTTTGCTGACCCTCTACCAAGCATGATGTTCTTCTCCAGGGACTGGTCCCTCCTGGTAACACTGTCATATCTTCCCTTCATCCCTCTGGAAGAGAACTTCCCAGCACTGAGAGCTGTGAAGGTCCCTAACTGAGGGGTAAAAAAAGGCAGGAGGTCCTCCCTCAAACACACTATGCTGTTCTACTCTGTCCATGCTGGAATACAACCACTGGGTTCTGGAAAATTCTGCAATTACACACCCTCTCCAATGGCAGCTTCTTCACGAAGCCCATTCTGATCTCCCTAGCCCAATCCTCTGGACCACTTAGTACTTGACCTTCGATACTTAGCCTGTCCCCCTGTAGTTCACTTGGTGAGCTTGGTAGCACTTGCGATACGAAATGAAACACTTGCTTCTGAAGAGGCATGGCAACGGCAAGAGGTGAAAATGTACAGCTGCCAGCAGTGGGTGTTTCCCCCTCTCCCTCACTTCCCCCTTTCCTGTACTCTATCATGTTCTCTCTCTCAACGTATGATCATCTTTTTTCTCAGAAATGGGCCTGGTTTTAGTTCTTCAGTTTCACTGTGATGCTAAAACAATGTGCTTCTAACTCTCAAGAGTTAGTCACACTTTAGAGCTGAGTCTTACCTGTGGAACATAATTATAAATTGCCTTTTTTCCCCAAGAGAGTACTTTGTCCCCAAGAGATGAACATCATCGAACAGATGTTTTACAGGGAAGGAAACCCTTTTAGGTGCTTCGGAAATCAAAGCACATGAACCATTTGTGGCCTATGTTTAAGGCTGGTCTGCTCCCGTGGACAGCTGTAGAGTGTCATTCTTGGGATGTGTAAGCACACTGTGTCATCTTGAATTTTACATGAAGCCTCCAGAATTCTCAACTTGGATGCCTGATATGACACAGCTACTATGCTTTGGGGAAAGGAAATTGCTAATAAGTTCTTCAGAAAGAAACACACTCAAAATGGATAAGAGCCGATTTCAATTGAAGTATAGCTTTTCTCTAATTTTATATGCTGGGCTATAATTGTAAAGAAACAAACATATTCAGGTGCCCCATCAAAACACAGAACTCCACACTAAGGATACAAAAGAAAGGCATAGTCAAGAAATAGGATTTTATTGAAATGTTCTAACACAATGTTGGAGAAACTTACGATTCCATATTCTACACCAGTACAAGTGCTGCAGATGATCTATTCCCAAATGTAGTTGCAATCCTATCTAAAGAAGGAAAGTTACAATCTGAGAATCTAGAAGGTGACTAGTGTAATTTAAGTATGAAGGCAAACAACTTTGGTATATAACTATTTCTCTGGCTGTCCCTGCTCAGATACACACTGAGCCCACCCACATTCAGCTGAGTTGGACAGAATAAAAAGTATTTGGTGGTTCCATTATGTTTCCATACCCCAAACAACAAGGAATGCCAAAGTTCTGGAATTAAGCTGCTCATGAGGCAATCGTCATCATTTTTGCTAAACTGAAACCATCCGAGTTAATGTCCACATTTCTACTGTGTATCTAAGTCCAGTCTAATTAGTTCCTAAGTGTAGTCAAAAGTACTTAAAAATACAAAAGTGGGTGGGGTTAAACTATGATTGAAACAGTAATTTCTTAACTCAGAGAGCAGTGATGCAGATTTTTATACCCATTTTTTTTTCTCTACAGATCATGATCTCAGATAAAACGATTATCTTTAAATCAACTGGTCTTCATTAATGTCAACACATCTACACATGTGTATCAAGCTCATTACATGTGTGTTCACAACTATACAAAGAAACCACAACAGATCAAGACAACATACATTCATCCAATATAAAAGTTACATAGGCTCCTTACACATCTCAGGTCAACTTTCTAGAGAAGAATCCATCTGTATTGCATAGCTGACCTTTTTAGGTTACAGTATCATTCTTCCCCAAAAGCCATTTCAAAGCACAGTAAAATGCTGCAACCACAACTAAAATGCTACTTCCTAACTTCAGTTCAACCTCTGCTGTGGTAAAGCTTGAAAGCTTCAATACTGTGCAAGTCTGTGAACAACCAAAATAGACTTGATTTTCCACTGACAGAATTGTGGTCAGAGAATTTCTTTTCTACGATTTTACAGTTCAGCAGAAGGAGAGATGGTTGCTTATTCTTCCTAGGTTTTGTCCACGCGGGCAAGTCCTCTTCTTTAGGAGCTGCGTTAGTCAGCCAGCTGTGCTGCAATGTGCATCTAACAAAGTCTACAAACGGTTCGATGCTTGGCTTCCACTACAGAGGCAAAGAGTGCCACAGTCAGTTGCCTAAAGACATGCTACCTTCAATTGCTTAGAGCAAAAGAACATTTAATAAAAAAGTAAAGACATAATGTTTAAGTTCGCATTTGGCAACACTCATGAAAATGCGCCTTTTTATTGATGTCAAGAGCCAAATAATAATCAAGTTGGTACATCTGAGGGAGTACGAGGGAGCTGATTTTGGTGGGAATCTACAACATGAAATTGGTGGGAAAACTGCAAAGAACAGCTATCGCTAAAAATACGATGTAAAAGAACAAGATGATAGGACATGAGGCGTACCTCTAAGAACTGGGAGGTCTACCTGCACCAGCCCACGTCCAACAGGGACACGTGGAGGAGAGTGTCAAGGTGGCAGTGCCCTCAGAGACTCCCTCTCAAAATGGTTTCAAGATCAGATCAAATGCTGAACAACATTTTAGAATTTCCGGACATGGAATTCCAGGTAAGAGACAATGATGACATGGTTTTCAGGAGTGGTAATTAAAAAAATGATACTAACGTGAGACAAAGTGTATGTGAACTGCTGTATGGAAAGTGGATTTGCTCTGTAAATGTTCACCCAAATAACAATTTTAAAAAAATGATACTAAATTCCTCGGCCTCTGGTGTGTCTGATTTCTAGGGAAAACTAGATGCGTTAGTGGCCATCTTACACAAAATAAAACTGAGTTCAAATTAAGCACAATAACCAAGGGAATTTACTGCAACCCTGGTTACAAAATAATAATAATAATAATTTACAGTATTATAAAACTTTCAAGGTTCACTCAAAATCAGTGGGGTTTCTACACAGGGTTTTACCCAGATGCCCACAGACATTATCATTATGTATTTACATAACAGGCTTCAATCTGAAGTCACCTTTGGTGACCCTGGAAATACATAACCATGAGCTCCCACAATGAAATGATATACTTGGAACACTGGGGCCTCAAAAGACTGAGAGAACAAAGGAGAAGATCACCTATCAGAACAAGTTAAGATGACACAAACTTTTCTTTCATTTAAAAGCCAAACAACCACTCTCCCCCACCAAAACCAGAAATGAGTGGTCTCAAGTTTTCAAAGGGGGACAAAATGAATCTCAGAGAAAACAACAATCTGATGTCTTTACTATTCATGATCCTGTAATTATTAGTTCTATAGCTAAAAAAACAGACAGACAGACAAAAAAGTCAGAGTGGGCGTGTTCAACACATCGCAACGGAGAGTTATAAGGGCACATGGCTGAACAGGTAAGACACAGATTCACCGTTGTGCGTTCTTCGAATGGCCTCAGCCAAGATCATGGAAATATCGATAACCTAAACACCAACAGGAAAAAACAAAGGAAAGAGGAAAGTGAGGTGTCATGGTCACAGTCACAAAAGCCCTGAGAGCCTAGATACTAAACTCCTCGCACACAGGACACTAAACACAGGCATACCTCGTTTATCGTGCTTCACAAATAGTGTGTGTTTTTTTTTTTTACAAACCAAACGTCTGTGGCCACTTTACTGACTCGATGGCAGTGGGTATGGTTTTTTGGGTTGTGTTTCAAGCAAGTCTATCAGTGCTGTTTTCTCAACAGCATGTGCTCAGGTCGTGTCTCTGTGTCCCATTCTGGGCATTGTCACAATATTTCAAATTTTTTTATCATGCTGTTGCACGCTCAGTTGACTACAGTACAGTGTACACAAAGCTGTGTATGCATTGGGAAGCCAGAACGTTCGTGCAACTCACTTCATTGCAGTATTTGTTGTCTGGAACTGAACCCATAATACCTCTGAGGTATGCCTGGACTCAAAGGGCTTTCAGGGTCAATGTTATCCAAAATCATTCTTGTCTTGGGGCGTTTACTGGTTTTAAATCAAACTTCACTCCATCATTATATGGAAGGTTTTCCTCTTTTTTTTCAGAAAAGCTGCTGACTTGTCTTGTTTGCAGAGCAGGCCTGTGATTATCAAACCTGGGGCCAGCAAACTCCTTTTTCTGTCAAGGACCAGACAATAAATCCCTGCAGCTTTGTGGGCCAGATGGCCTCTGTCACAAACAAGCAACTCTGAGCTGTAGCGTAAGAGCAATGGCAGATGATACATAAATGAATGGGTATGGCCATGTTCAAATAAAACTTTATTTACAAAAACAAAAGGTGGGCCAGACTCGGCCCAGTCATAGTTTACTGACTTCTACCCTAAATTACGGCTTATCAGGCATGATGAAACTATAAGGTAGAGCTATTTTGACCGTTTTCAAATGGGTCTCTTTGTATCACACCAATGGTTTCTCTCCAACCATTTAAGGATCACTTTGCTCCACCTTCATGCCCTCCCAATGGGAACAAAGGTGATGAAGCAACCTGCTGGCGTTCACAGTGATGAACAAACAAAATGGGAACTCAATCTCTCTGCACTATTTCAAGCCTGTGGACATTTAGTCGAGAGGACAAGGGGAGCAAGGTTTGGAAGATCCCGAGTGTAGCCTGCTTCTTACTGGCTTTCTATGGCAATTTCATTCCCTCCCTGTTTCCAAATAGCAAACAGTGACTTCTAAAGGCCTGGATTAGTCAGAGATCTCCCAGGACTGAGAGCCTCATGTTAGGAGACACCGCAGCCTCTGCCCACATGTGCCTCACCAGGCAGTTACACACAGAAGGGACTGGAGGCAGGGACCTCGCTGCTCAGCTCCTCCCACAATGCAGACGGTACCTGAATCTTGGAGCAGTGTCTCATTTTGTCCTCTTGCGGAATTGTGTTTGTGACGACCACAGCCTCAAAGGCAGCATTATTTATTCTGGAAATGGCTGGTCCAGAGAAGATCCCATGGGTCAGGATAGCATAGACTTTGGTAGCTCCAGCTGAGAGTAACCTGTAAAATGGAAGATCAACAATTCAGTATGTGAACCGGACTATTCTAGAAACACTCTCCCCTAGTGAGAAAAAGAGTTGTGCTCCATAAGGAAATGTGTGAAATAAATTGTACTCACGTTCCTCAGCCTTTTTGTAAGTGTTAGCAAAACACCTCATTAGCCATAAAATCAACCTCCACACTATTGAAATTTGGGACCGGATCATGGATGCTGCGGGGGGCTGACCTGTGCACTGTAGAATGTTTACTGGTATCCCCAGTCTCTGCCCACTAGATACCTACAGTAACCCGCGCCCAAGCTGTGTGACTAAAAATGTCTCCCAACATTTCCAGATATCCCCTGGGGGGGGGGAAGCAAAAATCACCCCTAACTGAGAACCACTGGGACAATCCAATGGGGCCAAAATATTCTGACGTGTAAGCAACACACAAACATCACTCATGAGCTATCTGACATTCTTTGTTTCATGCCACGCTTCAAAGCCTAATGCGTGTTACCCTTTCAGTGCATCTCAATTTGGCCCGGCCCCAGCGCCAGGGCCCTGCGGCCACACGGGCTGGTGCGGCCCATGTTCTGAACAGTGCAACCCGCCATCCCCCGGAAGCTGAGTGGAGGGCAGACCAAGCAGAAGGCATCGCCAACATGGAGAAGCCCACAGGCCTGGCTTCCCTTCTGCCCTTGGCTTTCCGGGAGGCACCTTCCCAGAGCCTTTTTAATACACCGAGGCTCAACTCTGAAAGTGGAGATCATTACCACAGGGGCCTGTGGTTTCTTTCCAATCAAGAAAATAATGATAAAAACAAACGGGCCTAGAATCTCCTTTGGTCAAAAAGTCTATTGCCAAGGCACCAGAAATGACTGAGAAAAAACAGGCCTGATGTTTAAAAGCTGCTCTTTTGTTCCCCCTTAACAAGATGCCCTGACCCTTTTAGTCTGCAGTGCCACAACACCCACTTACTTGTCTGCAGCGTGGCAGATTGTGCCACAAGTGTCGGCCATGTCGTCCACCAGGATGGCCACACGATCTTTGACGTCACCCACCAGAACCATCCGGTCCACCTCATTTGCCTTCTTCCTCTCTTTGTGAATCAAGGCAAATTCCACATTCAACCTGTCTGCAATCGATGTCACCCTGCATAAAGACACCGATGGCCATGTTCAATGCAGCTAGTACAAAAACCTGGTCTGGAAACTGTACCTTGGGAGCTCAGGAACCAGTCACGTGTGAAATAACAGAAAGAACCTGACCTCCTTTGTATTTGTAAGCCAGGTGCAGGCTGGGACACGCACTAAGCAATTCAGGGTGGAAGGGTACTTGTGATGTGACCTTGAACTCATAGCAGCTGTACTGGATGCCAGGGAACCTGGACCACACAACTATTGGCTGAAAAATCTATATGCAATTTGTTAGTGTCCACAGGTACTTTGGAAAACTCAAAGACACAGCTTCAAGTAAACTACTTAGGAACAAGCATTTGAGCAGGTTGTTATGTGCCATCAAGTCAGCCCTGACTCATAGTGACCCCTCCTTGGGTTTCTGAGACAGTATCACTACAGAAGTAGGATTGCCCAACCTTACTTCTGAGGAGTGGCTGGTGGGTTTGAACCACCAGCCTTCTGGTTAGCAGTCAAGTGCCTTAGGAACGATGCAGTTAGCAGGGACAAAAGTCCTGGGTTAAAGCCTCCACTGTAATTTGTAGAGGAGCCCTGGTGATGGAGTGTTTAAAGCATTGAGCTGCTAAGCAACAGGTCAGCAGTTCGAACCCACCAGCCTCCATGGGAGAAAGATAAGGCAGTCTGCTGCTGTAAAGATTTATAGCCTTGAAAACCCCATGGGGCAGCTCTACCCTGTCCTACAGAGTCCCTTTGAGTCAGAATCAACTCCATGGCAACGGGTTGGGTTTGGTGATTTGCAGACTGGTGGGCTGCACTTGGGTCCTAAGGAGAGGCTATAAAACGCAAGTCCAGTTCCTCTGCCATATAAGGCACATACTCAGAAAGCCTCTGACATGGGAGGGGCAAAGCTAGCTGACGAATGAGAGCGTGGGGAGGCCACGCTTGGCACGAGCTGCTGCAGTTTGGTTTTTCCTTTCAACCCAAACCAGGCGGCGTCCAGTGGATCCTGACTCTTGGCGCTCCCACGCGTCCCAGTGGCTTGTTTTTCAGGAGATTGTCAGGCCTCTCCTCCAAGTCCCTTCTGGGTGGATGTGAACCTCAAACCTTTTGGTTAGAGCCCAGCGTTTCAACCAGCTGTGCCAGCCAGGGACTTCTTTTACTTTGGAAATTGGACTGAAGCGATAAAACTTACTAACATTAGGTCACGATGCAATTCAACTGAAAAAATACCAATGGTGGAACCCATGCACCCACCATCATTTCCAGGCTGTGAGTGCAAGATGCAACATTCCCAAACTGAGTTTTAAAGAACTTGCCAGTTTTTTTTTTTTTTTTTTTTTTTTTTCCCACCACAATAGATCCCATTCTACACGTCATCCTAGAAGGCTGATAGGAATGGTGCGCAACGTATGCTCTGCTGAGAGGCAGCACAAGAGGCTTAGGCTCTCTGGGTCCCCCTGCCCCTCCTTTCTGGGGACTCTGAACACAGCCAGTATTGGAACAGCCTCAAACCTCCCCTTGGCAATATGACCAAAGAAGGCAGCAACTCTCTCAGGCCTCACTGCCTGTTTTCAACATCGGAATTAGCAAGGACGTTATCTCAAGCAAGAGACTTAGACGAAAAGGAGGCAGAACGTGAGGCCCCTTTAATTCCATATAGAAAGATCTCTATTTCCAGCTAACACGGAAGAGTGTACTTTGGCACATTGGCTGGCTGGCTGACTAGGGAGCCTGGTTACCCTTCCTGATGACAACAACTAAAATCCTCGATTGAAAAGGGAAAGAGACTACAAAGGCTTCACAGAGCTGTGAATGGCAGCAGGACACATGAGGCAGCAAATACAGAAGTACAAGTACCCAGAGCAGGGAGCACGCGGCGAACTTCGTCTGCCCTCTTGTGGCCACTCTGGGTTTTGCCTGGAACAAGTCAAGCCTCAAAGCTTTTTCTAAAGTAGCCCACTCCAATCTGTCAGATGCGCATTGTCTTTGGTGAAATATGATTTTTGGCTTCATGCAAGTAAGCCACACGTAATGACAACTCCCTATATCTTGAGTTACCTGCATGGGTGTTCTGAGGGATATGAGGGTGATGAGGTGGAGCAGAGACTGGCGGGAACAAAAGGGAGGTGGGAACAATTCCAAAATGTCCCTGTAAAAAGCTTGCCTTTCCTGGCAGCATAGGCATCAACCACCAAACCCACTGCCTCGCAGTCAGACCTGACTCATAGCGACCCCTCCTTGGGTTTCTAAGGCGGTATCACTACGGAAGTAGACTGCCCAACCTTCCTTCCGAGGAGTGGCTGGTGGGTTTGAACTGCCAGCCTTCTGGTTAGCAGGGGTGTGGCAAATGGGCTCCACCTGAACAAAACCTCACCTCAACCCCAGCCATATACTCTGGGTGGTTGCTGAGGCATTTTTTCAAACGTAGAGGTTGGCAGATAGTGGCACAGTGGTTAAGCGCTCAGCTGCAAACTAAAAGGTGGACGGTTAGAATCCACCCAGTGGCTCCACAGGAGAAGACCTGGTGATCTGCTCCCATAGATGACAACTTAGTAAACCCCATGGGACACTTCTGTCTGTCACGTGGGGTTGCTATGAGTTGAAAATGATTTGATGGCACCTAACAGTATATGATGACGTGACTTGATGGCAGTGAGTTTGGTTTGGTTTTAGGCAGCAGTATATCCTAGGGGCCCCGAAGGTGCAGTGGTTAAAGTGCTCAGCTGCTAACACAAAGGTGGGCGGTTTGAACCCACCAAGTGTTCCACGAAAGCAAGATGAGGCAGTCTGCTTCCATAGAGATTCAGCCTTGGAAAGGAAACATGTGAGGATGCACTGCGTGAACAGGACTGTGCAGAAAAAGCCACTCACAGCCAGGCTTGATGGGAACGGCCGCTGTGCTGGCTCTCTCAAAAACCAAACTGGGGCATTGTCCACGCAAACTACATTAGCTTGTGCCCTTTGGCCCAATGATTCTACTTCTAGGAACACATCCCACTGCACACGTCTACAGAATGGGAGAGCAAGGATACTGCCACAGGACAGCATGCCAAGATACACAACAGTACCTACGAGTAGGTCACAGGAAATCATGGAAAGAATTATATCTGTGCACACGATGGAGTATTACACAGCTGTGAAAACAACAGAGCATATCTATTGCACAGCTACGGAATCAATGCTAAGAGAAACAGTTTTTCTTTTAGACACAATGAAAATCTGCATAGAAGCAAAAAGAGGAGGTGTATATTTGAATATGTATCTCATTGCGATATATATCATTGGGGAAAACTAATCACTAGAAAAGGACATCATGTTTGGTAACACAGAAGGTTACTGAAACTGAGGGCAACCCTCCATGAGACGGACTAACACAAAAGCCAAAGCCGCACACTCAAACATGCCAACGATCATGAGGACGGCACAGGACTGGGCGGCGTTTTGTCCTGTTGCATGATCACCAGGAGTCGGAGCCAATGCCACGGCAACATAGGAAACCCGAGACTATGCGAATAACCTATTTGTGACAGTGGCAAGAAGAGCAGCATCTGGAGGAGGAAACGGGGGACCGTACTCGTTTGTACTTTTTGCTAAAAGCATGTATGCTATTTTGAGACCACGTATAAGAAACAGGGTTGGAACAGGAAAGGAAAAAGCCACACAAGTTTGTGGCACCTATCATGCTTTTAACTTATTAGCTGCCAAAATCATTTTCCTGGCTAAAGAAAAAGTATTCCAGTCATAAAAGGCCACATGTTCTATGTTTCTGTTCACGGGAAGTGTCCAGAATAGGTAGGTTCGTAGAGACAGGGGCAGGAGCGGAGCGGGGAGGGGGAATGGAGAATGACTGCTAATGTGTTGAGGGTTTCTTTCTGGGGTGATAGAATGCTCTGGAATTAGATAGTGGTGATGGTTGCACGACTCTGATTATACTAGAAAACACTGGCTTGCACACTTTTAAATGGGTGAACCGTAAGCTAAACAGACCAGAGCTCAATTAAACTGTTATTTTCTCAAAAGTTCCATCTTCTGACGCTCACGGGCCCCCTGCCCCACTGCTCCACCTCTAACCTGCCCTCAGGCCAGAAGACAAGCCATACTGGAATGCAGATTCACTCAAGGAAGTGTCCAAAGTAATGGCACTTGACTTTTAGTAGAAATTACCAGAATATTTTCCACATTCGCTGCTTTGTCCACCAGATGCCACCCTGCAACCAAGCCTCACTGTCCTGGTGGAGGGCGATTTTGTGACCATGGCACAGTAGTGTGCTAACCGCCCGCAGCCGTCTGGGGGCTTTTCCAGCCAAGTGCCTGCTTCCGCCCTTCATCTACTCGTGTCTCCTTCCTGTCAACAGCCACTTCCGGCCGCTGCCGGAGGCCCCTGTGCAGCTGCAGCCCCACCCCCAGTGCCAGGAACCAAGCAGGCCTGTCCCACAAGCTGCAGGCAGGCAGCTCTTCTAAGGATCAGGCCGCGATGCCCTGCTCCATGACAGCTTTCCGATGTGCTCAGTAGCTCTCACACTTGGCTCGGGAGTCTTCAGCTGGGTGCCAGGCATGGGCACTTGCATTTTAAAGACGTCCCAAAGCTCAACAGTCACCAGCCACCCTCATCCACACTTCCAGAAGCAGGCTTCCAGCTCACACCTGCGAACCGTCTTGCCTTCTGGCTCCGTGGGCCAAGGTCTCCTCTGCTCCGTTCTTTCTGGAGGCCCCCTCCCTGGCCACTGGAGTTCCTGGGTGGTACAAACGGTTCACATGCTTGGCTGCTAACTTAAACAGTGGAGGTTCGAGTCCACTCAGGGGCACTTGGAAGGCCTGGGGCTCTGCTTCCGAAAGCTCAGTCGTTGAAAACCTGCAGAGCACAGTTCTGCTCTGACACACACGGGGGCGCCAGGGGTCAGAGTCAACTCTGCGCCAACTGGTTTGGGTTTTAACTGGGCCTCAAGACTCCATTTCACCTTCTCCCCCGTTTTTTCAGAGAGCAGCTACAAAGCTCCACAAGGTCACTTGGAGTCACCAAGTCGCACCCCATAGTATGCCATGGGTCTAACCATCTGGTGGCCTGGTCATCCCGAGTGTCTCTGCAAAGCCCCTCAGAACTGCCGCTCAGTGCCAATTTCAGCAGGCCCCAACAATTGTCTGTGTACCATGCAGGCTCCTATCCTTTCTTTTACCTTAGTTTATTTGTAAACTTGATTCTTTCATACCCGGGCACAGTGTTCTGTGATGCCACGGTATCGGCAGGCTGCTTCCCTGTTTGCTAACTCTGGATTCTCTGTGACCTGCACAGGGCGTGCTTACAGAGCCCCGTGCCGTGGAATTCTCCCTGGAAAGGGCCTTGGCAGCCTGGGACCACTTTTTCAGAGAATTTTCTCAGCACAGGGATTCCCTCTGCCACGCGCGGGTCACCATAGCAAATTTGCAGGTGGTAGAGGCTCTGAGCTTTCATTCCTCATGGGAGGTATTTTCTCTCCCCATCCAAAGGCCCAGGTGCAAAGACCAGCTTCCTGGCTTTTTTCCCTGGACCAGTGAGGAAAAAGTCTGCTTTCACCTCCCTTCTTCATGGACGTCTCTACATGACCATTAGACTCCAAGCCACCTTCTATACCTGATACCCACCCACCTGCCATCTGCCCCTGCCTCAGACCCCTGCATATGCCTTTCAGCCCCTTCTTCACCTTTGGGCCTCCACAATTTCCTTTTCTTTCTTACTGTGCCACATACACCAATTTGTTTTCTTAACTGTGTTGTTTTAGCTACCATTTCCCAGCATTTGTGGTAGGAAAAAGGAGCTCTGGTGGTATAGTGCCTAAGGCATCTGACTGCTAACCCGAAGGCTGGCAGTTCAAACCCACCAGCCACTCCATAGAAGGAAGACTGGGCATTCTACTTCTGTAAAGATTTACTGCCTTAGAAACCCAAAGGGGGTCACTATGAGTTGGAACCGACTCGATGGCAGTGAGTTTGGTTTCATTTTGGTGGTAGGAAAGACTAGCCCAGTCAAATGTGTTGTTAATTAATTTAATTAGTTCAAAGCCTTAGTTTCCAGTTAGGCTCATTACTTTAAAAAAAGAAAAAAATACACATATTCTTTGCTGAGGACAAACTTTTCTGTCATGAATGATGCAATTTTAATAAATTTCTTTTCTAAGGAGAAGTTGATTGTCTACTGATTTGCAAAATAAAATGTTAAGTAATTGAAAACATGACAGGACCCCTGGTAGCACAACGGTTAAGTGGTCAGCTGCTACTCAAAAGCTTGGCCATTCTAACCCACCTAGAGGCTCCATGGGAGACAGACCGAGTGAAGTGCTTCTGTAAATACTACAGCCTGGAAGACCCTATGGGGGTCGCTAGGAGTAAGAATCAACTCCATGATGCCTAACGACAATTTAAAACACACATCATTCTCTACAGGGAGGAAACCCAAACCAAACCAAACTTGTTATCTTGGAGTTGATTTCAACTTCCAGCAGCGGCCCTTGAGGACAGAGTAGAACTGCCCCCGGGGGTTTCCAAGCCTGTCGATCTTCATGGAAGCAAAACTCAAACCAAACCCACTGCTATGGAGTCCATTCTGACTCACAGCGCCCCTAGAGGACAAAGTGGAACTGCCCCACAGGGTCTCCAAGGCTGTCATCTTTATGGAAGCAGACTGCCACATCTTTCTCCCACAGAGTGGCTGGAGGATTGGAACCACCGACCTTTTGTCCGCAGCTGAGCACTTTAACCACTGCGCCACCTTAACCACCTTTCCTGGTATGGAAAGGATCCTCAACCTGCAAGGCAGGAGCCAGCAGTGTACGGCGTGTGCATTACCTTTTGGCACCGCCCGCGTCCGGGGAGACGATGATGCAGTTCCTCCACTCGGCGATGTTCTCCCGGATCCATTGCAGGACCGCTGGCTCTGCGTATAGGTTATCCACGGGGATGTCAAAGAAGCCCTGCAGGGGACAGGAGCACAGTAGTGGGGGGGGGGTGGTTTGCTTTTCTTTTTTATTTGAGATAACCTCTTTCATGAAATAAAATGTACATCTCTTATTAAGAAGACGACTCAATAACAGAAGGAAATAAAAAGACAGACATGTTCCAGAAGCCCACTAGCACCTATCCATTACCTTTCGGACTTGTTATATCTTCTTACGACCGTCTGGATTTCTGAGGAATAAGACTGGCTTTGCAGGGCAGCAGGGGGAGGGAGGGGTGGAATTTGTTGTTTCTTAAACAACAATTATAAACCAAATACTACCTACACTTTATGCCACAGAGTGAGTACAGTGTAGTTGGCCTGTTTTGTGGATGAAGGAGCTGGGTTATGAAGAGGTTAAAGTACACACAGTAGGACTGCGCCATTCTAATCATTTTCTCAAAGTCAGGATGGAATTATATAGAGCTCACCACCAAGCAGTCCCTCGGTTGCCAGCAGTTAAAGCACTCGGCTGCTGACTGAGGTCGGAGGTTTGCGCTCACCCAGGCACCTTGGAAGAAAGGCCTGGGAACCGACTTCTGAAAAATAAGCCCCTGAAAATGCCACAGAGCCCAGCTCTGCTCTGACACACGAGGGGCTGCTAGGAGCTGGGGTCGACTCGAAGGCACCAGCTTTGTTTTCTAAGCAAGAAGCCATTCCTATGTTGCCAAAACTGATTGGGGAGGCAGTATGGATTGAATTGTGACCCCCCAGAAACAAACATTGAAACCCTAACCCTTGGACCTTCTAATACAACCCAGTGTGGAAAGAAGGGTCTCTCTGTTGTGATGTTAATGAGGCCATCCTACAGACATAGCCTGGCTTCCAAGTCTAATCCCCTCTGCACACTGCCTGATGAAAAGGGCAAACAACTACAGACACACACACACACACACACAGAGGAAGGACACCAAGTGACAACAGAGGCAGATGCATCTCTAAGCAGCAAAGGAACCCCCACAGAAGGAACTGACACAGCCAAGACTCCAATTTGGACTTGTCGCCTCCAGAACTGGGAGGCAGCACAGCTCTTCTGGGATCTGTATTATGGCAGCAAGATGGGGGACAGAGCGGTGCTGGAAACAGGGTCCATTAACACCAAACTAGATTTCCAAGCTCAGTAAAGACTACGATTTCCCAGAGTCGTCTAGAGGAACTCAAGGTCAAGTGGTTCCCAAAAGGATTCAAGTTGACAGCATTTCAGCACACCCCTAAGCTCCTGATCACAAGCACCTGAAAGCAGCACACGGCCGATACCTGGATCTGAGAGGCATGCAGGTCCATGGTGATGATGTGATCCGCCCCGGCCACCGACAGCATATTGGCCACAAGTTTCGCAGAAATCGGAGCCCGGCTCTACAAGATAAAGGTAAGGATTTAATACCTTTAACTTAATGGGCAAAGAGGAGGAAGCAGAGGAATGCAGTGAGGTTGTGCCCACTGAGAGATATGAGAGAAAGAGAAATCACAAGAGAAAATCAACACAAATACTAAAGTAACTTGCATATGTCGTAAAGGAGCCCCAATGGTGCAATGGTTCTATGCTTGGCTACTAACCAAAAAGGTTGGTGGTTCAAACCCACAAGCATTTCCATAGAAGACGAGATCTGGCCATCTGTTATCATGGAGATTATAGTCTAGGAAATCCTGTGGGGCAGTTCTACCCAGTCCTGTAGGGTTGCTATGAGTTTGAGAAGAAATACAGCCAGAAGGCTCCTACAAGCGAGGATGGTGAGACTTTGTCTCACACACTTTGGACATGTTATCAAGAGGGCCCAGTGTCTGGAGAAGGGCGTCACGCCTGATAAAGTAGAGCGACAGTTTAAAAGAGGCAGACCCTCAACGAGATGGACTGACACAGTGGCTCAAACAACTGGATCAAGCGTAGCCAGGGCTGGGAAGCTGGCACAGGACCAGGCGGGGTTTCGTTCTGTTGTACACATGGTCGTTATGAGTCAGAGTTGACTCGACAGCAACAACAAAAACAACAGTAACATGTGCTGCAGTAACAAAAGAGATATATTCATTCCATCTTTATCCATCAGATAGTCATTGATCGTATACTACTAGAGACGGGTATTCAGTCGAGAACAAACAAAGTATCAGATAAGCAAACCATTAAATATACAGGTACTGGCTGACTTATACCAAGGCTCCATTGTAACGCCTCTATTGTAAATCAGTTCTGGCGTAAATTGAACGCCTTGGTTTTTTCTTTTTAGTTTTATTATCAGTATGTTTATAAATCTGATCTTTGTCTTTGGGGACTGGAAACATTACAACTCACACACACACACACACACACACACATATAAACACACATGTCCATTAAAAAAAGGATGATACTGGCATTTTGTCAGTTGCAGTAATAATTCTACTTGTGGAAAGTTCTGGATCATCTGGATTATCCCTGGGAATAGGAATGACGTTTCTAGTCAGAAAATAAGTGGGAGTTGTCTGGTCCTTTTCCGTGCTGCAACACTGTATGTAGTACCTATTACTAATGATACAATGTATAAAAATACACAGATGGTCATAAGTGCGGTTTGTCCTAACTCAAATATGACGTAAGTTGAGGACTAACTGGATACATGTAATAACACAATTTATATAATTAAAATTGTGGTGATTGTGCAGAAGAAAAATAATAGGTATTGAGAGACAGACAACTGCAGAAAGGATACAAAGTTTAAACAGGCCATTTGTTAGAGGCCCCTCTGAGGAAATCATTTTTAAGGTGAGGGGAGCAAAGGCAGGGAGAACATTCCAGTGAGAAAGCAGCACCTGAAATCACACATTCAGGGGCCTGAACACAGCCCTCATGGTCACAGGCAGTGGTCAAGGAGAGATGTGCTAAGACCAAACCAGAAGGGGAGGCAGAGACAGATCCTGCAGAGCCCTGACGGCCAAGGTCAGCAATTAAACCATAGTGTATATACTGACAGCTAGAAGCTCACATGGGTATAAACTAAACAAAAACCAGATGGACAAGGCACTTCTTACGGTGATTTATAATTTATTATTTAGAGGAACAGAAGTGTCATTCTTACTGACATTAAGTCCTTTTTAAAGAAAGAGCTCTGGTAGCATAGTGCCTAAGGCACTTGACTGCTAACCAGAAGGCT
>NW_006921891.1:825381-829233 GCF_000298275.1 Orycteropus afer afer
AGAGCATCCAGACCAAGACAGACTCGGAAGAAGGAAGAGGCCATGCACTTCTCAAAGAACTGGCCAATGAAAACTTTATGAAGAGCCCTGAAACATGGTCCGATGTAGTGCCAGAGGATGAGCTCCTCAGGACGGAATGCACTCAAAACATGACTGGGGAAGAGCTGCCTCCTCAGAGTAGAACCGGTTTTAACAATATGGATGGAGTAAAGCTTTCAGGACCTCTAACTGCTCATGTGGCATGACTCAAAATGAGAAGAAACAGTTGCAAACATCCATTAATAATCGGAACATGGATTGTACGAAGTATAAATATAGGAAAATTGGAAGTTGTCAAAAATTAAATGGAATGCATCAAGATTAATATCCTAGGCATTAGTGAGCTGAAATAGACTGGTTTTGGCCATTCTGAATCAGAGGACCACATGACCTACTATGCCAGAAATGACAAATTGAAGAGGAATGGCATGGTATCCATCATCACAAAGGATCGTTCAAGATCTATCCTGAGGTACAATGCTGTCAGTGATAGGATGAAATCCATACCCCTACAAGGAAGACAAGTTAATACTACTATTATTCAAATGTATGCATCAATCACCAAACACAAAGATGAGGAAATTGAAGATTTCTACCAACTCCTGCAATCTGAAATTGACTGAACATGCAAGCAAGATGTGTTGGTTATCACTGGTGACTGTAATGCAAAAGTTTGAAACAAAGAAGAATCACCAGTAGTTGGAAAATATGGCCTTGGTGATAGAAATAATGCTGGAGAACACATGATAAAATTTTGCAAGACCAACAACTTATTCATTGCAAATAGCTTTTTGAACAACACAAATGGTGGCTATACATGTGGACTATACCAGATGGAACAGACAGGAATCAGACTGACTATATCTGTAGCAAGAGGTGATAGAGAAGCTCAATTTTCAGCCAAAACAAGGCCAGCAGTTGATTGTGGAACAGAACATCAACTGCTTATATGCAAGTTCCAAATCGAAGACAATTTTAAAAAGCCCACAAGAGCCAAAATATGACCTTGATTATATCCCTTCTGAATTTAGAGACCATCTAAAGAATGATCCACTGAATAACAATGACCGAAAACCAGAGGAATTGTGGGATGGCATCAAGAATGTCATCCACGAAGAGAACAAGAGGTCATTAAAAAGACAAGAAAGGAAGCAAAGACCAAAATGCATGTCAGAGGAGACTCTGAAACTTGCCCTAGAATGGAAAGTAGCTAAAGCAGATGGAAGAACTGACAGGATAAAAGAGCTGAACAGAAGATTTCAAAGAGCAGCTCGAGAAGACAAAGCCAATTATTATATGAAATTTGCAAAGACTTAGAGTTAGACAATCAAAAGGGAAGAGCACACTTGGCATTTCTCAAGCTGAAAGAACTGAGGAAAAAATTTAAGCCTAAACTTGCAATATTGAAAGATTCTATGGACAATATATTGAATAACTGAGGAAACATCCAAAGAAGATGGAAGGAATACAGTCACTGTACCAAAAAGAAGTGGTCGATGTTCATCTATCTCAGGAGGTGGCATATATGATCAAGAACCAACGGTACTGAAGGAAGAAGTCATAGCTGCACTGAAGGAACTGGCAAAAAACAAGGCTCCAGGAATTAACGGAATACCTACTGAGATGTTTCAACAAATGGATGCCATGCTGGAAGCACTCACTTGGCTGTGCCCAGAGATTTGGAAGATAGCTACCTGGCCCACTGACTGGAAGAGATCCATATTGGTATCCATTCTAAAGAAAGATGATCCCACAGAATGTGGAAATTATCGAACAATATCACTAACATCACATGCAAGTAAAATCTTACTGAAGATCATGCAAGCTGGATTCAAGAGATGTGGAATGAGGGATGTCACTGCTGACGTCAGATGGATCTTGGCTGAAAGCAAAGAATACCAAAAAGATGTTTACTTAGGTTTTATTGACTATGCAAAGCATTTGATTGTGTGGATCATAACAAATTATGGATAACATTGAGAACAAATTATGGATAACACTGAGAAGAATGGGAATTCCAGAGCACTTGATTGTACTCATGAGAAACCTGTACATAGACTAGCAGGTTGTTGTCTGAACAGAACAAGGGGATACTGCGTGGTTTAAAATCAACAAGGTAGTAAGTATGTCAGGATTGTATCCTTTCACTATACTTATTCGACTTATATGCTGAAAAAATAATCCAAGAAGCTGTATTATATGAAGAAGAACATGGCATCAGGATTGGAGGAAGACTCATTAACAACCTGTGATACACAGATGACATAACTTTACTTGCTGAAAGTGAGGATGACTTGAAGCACTTACTGATGAAGCTTCAAGACTACAGTCTGCAGTATGGATTACATCTCACTATAAAGGAAACAAAAATCCTCACAACTGGACCAATAAGCAGCATCATGATAAATGGAGAAAAGATTGAAGTTGTCAAAGACTTCACATTACTTGGTTCTACAATCAACACCAATGGAAGCAACACTCAAGACATCAGATGATGTACTGCATTGGGCAAATCTGCTACAAAAGACCTCTTTCAAGTGCTGAAGAGCAAAGATGTCTCCTTGAAGACTAAAGTACATGGTTTTAACCCAAGCCATGATATTTCCAATTGCCTCTTATGCATGTGAGAGCTGGACAATGAATAAGACAGACCAAAGAAGAGTTGATGCTTTTGAGTTTGGTGCTGGCGAAGAATGCTGAAAATACCATGGACTGCTAAAAGAACTAACAGATCTGTCCTGGAGGAAGTGCACCAGAAATGCTCCTTGGGAGTGAGAATGGCCAAACTTCGTCTCACCTACTTTGGTGATGTTGTCAGAAGGGACCATTCCCTGGAGAAGGATATCATGCTTGGTAAAGTGGAAGGGGAAGGCCCTCAACAAGATGGATAGACACAGTGGCTGCCAACAATGGGCTCAGGTATAGCAAAGATTGTGAGGCTGGCGCAGGACTGGGCAGTGTTTCCTTCTGTTGTACACAGGGTCGTCATGAGTCAGAGATGACTTGACAGGACCTAACAACTACAACAGCAACATCTCCATTGAGTCCCCGGGTGGTACAAGCAGTTAATGCATTTGGCTTCTAACCAAAAGGTTGGAGGTTTGAGTCCGTCCGGAGGTGCCTTGGAAGAAAGGCCTGGAGATCTATTATGAAAAATCAGTCACTGAAAAGCCTATGAATTAGAAAGATCTGCAAGCAGAAGGCCTCCCCAGGCGATGCACCCCTTAGATCAACCAGCCATGAGACATCAGAGGGGCAGCATTCACATAAAGGGAAAGCTGGGCAGACAGGAAAGCACAGCTAAGAAGGGCACAGGGAGGAGGTAGTCAGCCACAGGGAGGGAAGAGGAGGGGAGGAGAGTTTATGATTGGGGATGGTAATCGGGGCGTGAAATACCAAATGTACACGAACTGTTGGAATATAAAACAAATACGCTTTGTAAATTTGCACCTAAAACACAATAAAAAAGTTAAATTTAAAAAAAGCCTGTGTTACCCAGCTCTCCTCTGACACACAGGTTGCCATGAACTCTGCAGACAATTCTACAGCAACTTGTTTTTTTTACCTGCTTTGTAGCTTTAATTTCCACATCATCCACTGTGGACACAGAACTGTCCACATTAGAGAGGATCCAAGAGACTCTTAGGATTAGACCTGGAGACAGAGTTCAGCATTTTGCTGTAAACAATAGCATTTCTATGCATCAGTAACAAAACAGAAAATATAAGCTTAAAAAGATGTTATTCAAAATAGTAACTGTGGTAGTTATGTTTGTGTGTCAACTTGGCTGGGCCTGGGTGAGTGGCTAGGCAG
>NW_006921891.1:840353-850023 GCF_000298275.1 Orycteropus afer afer
AACAACAAAAAAGATATAGGCGACAGAGGCTAATACCAACCATTGTGTACACAATACTACTGCATTACCATTAACACCAAACACCAGGCTACAGATAAACACATAAACATCTGAGAGGATCAGATGGGGGTCAGTGAACAAGAGTATACTCTAGACCAAGGATACATTCAGCTGAGGCTAATTTTGCACAGACACCAGTGATACAAAATACCCCCAATCTTTATAGAAACAACAGAAGACAGACATAGAGCAATTCCTCACAGAGATCCAGACACTGTGGGAGAGAGATCCAATGGATCTACCGACTCAGGACCATAGAACTATGGGACACAACTGGTACAACAAAATACACAAAAATCTTGTTCCACAACCTACATTGCTGCGTAGGGACTGAGGTCTTAAAAGCTTTCAAGCGGCCATCGAAGATGCAGCTAATGGTCTCCTATCATCAGAAGTGCAAAAAACAAGGACATTTGGAAGCAATCAGCCCTAGGACACGATGGCCCTTGGGACCAGAACAACTAGATAGTGCCAGGCTACTGGTGCCAACCATTCAGGAAAGGATCAAATCTGGAGATCCTAGATAGACAGAGTGGGAGGAAAAACGTGGAACAAAATCCAAAAATACAAAAATGACCAGAATTACTGGTCGGATGGAGTGTGGTGGGTCCCCCAAAACTATGGTCCTGGGATACATCCTGGGCCTGGAATAAAACTCACTTCCAGCCCAATAGCAAACAAGATGTACATGCAGACCACTCAACCCAGGGTGACGCACCCACATACTCTACGGAAATGCATCCCTTGGAGCAATAGACCACGGGGCACCAGAGGGTCAACAATGGCACAGAGGAAATGCAGGACACATAGGAGTGCATCACTATGAGGGTACGGGGAGGGGGCGGGGCTCGGGGGTACCGGGCAGGGAGGGCAGGAGACTGGGTTAGGGTTGGGGATGGCAAATGGGGAGTGAAACTAAATGTACACGAAATGTTGAATGTAAAACAAACTCTGCTCTATAAACTTGCACCCAAAGCACAATAAAATAATAATAATAATAATAATAAAGAATGCCATAAACCTTCAATCTGTAAAAATGCAAATATTTGCAAAGCATGATAAAACGTAAGATGGCCGCATCTGCGTTGCTCAAGCACTGCTTTTGTAGGCTTGTGTGTCACCTGCAGCACGCAGCTCATAACTTGCACGAGATACAGTCCTTCTGTATATTTTGTAACAATCTCAATCATACCAAGCTTTCCAGGCTTTAGATATGGTGCACAAAGAACACTGCAGTCTCCCAAAGTTCCAGGATAAGAACAAACTGGTCTCTGTGCCTTCATCCTAACAGACCTTGAGTCACAATGCTAATCAATTTCGGGCTCTTCGCCTACATTTACAACTCGCAAACAGAGCCCTCTGCTCTTATCTCTCCTTGGTGGCATCAAGCATTTCTCACATCAGGGATCCAAGGCATATAGGCTATTTCTGAATTTGTACTCCCTGATTTCCTTCTTTCGACCCTGTTTGGGCTTTGCACTATGTTTCACACTTTGACTCGATCCCCAACTGAATCTTGCAGGTAGGATAATTTATAGCCTATCAAGAGCAAAAGTGCCACATTTTTACACAAATAACATGCATGTTATACGGATGTTTTTGGTAAGCCACACAACTCCCTCACATATGTGCTACAGGTGTGTGTGCTTGCTATTTATGTGGGAGTATTATTTGCGGAAAAAATACAGCATTTAAAAACATAGAGTCAAGGTAGTACAGTAACCACAAATAAAACATTGTTGTTGTTAGGTGCCGCTGAGTTGACTCTGACTCACAGCAACCCCATGTCCAACAGAACGAAACACTGCCTGATCTTGTGCCAGCCCCACAATCCTTGCTGTACCTGAGCCTATAGTTGCAGCCACTGTGTCGATCCATCTCATTGAGGACCTCCCCCTCTTTCGTCGACCCTGCACCCTACCAAGCATGACATCCTTCTCCAGGGAATGGTCCCTTCTGACAACATGACCAAAGTAGGTGAGATGAAGTCTGGTCATTCTCACCTCCAAGGAGCATTCAAATTGGCTGCACTTCCTTCAGGGTACATTTGTTAGTTCTTCTGGAAGTCCATGGTACTTTCAATGACAAATGACAAAGACATTGAGGATGTTCTAGATCTTATTCAATCTGTCAAATGCCAACCTGCTAGAAGCATAGTTTTGACCCTTTAACAAATGACCAGAGGGTAAAATTCCTATCAGGGCAACTATGCTTGATTTGTTTGTTTTTTTTTTTTTTTTTTTAAAAAAAAACATCAATAATTTTATCATCGAACACAATTTTGAAAAAAGAAAACAATTCCCACAACTACAAGTCCTCCACCCTCTTCAGAAGTCATTATTTTCAGCCTTGCCCACATTGTACTGCTTCCAATAGGGAAGAGAACTAGTTATCGAGTGTCTGCTGGATCAGGGTCTGCAAACTAAGCCCGCCACCTGTTTGCACGTGGTGTACAAGAACAGTTTTTATGTTTTTCAGTGGTTAAAAAACCAAGCAAAAGAAGAGTGCTATTTTGCAACATGTGAAAAATTATACAAAATTCAACTTCCAGTGTCCACAAACAAAATCCTATTGGGGCTCAGCCCTGCTCGTTCATTACATATTGTCCATGGCAGCTTTCACACTGAAACAGCAGAGCAAGTGGCTGCTCACAAAGCCTGAGATACTTAACGTGGGGCTCTATTCTCAAGTGTGCTCACTCCTGTATTATACACCAGGTACTTTATTTAAAAAAAAAAATGTTGCCATGGAGTCAAGTGTGACTCATGGCAACCCCGTGTGGTCAGAATGGAACTGTCCTCCACAGGGTTTTCAATGGCTAAGTTTGAGGAAGGAGACTGCCAGGCCTTTCTTCTGAGGCACTCCTGGGGGGGGTCTTGAACCTCCAGCCTTTCAATTAACCATCTGCAGCACACAGGGATATATGATATGGTATTGTTGTTGTTGTTATGTGCCGTCGAGTTGGATCCAACTCATAGCGACCCCTCCTTGGGTTCCCGAGGCAGTATCACTACAGAAGTAGATTGCCCCACCTTCCTTCCAAGGAGTGGCTGGTGGGTTTGAACCACCAGCCTTCTGGTTAGCAGTCAAGTGCCTGAGGCACTACGCTACCAGAGCTCATGGTAAGTAAGCACTTTATAAATAAGGAGCCCTGGTGGCACAGTAGTTAAAAGTGCTAACCAAAAGGTCAGTGGTTCAAACCCACCAGCAGCTCTGCAGGAGAAAGGTGTGGTATATGAATTCAAATTTAGAAAAGGCTGTTTTTGTATCCAAGGGGCTCCTGTGTGTGCTGTTAGCGGAAAACCACCTTGGGAGACGGATTGAGGAGCACTAGAGAAATTTCTTGTCATTGATCTATATAAGAGCTACAATTAATTTTAACCTCTCCCAATCAGTTACTACATCAGTGAATAGTGGTGCCACTTATAAACTGGAAGAATTGATACAGACCCTGACTGCACATCTACCCATTGGAAATACAATGGAGAAAACGACTCAGAGTTCTTCCCCTTGAACGCCCACTTCTCAGAGGTATCTCCGAGGTTATCTCGAGGGCAATAACCACATTGTCTTCCACTTCTAGGGACTCAGAGGCCCTCCCCTACAATGCTAACACAGCTAACAGAGTAATTTAGCACGATCTCTTCATTCTTCTTGAAAGGTCAAAAAGAGAGCATGGTATTTTTCAAATTAAACTATTTTATTTTTGTATTTTTTTAAATTTTATTTATTTTGTTGTTGAGAATACCTACAGCAAAGCATACAGGATTCATCAGTTTCTACACATACACTTCAGGGCCACTGATGACATTCTTCAAGCTGTGCAACCACCCCCATCCTCATTTGCTGAACTCTTCCTCCCTCATTAACATAAACTCACTGCCCACTAAGGTTTCTATCTAATCTTTCGAGTTGCTGTTGTCAGTTTGATCCCATGGAGACAGTTCTTAAAAGAGCACAGTGCTTCAGGCAGATTATTATTTTTTTTTACTAGTGAAGCTCAACTACTATTTGGTTTTAAGAACACTTCACAGGGGACATTTTTGGTTAAAGGTTTCGAGGTTATCTCAGAGCAACAGTTTCAGGGATTCATCCAGCTTCCATGGCTCCAAAAGCCTGGAGCCTGAGAATTTGAAATTCTGGTCTGCATTTCCCCTGTTTTGATCAGGATTCTTCTACAGAATCTTGGATCAAAACATTCAGTAATGGCAGTATTTGCCATTCGGTTCTTCTGCCCTCACGGCAAAGGGTTCCGAGGCAGTTAGCCACATATTCCACTTCCTCCT
This sequence comes from Orycteropus afer afer, assembly GCF_000298275.1. NCBI lineage: Eukaryota > Metazoa > Chordata > Mammalia > Tubulidentata > Orycteropodidae > Orycteropus > Orycteropus afer. Next base: position 844,700 of record NW_006921891.1, read on the forward strand.
CATATTTGTGACTAATCTTTTATTTGGAGATAACTGTAGATCCACATACTATTGTAAGAAATAAGAAAGAGATCTCCTATACCTTTTGCCTATATTTCCCCAATGGGAACAACTTGTAAACTGTAGAACACGCTCACTACCAGGATAATGACATGGATCCAACCCACTGATCTTATTTGGATTTCAGTAGTTTTATCTGTCCTCACTAGCGTGTGTGTGTGTGTGTGTGTGTGCAATTCTGGCACACGTGTAGGTCTGTGTATCCACCACCACAGAGATATATCACTTTCATCATCACAAGGACGACACTGCCATTCTAATACCTGCAAGAATACGCTTCATTTGTTTCTACTTCTAGAAATGTTAACGTTAAGCCAGGCTCAAAGACAAATCTTGGAAAAGACAAGGTGAAAAAGTCAATTTAATTGAGGCAACATGCGAGGACAAAAGTCAAGAGACAAACCCCGAGCAGGTTCTTAGAACAGGACACACCTCTCCTACCTTGTCCTTCTTGTCTTGGCGGGCATATGGGAAGCACGGGATCACGGCTGTCACCCTGGATGCCGAGGCAATTTTGCAGGCATTGATCATGATGAGCAATTCCATCAGGTTGTCGTTGATCTCCCCACAGCCGCTCTGAATGATATAGACATCTTCCCCTCTCACGCTCTCTCCAATCTCCACGCTACAAAAGAAAAAATCAGACCAACTCACAGGAAAGCATCACCCCTAGTTTGGATGGTTTGCTAGGAGGACTCCCGGGCCTCAGCACAGAGTCATACCCATGGCTGTGATTCATTACAGCAAAAGGAGACAGAGCCAAGTCTGCAAGGAGAAAAGGCACGTGGGACCAAGTCTGGGGGAAACCAGGCACGAGCTTCCAGACTCCCTGTGGAGTCGCACAGAACACGCTTATTTCCTCCACAAAGAGTTCTGACCACTAGTGTGAAATACTGCATTATCAGGGAAGCTCCTTAGAGACTCAGTGCCCAGAGTTTTACTGGTAGCTGGTCATGCAGGCACCTCTGCCCAGCACATCCCCAAATTCCAAGCTCCCACAAGGGAAGCAAGTGTTCACCAGAAACCAAATTGTTTCCAGTTCTGGCACTGTGAGCCACTCACGTCAGTTAGGGAACGGTGGGAATCTTCGCAAAATCCAAGTCCCCAGACACCAGCCCAGGGCCTTTCTAAGGAAAGCAGTCTCAGATTTGCTGTGCTAACTCTTTTCTGTACAGTATTATATTTCATTTTAGCTATTTATTTATTTATTTATTTTTTAATCAAAGTTGTACGGGCACATTGCTTTAAAAATTCCAATCATTCTGTAAGGCTAGTAACAAGCAGCCCATAGGCAAGCAATTGCAATTCTTTGCATAGTTTTTCGGTAACACTGTTTCTACTGCTACATCTTGATTTCATTTCAGGCACTTGCACTGACTTCTCAGGAGCCCTGGTGGTGTAGTCGTAAAAGTGCTGACTGCTAACAAAAGGTCAGTGGTGTAAGTCCATCAGCCGCTCCATGGGAGAAAGATGGAGTAGTCTCCCTCTGTGAAGATTTACAGCTTTGGAAACCCAACGGAGCAGTTCTACTCTGTTCTATAGGGTCACTATGAGCTGAAATCAACTTGATGGCTGTGGGTTTGGTTTTTGGGGGATTGACTTCTCACTATTGAAGATGAGGATTTAACTCTATTTCTTCTGCTGTCTCACCATACACGCATGTACCCTTCTCATACTGCCATCATCCTGATGTTGCTATGTGCTGTTAGTTGGACCCGACTCATAGCGACCCCTCCTTGGGTTTCCGAGGCGGTATCACTATGGAAGTAGATTGCCCAACCTTCCTTCTGAGGAGTGGCTGGTGGGTTTGAACCGTCAGACTTCTGGTTAGCACTCAAGTACCTTAGGCACTATGCTACCAGAGCTCCTATCATCCTGATATGCATCAATATTCAAAACAAATATCAAATGTGCCATTTTAACTGTCTACATGCTGTTCAGAGCTGATCCATGCAGTAATTTTAAATTAATTACCCTCTCTATTCCTCTGCTAAGTTTTCTTAAATTTTTTTCCTTTTGCTGTTGGGTGTCAGAATAGAACTGTACCCCACAGTGTTTTCAATGACTGATTTTTCAGAAGACGACTGCCAAGTATTTCTTCCCAGGCACTTCTGGGAGGACTCAAACCACCAACCTGGGGTTAGCAGCCAAGAGCATGAACTATTGCACCAAGGAGGGAACCCGGATTCCATCCTAAACACTTCCAAGGATCTAGAAACCCTTCAGGATCTCAGAGGCCTCTGAACAACATCCATTTCATTGTCCTGTGATGTCTCTCCCAGAGCTGTCTGACCTGGCTTATCTTTCTGCCTGGTTACGCTGCCACCCAGGGAGTCCCTTCACCCCTCTCCTGCAGAGATCTTCCATCTTCTGAACCCTCCTTCTTGGTACACTTCCTTGTTTTGCTGATAGGCATCCTCTGGGAGCTTCTTGAGGAAAAGTAAACGGGAGCTAAATTTCTTAAAACTGGTAGGTCTCAAAATTTCTGCTTTCTGGGTTGAGAATCTTCTTCCTTCAGAGTGTTAAAAGTACTGCTCAAATGCTATCTAGTTATCAGTAAGTCTAAACACATTCTAATCCCCGATTCTTTATTAAAAAAAGAAAAGAAAAAAAAAAAAAACCCACCAAACTCACTGCTATCAAGTTGATTCTGACTCATAGTGACCAACCCTCTTTGGGTTTCCAAGGCAGTAAATCTTTACAGAAATAGATCGCCCCATCTGCCTTCCATGGAGCAGCTGGTGGGTTTGAACCACCAACCTTCTGGTTAGCAGTCAAATGCCTTAGGCACCGTGCCACCTATCTTTTTTTCTCTCTGGAAACTTTCAGGGTCTTTACTTTAACCCCAGGGTTCAGAAAGGAAACCATAACTTGTCCTGTGGTGGGTCTATTTTCATCTACTGTGTTGAGCACTTAGTAAAGTACTTTCTATCTGGAAACTTTCATCCTTCAGTCCTGAGAAATTCTCTTGAATTATTTCTTCCATGATTTCTTCTCCATTTGCTGCCCTTGCTGGGACACCTATTAGTTGGCAGTTGTAAGTGTTAAACTGAGTCTTTAAAGCTCCTTATTTTTTTCTTTCCTCTTTCTGCATCTTTGTCTACTTTCTGAAGTAAAGAAAGTCTACTTTCTTTGTCACTTGATCTCCCAAATTCTTCCTTGGTGCTTGTTTACATTATGATTTCTGTGATCACATTTTCATTTTTAAAAGCTGCTTCCTATTCTCTGGCAAGGATTTATTTGTTGTTTTCTGGCTTTTAAAAAAATCACGGTTTTATTTACTGTGACTGCAAGATTTTCTCTTATTTCTGAGGATACCAACTTTTGCGAAGAGACAGGGATGCCTCCTCCTTTCTTGTAGTCTCAGTTTTCCCAAAGCTGCTTTTCTTTCCCCTTTGGTTTCCGTCTTTTGCAGAGGGTCTTTCCTCGGGTGCTGCCTGCTCATGTTTAAGAGTTGGGGGCACTAAATGGCTAAGTGCATCAGTGGTTGGGGGGGGGCAGGCGAACATGACTGTCCACTGAGCTGATCATTGTTATTGCTGGGGATGCGGACAGAGCACTTCCTTATACTGCTCTTTTAAATTCTGTATATATTCGAAAATCTTTATGAAAGATTTTTAAACCTTTTACAAGTCAGCCATCCTTTTATTATAAACTTGGCAGAAATGATTTATATAACATATTTATAGCCACATTCCAAACCACGCATTAATGAGCCAGAACATTACGTCTTGTAATAGATAACAAGTCATCCAGGCACTTGGAGATAGGTTTTGAGAGGGTATTACCAAACCAAATCAGCCACCTATACCATGTCACAGCCGTGTGGGCTGAGGACCAATGAATTTTCTTGTCTATGGGTCAGTAACAGGAAGTGGACAGAAGCAGTCACTCCCCCAAACCAGTGGCTGTCAGATCTGCTGGAATTCACCTCGGTTGATTTTTAATGCTCAGGGCCTCTTGAGAATCCAACATCTTAATTGTCAGGCCAACAGTACCTACTACTTGGTAATATGGCTCAGATGGAAATGCCAGCGGATGTGCTACAATCACTTTCATTCCTCATCCAAGGTTCAAGTCATATACTCACTCAAACATTTCAGTTGTCATTTTCTAACTCAATCACTTATGAGAATCTGGCAGTGGCTCTCAAGAACTACTCTGCCTCCTAGGAGGCATCTGGCAAAGCCTGGAGACTGCCATAAATGACGGCCATGACTATGTGGGGAGGGGGTACGCCAACTGGCATTTAGTGGAGGCTAAGGATGCTGTGAAACTTCCTACGATGCACGTGACAGCCCCCCCCCCCCACCCAGAATGATCCAGCCTGAAGTACCAACAGTGCTAAGGTTGAGATACTGAAATAAGGCACAGGAGGAATCATTTCTCCAAGTTTTGAACCTAGGGCTTTGGAGCAAAGGCATCAGAGCAACACTGGCACCATCATCCCAGGGCTTCGAAACAATGTCTAACAAAACCTCTGTTAACCACCACTCCATCAACTCTCAAGGTTACCGACCTGCTCTCTCATGTGTCCACACATTTCTGTCCCATGTGCGGAGCCATATGCTTACCAAAATCAGTTGGGTTTATTCCCAAACACGTCATCACCAAATATTTATCATTGTAATTAACTGTTACATTAACAAGGTAAAAGATGGAGGAAAATGACACATTCTGCAAACTACATGCTTCCCTCGTATTTTACAGTCCCATTTCACTGAGGGCTAGGCAAGAAACATGGGCTATGTGTAACTGCAATCAGCAGTTCTCCAAGGTCTTTGGCCCTAAATCCAAAGACCAGTATATAAACATAACTTGTATTCTAAGTTAAAGTAAAGCATTTAAGGTACTCTTGATTTTTATGATTCCCTGTCTTAACTGACAGGAGCTTTAGGGGCAGTGGTTAAAGCACTCAGCTGTTAACCAACAGGTAGGTAGTTTGCACTCACCAGCTGCTCTGCAGGAGAAAGATGAGGCAGTCAACTTCCATTAAGATTTACAGCCTTCAGGCAATGTACCAAATGTCAGTGATCAACAACGGTGGCATTGAGGAAGAGGAAGACAGAGAGAGGTACATGGGAGGTGCAGACAACAAAGATGAACCCTTTTGCATATACACTACTGCATTGTCAGTGAAGGCAAACATGGGTATACAGGTGGATAGACAGGTAGAAAGGCTGAACTATTAGATATGTCTCTGCAGTGTGAAGGAGCTCTGGTAGCATAGTGCCTAAGTCACTTGACTGCTCACCAGAAGGCTG
>NW_006921891.1:850948-861342 GCF_000298275.1 Orycteropus afer afer
GGTGGTCAATGTCATGAGACAAAGTGTATGTGAACTGCTGTATGGAAAGTGAATTTGCTCTGTAAATTTTTTCACCCAAATTACTATTAAAAAAAAAAAAAAAAGAATCCACCAGCTCTGAACCTAACGTTGCTGAGCCCCCATCTAGCTCTGGATTTCTTGTTATGTGAGTAAATAAACCACTATTTGCTGAATGAGCTACCATTAGCCAAGCTCTCATGGCATAGTGGCTAAGGCATCTGGCTGCTAACCAGAAGGTCAGCAATTCAAACCCACCAGCTGGGAAACCTGATGGGGGTCACTATGAGTTGGAATTGACTCCATGGCGGTGAGTTGGGTCTTTTGAGTTTGGATGGGGCAAAAGTCTAAGTGCTTGGCTACTAACTGAAAGGCTGGCGGCCCTAAGCCACCCAAAGGTGTTTCGAAAGAAAGGCCTGATTTCCTTCCAAAAGGTCAGAGCCATGAAAACTCTAAGGAACACAATTCTACTGACACACATGGGGTCACCATAAGTTGTTGGAACTGACTTGGTGGCAACTAGAATTGGAACTGGAAAGCCAATTATTCAGTTGTTGTAGCCAAAAGCATTCCTAAGCAAGTGGTTCCTAACATGCATGCACATGCAAGCACACACACACACAAACACACCACAAATGAAGGGGTCTAACTTTTCTCCTCCAACACCTTATGTGAAACCATTACTGCTCTATTTAAACTTAGCATTAAGAAAAAATGAGTGCCTCAGCCTCAAAATTCTAGAATGAGTACTCAGAGTGAGGGTTCAGGAAAGGGACTTCGCCCATATCACAGTCCCACAAGGTAAGCAGTACCTCACCTAACCATACCCCCCAGACCCATGCAAAGCCCAGAGGGGCTCCCCAAGGAGCAGAGGAACCACACCAAGGGGGAGGGAGCGGGACATAGGAATCCCCTTGAGATAAATGAGTAGTAGGTTTGGACAAGAGGGCACCCGCGCAGAATGTTGTTGTTATGTGCCATCGAGTCGGACCCGACTCATCGTGACCCCTCCTTGGGTTTCCAAGGCAATATCACTATGGAAGTAGATTGCCCAATCTTCTTTCCAAGGAGTGGCTGGTGGGTTTGAACTGCCAGCCTCCTGGTTAACAGTTAAGTGCCTTAGGCACTATGCTACCAGAGCTCCATGCAGAATGGTGGCCCCTAAATAAGCAAGCTCCACCTCAGGCACTCTGGCTTGGGAAGAGGGAGGGGACAGCAGGAAGGACAAGGAAGCTGCTCGTGGCCAGGAGCCCTGGAAAGCCAGGAGCTCTCAGTCACCCCAGTGGGGAGAAGACCTTCACTCAGGACTGATGAACACCTCTCTCCTCAGGGAGCTGGGAGGGGGGTCAGTGTTCTCCCTAAAAGCCCAGCGCTGGTCCATCTGTCCCAGGGGAAGAGAAGCTGAATGGAGCCCTGTGTTCAGACAGGTTCTCAGGATAATCAACTTTCCCAGAGAACATGGTCGTTCTGCTCTATGGCTTGCTTTGAAAGGCAAATGTATTCCAATGATTATTAGGGACAGTTTGAGCATAACGTGAATTCTGCATTGGCTGTGTGTGTGCAACCTCCCAGCCTGAGATGAGAATGCAGACAACCGCCCCCAGCAGAACAAGGTGCTGAGAAACAAAGCCACACCCATGCACATCTGATGTGACAATGTTCCACAGGACTTCAGATAACCCTCCTATGACCTCACAACCCTGCCCTGCTGCAGGCTCTCCCAAGGTCCACTCCCCAAGCAAGCTGCAAGTCTTCAAGGTAAAGTACTGTATCTGTTGCATAATCTATGTACTTTAAAACATTTAACAGATGTAAAGCGTTTACCACATTCATTACATTCCTACCTTTTTAAAAAAAAAAAAAAAACATCACTGAGTAAGTTTTGGAGTGTTGTGCTCCAATCCTACTTTTCCCATAAAAATCCATTGCCTGTCAAGTCGATTCTGACACATAACGACCCTTTAGGACAGAGCAGAACTGCTCCATAGAGTTTTCAAGGCTGTCAGTCGTCACAGAAATAGACTGCCTCATCCTTCTCCCAGAGTAGCAGGTGGGTTTGAACTTCTGATTTTTCAGTTAGCAGTCAAGTACTTAACCACTGTTGTTGTTATGTGCCATCGAGTTGTCTGGACTCATAGCGACCCCTCCTTGGGTTTCCGAGGTGGTATCAGTACAGAAATAGATTGCCCAACCTTCCTTTCGAGGAGTGGCTGGTGGGTTTGAACCACCAGCCTTCCGGTTAGCAGTTAAGTGCCTTAGCCACTATGCTACCAGAGCTCCTACTTAACCACTAGGCTTTTTATTTATTTGCTATGAGTCAGAATCCACTCAACAGCAATGTTTTTTTTTTTTTTCTCATAAGCTCTATCTGTGTTTTGTTTTTTCTTCTTTTTTTGCACAATTTTACATAGTGATTTTTAGGAACATATATCACATTACAGCAGAACTGACTGAACATGAAAGAAGGCTTCTTCCTCCTCCCAGAACCAAAAGCCAGTTACACTCAATATAAATGCTTTTATTAAAACCAAACCAAACAAAACCCATTGCCATCGAGTCGAGTCCGACTCACAGCAACCCCTCCTTGGGTTTCCGAGGCTGTATCACTACAGACGAAGACTGCCCAACCTTCCTTCCGAGAAGTGGCTGGTGGGTTTGAACCACCAGCCTTCTGGTTAGCAGTCAAATGCCTTAGGCACTATGCTACCAGAGCTCCTTAACTGTTTTATTAAGAGAGTTAATTCTAGCCAAAGAAATTTAAAAAACCAAATCTACATTAGGGCCACAATCTGGTCACACACCTGAAGTAAATAAGCTTATGAGTCACAAATCCACTCAAAAGCACCTAACAGTGACAACATACTCAACTTAAAGGAGATCCTTAGAAGGGAAAAATGAAGTTTTTCAAGCTGACGAGTTCTGAAAGTGACTTTGTGTAACATTCAGCCCTGTTCTTTGCTACAGTTGGAAACTGTATGACGCCAACCTCAGGAGGATGGACAGGGAGTTCTCTATGTTGTCTCCTACTTCAAGCTCTCAAGAACTCGATGTGATTCCTCTGTGAATATCACATCAACTGTGGGATGAAGTTGACTTGAAAACCACAGTATTAAATGGCTCAGGGAGCCAAAAACTTGTTTTTCTTTGGCCCATGACCTAAGAATGGTGTGGTAGGCAGATAATGACCCCATAAATAGGACTACAAGGAGCCTTGGTGATGCAGTGATTCAAACCCACCAGCTGTTCCTCAAGAGAAAAATTAAATAGTCTGCTTTCATAAGATTGACAGCCTTGGAAACCCTATGGAGCAGTTCTACTCTGTTCTACAGGGTCCCTAGGAGCCAGGATCAACTCCATCACAAAGGGTTTGGTTTTGGTTTTGTAAAGAGGTCCACATCCTAATCCCTAGAACCTGTGAATATGATGTTCGTTTACATGGCAAAGGGGCACTGAGGCTGCTAATCAGCTGGCCTTAAAGCAAGGAGCTGACTGTGGATTTTCTGGGTAGGCCAATATCATCCCAAGGGCCTCAGAAGTGGAAGAGGGCAGCAGACGAGCCGGAGGGAGATGTGAGTATGGAAGGATGGTCTACGAGATGCTGACTTTGAAGGAGGAGGAAGGAGCCATGAGTCAAGGCATGTGGGTATCTTCCAGCAGCTGTGAAAAGCAAGGAAATGCAGACCTGCTGACCCACATGGGATTTCTTACAGTTTAGAACTGTATGATAATAAGCTTGTGTTGCCTTTAACCAGCAAGTTTGAGGTAATTTGTTATGACAGCGATAGAAAAGTAATACAAAATGATCTCAACATTTTTAAAGGCAAAAGGAAGAAGAGTAGCAACTGAAACCACATGGCCTGCCTGGTCTCAAATATTTACCACCTGGCTCTTTACAGAAAAGGTGTGCCAACCCTGCTCTAGTTTATGACTATTTATCCAGAAATTATACTCTGTGGTCTCTTTTTCCTCAGGAGTATCAGTCAGCTGTATATGACTAGCAGTCAGGGAGGACAGAGGGTCCATCACTGGGGCAGTATCTTTTTCCAAAGCTATTCCTGCTTCTATACTCATGAAGATGGTCAAGTCCGATCTTTATTCTAAAAACTGAATATAAGGTAGATCCCTACTGATCCCCAAACAAGAAGGTTGAAGATTTAATCGACTCAACAATGAATGGGTGTGGTTGTTAAAAGATGGCCACACACCCTTTAGCATTTTTCCCATCAAGAAGTGGGGTCTATGTCCCTTCCCCTTGAATCTGAGAGGGCTGCTTGACCAATAGAATGTGACAGAAACAATAATGTGCCAACCTCTGGGCCCAGGCCTTAAGACTGGCAGCTCTGGCTTCCTGTCTTTTAGAACACTTGCTCTTTAGAACTCAGCTTCCATGTTTTAAGGGAGCTCAAGCAGTCCCAAGTAGAGATCATGGGAAGGGTAAGTGAGGTTCCTAGTCAAGCTCCCAAGCAACATAGTGCCAACCCGAGTGAGATTGCTTGGCAGTGGAGCTTTCAGCCCCAGTTAGCTGTTTCAGGGGCAGAAATGAGCCTTCCACTGCTATGATTCTTGTTAGGTGCCACTGAATCGATTCCGACTAAGCAAAATAAATGGTTGTTGTTTTCAGCTGTTCTGTTCTGGGGTGGTTTGTTGCACTGCACTAGATAACCAGAACTTTGGGTCTTGCAGGTCTTAATGACTGCCAGAATGTTAACTGACCATGGTAAAAAGTTACAATGGAGAATTTCAGATGCCATCATCAATGCTGTCCTAGGAAGTCATCGTTGGATTTGGGTAGTCTATGGTGAAGCTGGGGCAGACATCTCCCTGGATATCTGAAACGACTTTGAAGTGAGAAGACAAAATCATGAAGCTGTGTCTGATTAGTTAGCATTTTAAAAGTGTGGAATGACCAAAAAACCATAAGCAGTTGCCACTAAGTCAACCCTGAGTCATGGTGACCCCAGGTACATCACAGTAGAGCCCTGGTCCAAAGGGTTTTCAAAGATGTGACTTTTCGGAACCAGACCACCAGGCCTTTCTTTTGAGGCCCTCTGGGTGGGTTAGAACCACTAACCTTTCAGTTAATAGCCGAGTGCTTAACCATCTGTGCCATACAGATACAGGAAACCATTTTTCTGGTCCTAGCTCAGGGAGATTTGGGAAGAGGTCCCTTATGTGAACTCAATTTCCTCTTCCTTTCACCCTGTTTCTCTTCTCTAGGACCGCACAGTCCAAACCAGTCCACCAGCACAGCACCTGACACTGAGAACACTGTTTGTATAATCAACCTCTGTACCTGTGCACTTCAGTGGAAGAGAAAAGCCAGAAGTCAACCTTTTCTTAGTCTGCATGTAGAAAACACACAATGTAGCTGTATGAGCAATTGCCAGCCATCAGGCTGAGTGGTTTGGAGCCCTCCTCCTTTATCATTATCAAGTCCCAGTTATAATACTCAAAACCAAATAAATGTGAGTCTGCTTTATACTTGTTTAAAGAAACATCTAAACATTCATACGTCAACGTCTGAGTGAATTCCACCCACCAGTGCATACAGTTTTTTTTTTTTTTTTTAGCAGAAACCCAACATTGACTTAGCAATAGATTGTGCTATAATGAGATAACAAGGAAGGGCACGATACTTGCTTCCAAAACCCACGTGATACAGAAATTCCTCCTTACTATTTACCACACTACCTCCTGAATAAAAGCGATTTCCCCCTTTTTCTCCTGTTCTTGGAATGATGCAAACAGTTAGGCACTTGGCTAATAACCGAAAGTTTGGCAGCTCGAAGCCACCCAGAGCCACCTCAAAAGAAAGGCCTGCAGATCCACTTCCGAAAGGCTTCAGTCATGAAAAGAGTTCTACTGTGCACCATTCTCCTCATGGGCCACTGGTTTGGTGTTCTAATTTCTCCCATTCTCAGAGCTATTGAAACTTGACTGGCATTGGCAAAATACTGCCACATTCAAGCCCGGTTCTCTCTCCCGGGTCTCGGACCATCCTCCAGGACCTCTGTATCAAACACTACAAACCTCTATGTACTCTCCCCGCAGCAATACCACCTACCAGTTTCTTCACTTATCATCGGAGTCTTCCAACTGTAATCTACCACTTCAAAGAAGTCACAAAGGATTCCTGTAGTCTGAAAAGCAGACTCATGACATCACACCCGACCACCTTCATCAAACAGGTTAAGGGAACTTCTCGACATCAAAGACAATTTTATCTAACCCAAGGTCACAAAGATTTTATAGTTTTAGATTTTCCATTTAGGTTTAGAATGTTTCAAGGTCCTTTTTGTAAATGCTGGAAAGGATGGGTGGATGTTTCTCTCTCTTTTTTTTTTTTTTTTTTGACATATGGATGTCTAATTGTTCCGGCACCATTTGTTGGAAATGCTCATTGAACTGGATGTTTGCCAAACATCACAATTATCGGTAACTGGGTACAAGGAGAGGAAAAAACACCAACCTGAAAGCTGTCAAAGGACTGTGCAGACTCAGGCAGGTGGCAAAGGAGCCCCAGGCCCAGCTTCCGAGCAGAGCCACCACCTGACAGTACTGAGTAGAGGCAACCACTTCTTGTGGCCTTCAGAAACGGATACAAATAACCCTCAAACCATGTGCTTGCTACTGAACACAGGGCTGTTGGGTGCCGCTGAGTCAATTCCGACTCAGAGCAATCCCATGTGATGAGGACAACTACCCCGTAGCATTTTCTTGTCTGTAATCTTCACAGGAGCAGATCACCAGGGGAAAAGAATGCCTTAAAACAAACTCACTGCCATAGTGTGGATTCTGACTCATAGCGACCCCCTCCTCGGGTTTCCAAGGCTGTAATATTTCCTTTGCAGAGCAGCGGTGGTTCGAACCACCTACCTTTTGGTTAGAAGCCAAGTGCTTTAACCATTCATTACACCACCAGAGCACCCTTAATGGGCGCCTATGGCAATTAATTTTAAATTGTTGAATGATCTCTTACAGCTGGGATGGAAACTGCGATGGCGAAGAGGAAACTGCTCACTAGCCCCCCCCCCCACCACCACCAGAGTCCAGGGCACGCGCTCTACCTGCCATACTTTTACAAACGCCTTAGCCAGGCCTTTCTTCCACAGCGTTCGAGCCGTCAACCTTCCGGTTAGCAGCTGAGCCACCTGGACGCCTGCGAAACACAAGCAGTGTCCCAGATCCTCAAAGAATCTACAAGCCCACCATCTTTGGGAAGGATAAGTCCGAGAGGCTGCACAGGGGAAGCTGGCACGTGCGCCCCGGTGTTCTCACACTCTGAAACCAGCGCTCAAGCACACTCTCCCATGTACACAGTGGTTTCCACACCGGCTGCGCATTAGACACCCAGGAAGCTTTAAAAACGCGGGTCCCCAGCCCCAAGTCAGCACCAGTGAGGGCAAGCCGGGCAAGTGGCGTCGGGAAGCTCCTGAGGTGCGCACAGGGTCCAGCCTGCGGAGAGAACTCCCTGGACAGCCGACCCGGGGTCCCTCGGCCCGCACCCTGCGCGCCTCCTCTCTTCCCGCCCTTCCAGGCTGGGGTGCGCGGCTGGGGGACCTGGACCCGGCGACGGCCGGAGCGGCCGGGGAGCAGAGTGCTCTAGGTCGGGGCTGCTGTCCCGCCCGGCAGGGGAAGCGCGGGGGGCGGCGGTCCCTCCCGACTGGGCCCACCTGGTCTCCTGGTTGCTGAACTTCTTGGTGACCACCTTGCCCAGCTCCAGGCCCAGCCGGTCGGCCACGCGCTGGGACAGGTCTTGGTGCGAAGAGCCGCTGAAGAGCACGATGTTGGGCATGGCGGGGCTGCGGAGCGCGCGGTGGCAGTGGAGACGGTGACGGTGACGCGGGCGGGAAAGCGCGGTGGCGGACCCGGAGGAGGAGCTGGAAGAAGAGCGCAGCGGGAAGGAGGTAAAACCGGAGGAGGAGCTGGAGGGGGAGGGAGGAGCGAGAAAGCGCTTCGGGACCGGAAGGAGCTGGAGGAGGAGCTGAAGGGGAGGAAAGAGCCGGAGGGGAGGGAGGAGTGAGACTACGCATCAGGAACGGGAGGAGCCGGGGGAGGAGCCAGAGGGGAGGGAGCAGTGAGAGAACGGGAAGAGAGGGAGGGGGAGGAGGAGCTGGCGAAGAGGAGGAGGAGTTGGAGGGCAAGAGGGAGGTGCTGGAGAGGGAAAAGAGCTGGAGAGTGGGGAGCTGGAAGGGATGGGGGACTGTGGGGGAGGAGGAGCTGGAGGATGGGAGAGAAGAGGAACTGGGAGGAGAGAGAGAGAGGAGGAGGAGCTGCTTGAACACTAAAGGCGGGACATTGTGACACCCTGAGTGGTCCTGAAACACATAGGTACCCTTGCTTGTGGCAGGGGTGGGGGGTCTTCAGAAGCACCTGAGATTCCCTTGGGAGTGGGAAGCATGCTCTGCCTGATCTTGACCTTTCTGACCTGCCTCACCAGGGAGTGCAAAGGAACAGGATTAACTGGGGCGCATAGGGAGGGAAAGAGGCAACGGAGGTGCCTCACAGCCAGGACAGACACTCAACACTGAGCACCCCAAACCTAGTGCTGGCTACTGGTGTTCAACTATAGCAAGAGTCAGCAAGCTACGGACCCGACCAATCACGGTTTTTGTATGAACATTTGTTTTTAAGATGAACATTTGTAAAGGATGCACTGCCTTTGAATCCCAATTAAGAGAAATGTTATCTTCCCCAAAAACAATTTCTTCTCTTTAGATGTTTATTTTACAATGTACTCAATTATCATTATTGTTACTATCTTTTGGATTTTGTCAATAAAAACATTGTAGACATTTTTCTCTCTTCTTGTACAAACTAAAAACCCAACAAGATGTGTTGAGTCGCCTCTGACTCCTGGCAACCCCAGGTGCATCAGAGTGGAACTGTGCTCAGTTGGGTTTTTAATGGCTGAGTTTTCAGAAGGAGATCGCCAGGCCTTTCTTTCCAGGCCCCTCTCAGTGGTCTGGAACCTCCAACCTCTTAGTAGCCAAGCACATTAACCATTGCGCCAGGGATTTGTTGTTGTTATGTGCCATCCAGTTGGACCCGACTCATAGCGACCCCTCCTTGGGTTTCTGAGGCAGTATCACTACGGAAGTAGATTGCTCCATCTTCTTTTCAAGGGCCAATAAATTTACTCAGCAAATACTTAGACCTCTTACTATATAGGGAGCTCTGGTGGCATAGTACCTAAGGCATTTGACTGCTAACCAGAAGGCTGCCAGTTCAAACCCACCAGCCACTCCTCAGAAGGTAGACTGGGCGATCTACTTCTGTAGAGATACCGCTGGAAAACCCAAAGAACTTGCCTGAATGATGCGGGAGTACAAGATATGAAACTGTCAACAAACTCAAATTAGTGTTTTCCCATTGCATCCCTATCCATAGGTCAATGAAGACAGTCAACAATGGATATACCTCATCATTTTGATTTCCTGCATTAACTTTTTTTCCTAATTTTTATTTATTTTGTTTTTGGGAATATACACAGCAAAACATACTCCAGTCCAACAGTTGTTTCTATACATACAATTCAATGCAATTGATGATATTCTTCGAGTTGTGCATCCATTCTCACCCTCCTTTCCTGAGTTGATCCTCCCTCATTAACATAAACTCACTGCCCCCTAAGGTTCCTTATTTTTGGACTTGCTGTTGTCAATAGGATCCCATAGAGATAGATCTTAAAAGCATGATGCTCAAAGCAGACTTTTTTTTTTTTACTAGTTAAACTATTGTTTGGTCTTTAACATGACTTCAGGGGATATTTTTTGGTTTCAGGTTTAAAGATTATCTCTGGGCAATTGTTTCAAGAGTCCCTCCACCTTCCAGGGACTCCAGAAATCTGGAGTCCATGAGAATTTAATATTTTCTTCTACATTTCCTCCTTTTGATCAGGATTCTTCTCAGGAGTCTTTGATCAAAATGTTCAGTAATGGGCAAGAGCCAGTTCTTCTGATGTAATGGCAAAGGAGGCAGGTGTTCCTGGAGGCAACTGGCCACATGTTCCAGATCTTCTTCCTATTCCTAACTCTCCTTCTTCCTCTGTTGTTCCAGGTGAATGGAGACCAATTGTTGTGCCTTGGATGGCCAATTGCAAGCTTTTAAGACCCCAGGCACTAGTCATGGAACTAGGAAGACAGAAACACTAAACATGTTATTAGGCCAATTGACTGGGATGTCACGTGAAAGCATGACCCTACACCTCCAAAACAAGGAACCAAACCTCATGAGGTGTTTGGTTGTATGTAGGCAACCTCAGAAGTTATTTTTGAAAAATTATTATTATTATTTGTCTTTATTATAAATATACCTATTACACAGATTTTGCCAATTCAACTTTTTACAGGTGTACAACTTATTGACAGCAAATA
>NW_006921891.1:868981-871849 GCF_000298275.1 Orycteropus afer afer
GTGTCTGTGTTAATTGGTTTCCCTTTTCTTTGTTGAAGAGGGTCTGTGCAATCCTTCTGCCTAGTCCGCCATCTTGCCGGAACTCCGTATAGTGTGTTTTAAAATCAGAAAGTGTAAGTCCTCCTACTTCGTTCCTCTCCTTCAGCATTGCTTTAGCTATTTGGAGACTCTTGCCATTCCATATAAAGCTGAGGATTCATTTTTCTATTTCTGTAAAGAAAGCTTTTGGAATTTTAATCAGGATTGTGTTTCATCTATAGATCACTTTGGGTAGTACTGACATCTTAACAATACCTGCATTAACACTGTAACTTAAAATAGTATTTTACAATATGTCTAGAATCTGCGATCACATAAATAAGCTGGACCCAATCAAAGTTGAAATCTTCTGTGCTTCATTTGGACTTTTGGCCTCCAGAACTATGAGAAAATAAATTTTGTTCTTTAAAGCAAAAAAAAAAAAAAAAATGCCTTTTGCTTCAAAGGATACCATCAGGATAGTGAGAAGACAACCCACACAATGGGAGAAATATTTTCAAGTCATATATCTGATAAGGGACTTGTACCTAGAATATATAAAGAACCCTTACAATTCAAAATAAAAGAGCCAAATAATCCAATTTAAAAATGGGCAAAGAATCTGAATAGACACTTCTCCAAAGAAGAGATGCAAGTAGTCCCTGAGCATAAGAACAGATATGCACAGTCAGTAGTCACTAGGTTGTAAATCAGAACTCTAATGAGATACTACTTCACCCTTAGAAACAAATCCTAAACCTGTGGCCAGCAAGTCTGCATCAACTCACAGCAACCCTATAGGACAGAGTAGAACTGCCCCCATAGGGTTTCCAAGGCTGTGATCTCGATGGGAGCAGATCTACAGGTCTTTCTCCCGTGGAGCAGCTGGTGGGTTTGAACTGCCAATCTTCAGTTAGCACCCAAGCTCTTTAACCATTGTGCCGTCAGGACTCCTTGTCCTCACACAAAGACGGCTATGATCAAAAAGAAAATAACAAGTGTTGTCGAGCATGAATAAAAAATTGGACCCTTCATACACTGCCAGGGGGAGTGGAAAACGGTGCCTCTGCTTTGGAAAACCACCTGGCAAGTCCTCGAAAGGTTCAACACAGAGTTCCCATGTGACCCAGCAGTTCCACTGCTAGGTCTCCACCCTGGAGAAATCAAAACACATGGCCACACAAAAACTTGTACATGAATGTTCACAGCAGTCCTGCATAATAGTCAAAAAGTGAATACAAGCCCAATGTCCATCAACTGATGAATGGATACACAATATGTGGTGTATCCATGCAGTGGAATATTATTCATCCATCAAAAGGAATGAAGCCCTGATATATGCTACAACATGGATGACCCTTGGAAACATTATGTGAGTGAAAAATCAGTCACAAAGAACCACATATTATGTGATTCCATTTGTAGGAAACATCAGAGTAGGCATATCCATACAGACAGAAAGCGGGCTAGTGGTTGCCGGGGCCTGGGGGAGAAGGATGCATGTTTGGAGGTGATAGCTAAGGGGTGCAGGATTTCTTTTTGGGGTGTTGAATGTGTTCTAAAATTGCCTGTGGTAATGGTTGCATGAATCTAAGAATATATTAGAGCCACTGAATTATATACTTTAAACGGATGAATTGTATGGTATATGAATTATATCTCAAAGCTGTTAAAAAATAGCTGTAATATAAGGACATTTTTATTCTTGGTTCCAATACAGTGATTGCATTCAATAGATAAGCCAGGTTGTCCTGCTACTAGTGAGACTGACACTTGTCACTGGTTTAGGGTGGTGATAGTCTGCTTCCTCTAGTATAAGGTTGTTTTTCATCCTTACAGAGTCCCTGGGAAGTGCAAATGGTTAAGCACCGGGCTACTAACTGAAAGGTTGCTGGTTCAAACCCACCCAGAGGCACCTTTTAAGAAAGGCCTGGTGGTGATCTACTTTCAAAACACCATAGCCATTGAAAACCCTATTAAACGCTGTTCTACATTGGCGCGCATGGGGTCATTGTGAGTTGAAATTGACTCAGCAACAGCTGGTTGGTTGATTTTACCCTTGCAAAATGATACTTTTTCCTAATTCTATCATCTCTTCTGCTACAAACATCAGCTGGAATTCTTCAGTGAAGAAAACCTTCCCTTCATCTTCAAAGACTGTTCCAAACATAAGACTGTGGCCCCTAGCTGCCCTTCAGGTCTGGAATTGAATGCATGCCTGTGGCTTCCAGCCAAACAATAGACAGGCATATGAGTTGAACATTTACCTGAGGTAGATACGCTCCTTGGATAGATCAATCATGGGAGAACAGAAGGGCTGTGGATGCACAGGGAGACAGCTCGGGGGCCAGGAATGCATGGAGGGAAGGACACAGGGAAGAGGTAACTATGGGGAGGAAGTGGGAAATTGCCATTCCATCGTGGGAAATTGAAGTCAATGTCATGAGACAAAGTGTATGTGAACTGCTGTATGGAAAGTGAATTTGCTCTGTCAACTTTCACCCAAATTACAATAAAAATTAAAATAAAATAAAATAAAAAAGACTTCCAAACCAAAACCAAACCCACTTCCATGGAGTTGATTCCAATTCATAGCAACTCTGTAGGTCAGAGTAGAACTGCCCCTTAGGGTTTCCAAGGCTGTAATCTTTGCAGAAGCAGACGGCCACATCTTTCTGCCATGGAGTGACTGATGGGTTCAAACTGCCAATCTTTTGGTTAGAAGCCAGGCATTTAACTACTGCACGCCCAGGCATCTTCTTCCTCCTCCGGGATCCTGTTGTTGTTGTTGTTATTTGCCGTCAAGTCGGCCTTGACTCATAGCGACCCCTCCTTGGGTTTCCGAGGCAG
>NW_006921891.1:871997-874581 GCF_000298275.1 Orycteropus afer afer
CCGATAGGGTTGCCAAGGTGGTAAATCTTTATGGGCGCACGCTGCCTCATCTTTCCCCCATGGAGCAGTAGGTGGGTTGTAACCACCCACCTTTTGGTTAGCAGTCAGGTGCTTTAACCACTGTACCACCAGAGACTATTCAGTTTATACTTCAAATACAGTTTATGTCGGAAAAACAAGATAGAAATTTCATTTTCTTCCCTCTAGTTCCCAATTTTCAGAGGAAGGGGTTTGGGTCTTCTAAATACTGTCTCTCATAGCAACCAGAGATCCTTGGAGACTTGGCTGATTCAAGGTCAGGGGCGGTGAACGAACAACGTGAGGTGGAACGTCTTGCTTTGCAAAGACAGGAGGAATGTCACAGGAGGATAAAACAGCCAGCCTAAAGCAGTTACTCCTGATCAAAGGAGGACAGTGTGAACCTCAAACATGAGCGTCACGGCCATTGTCTGGAACGTGTCCAATGTATAAAAATCAATGAGTCCATAATGATACTCAGTAAAATGAAAACCAAAACAAGACATGCCCACAAGTAAAGCTCAGCTGCTGGCACCGAAGATGAATGTGAAGCTGGCCCCTTTCTCTCACAGCTGGCCACTAAAGTGTAAGCTTTCTTGAGAGGAAAGGGGAAGGTGGAATTGCACCTATTTCTCTGACTGATACACATAATTGGGTTTTGCCAAGGGAAGTGTGCTTTTCATGCAGGGTGTATCAGTCCCTTCTTGGAAAAAAGATCCAGGATAAACAGTCTAGTGGCCTCAGCAAACTTTACGATAGCTGGATCCAGCATACATCATTCAGAGGAGGAAGCCAGCGAGGCAACATATGCAGTACAAGAACTCAGTGTCAGCGTGTCGGCCCACATGTAAAGAAGCTTTCCTGTGGTGTAGGTAGAAAGGTCCAACAGGCCATAGAGGATTGGCATTGTCAGAGAGAAGGCAGGGTACCATTTTAATGAGAGAAGCACCATGAAGTCACAGAAATCAGACTGAGCTTAACTTTAGTGTGATCCAAACTAATGGAGAAATGGATGGTCTAAATTAAGTAAGGACTAGGAGCATCTGGTAGCATAGTGGCTAAGACACTTGCCTGCTAACCAGACGGCTGGCGGTTCAAACCCACCAGCCACTCCTCGGAAGGAAGGTTGGGCAATCCTACTTCCGTAGTGATACTGCCTTGGAAACCCAAGGAGGGGTCGCTATGTGTCAGGGCTGACTTGACGGCACATAACAACAACAACAGAAGGCTGGAGGTCCAAATCCACGTTTTAATCAGAGAGAGTTGCCTCAAATCCTTTCCAGAATGAGGTAGAAATTGGGAGAAGGAATAATAAAATTGTACATGTATGTCCCTTTTTTGTACCTGTTTCTGTCAAGTTGATTCTGACTCAAAGCAACCTTATAGGATAGAGTAGAACTGCCCCATAGGGTTTTCAAGCATATGATCCTTACGGAAACAGGCTGCTACTCCTTTCTCCCACAGAGCAGCTGGTGGGTTTGAACCGATGACATTTTGGTTAGCAGCCAAGCACTTAACCACTGCACCACCAGGGCTCCATCACATGTATGTAGCATTTATTATGTGGCAGGCCTTCACAACAACCTTAGGAGGTCAGTCTTATTACACTCATCCCAGTCTTACAGGTAGAGAAAGCAAAGAACAGAGAAGTTAGGTAATTTTTCCAAGATCACACAGCTAAATAGTGGAGCCAGGCAGCTTTTTTCAACTACACTGCTTCTTACTTCACTCCACCATGTAAGTGAGAGCAGCTGGAGAAGGCTTCACAATTTCAAGCTATGTCATGTGCAAAGAATACTGCTCCCTTTCAATGATAATATTTGCTGGGTCTAGATAATCCCAGTAACAATTTCCATAAGCATTATCTCTGCCTACCAAGAAATGTTGGAATGGATCCAAGCATGATCCAGGACTTTCTTCTCTGCTTTGTTCTTTCCACAAGTTCTCCTCAATGTCATTCAGGCCCAGGACTTAATCCTGATGATGTATATGTTTGTATGGCCAACTCAGACCTCTCTCTTGAGAAACAGACTTGAATATCCAACTCCACAACAGGGATTAGCAAACCACAGCCCACAACCAAATTCTGCTCACAACCTATTTGTGTAAATAAACTTTTATTGGAACCCAACCACACCCATTCCTTTACATATTGTCTAAGGCTGCTCTCTCAAGCCAGAAGGACAGAGTTGAGGAGTAACAACAAGGACTGTGTGGCCGGTAAGGACTAATTATCTACTATTTGACCCTCGAGAGAAAAAGCTAACCAGTCATTGGTCTAGGAACCTCCACAAGTGCCCCCCAGCAGGCAGTCTTCATGCTTCTTTTCCCCATAACCCATTCTGCCCTCAGTACACAGCACTGTCAACCATCCAGCTCAGGTCAGACATATGAATTATCCCCAATGCTGATTTTCCATTGACTTCACATCCCAAGATTGTTGGTTCTGTTTGTAAAGTCTCCATCTCAACCCTGTCTACTTCTCTCCATCTCCACGACCACCAGCCAGCCTTAGCAGCCTCCTTGAGGGTCTTCTGCCAAAACCCTGATTCCCTCCAATCTCTTT
>NW_006921891.1:876565-878072 GCF_000298275.1 Orycteropus afer afer
GGAAGCAGCAGTCAGGACATTAGTTGACGTGTAGCATTGGGAAAGTCAACTGTGAAGGCACTGTTTCAAGTGCTGAGGAGGAAAGATGTCTCCTTGAGGACTAAGGTGCACCTGACACAAGCCGTGATATTTCCAATTGCCTTGTATGCATGTGAGAGATGGACAATGAATAAGGAAGACCGAAGAAGAGTTGATGCTTTTGAGTTGTGGTGCTGGTGAAGAATGCTGAAAATAGCATGGACTGCTAAAAGGACTAACAGATCTGTCCTGGAGGAAGTGCACCCGAAATGCTCCTTGGAAGCAAGAATGGCCGGACTTCTCACTTACTTTGGTAGTGTTGTCAGAAGGGACCATTCCCTGGAGAAGGATGTTATGCTTGGTAGGGTGGAGGGTTGATGAAAGAATGGAAGGCCTTCAACGAGATGGATTGACAAAGTGGCTGCAATGATGGGCTCAAGTATAGCAGGGATCCTGGAGCTGGCGTGGGACCGGGCAGTGTTTCGTTCTGCTGTGCATGGGGTCACTATGAGTCGGAAATGACTCGATGGCACCTAACAACAACAACAACAACCACTCCAACAAGGAGCTCTAGTGGTGCAGTGGTTTAGTGCCCAGCTGCTAACTGAACGGTCAGGGGTTCTAACCCACCAGCCACTGCACAGGAGAAAGATGAGGCAGTCTGCTTCCATAAAGATGGACAGACTTGGAAATTCTTTGGGGTAGTTCTACTCTGCCCTATAGGGTCGCTATGTGTTGGAATTGACTCAGGGGCAGTGGATTATATACAGTATTTCTTCTTCCTCTCTCCATCCTCTACCCCGGTTTCTCTTTATCTCATTGTCCTGTTTGTTGAATGCTAGCATTTATCTTAATCTGTAATTATCTCCTTGTTGTTTTCATTTGCATATGCAACTCAATGCACTACCCTGGAGTCTATCATAGTGACACCAGAAGTAGATTGCCCAACCTTTCTTCCAAGGAGTGGCTGGTGTGTTTGAATGGCCAGCCTTCTGGTTAGCAGTCAAATGCCTTAGGCACTATGCCACCAGAGCTCCCTTTTATTTGCATGTTGACTCTCTTTCTGATAGTGACTAGAATGTGAGCAATAGGAGGTCAGGGAAGGCCAGCCTTGGACATATTTTTATCCTCAGAGGCTAGCACAGGGGTTGGCCAGATAGTAAATATTTTCAGCTTTGCAGGCCATAGGATTTCTGTCACAACTACCCAGCTCTGCTATCCTAACACGAAAGTAGTACGAGATATAAATGACTGGATGGGCATTGTTCTAATCAACTTTATTTTTGGACACTGAATGTTGAATTTCTTGTAATTTTCCCATGCCATGAAATGCTATTTTTCTTTTTATATTTTTTTCCCAACCACTCACTCGGAAGTGCAGGGAAGGGGATAAAAGCCTTGAACCCGGACAGAAGAGCAGTCAGCCCCAGGCTTACAGGTGAGGAGAGACAACGCAGGGACGCCAGAGTAGCAGGCCAGAAGAGCAGGG
>NW_006921891.1:893823-895784 GCF_000298275.1 Orycteropus afer afer
AGTTCCACATGAGAAAAATTAAGTATTCTGGAATTCCCATTCTTCTCAGTGTTATCCATAATCTGCTATGATCCACACAGTTGAATGCCTTTGCATAGTCAATGAAACACAGGTAAACAGGTTTCTGGTATTGTCTACTTTCAGCCAAGATCCATCTGGGATCCCTCATTCCACGTCCTCTTCTGAATCTGGCTTAAATTTCTGAAGTAGAGTGAATCCTAATTCCTTCTGAGTGATATCTTATAAAAGAGGAGGACACAAAACCAGTGTTACACATGGAAGACAGATGCCATGTAATAAGGGAGATAGATGCTTCGATAAGCAGCAAAGGAAGGCCAAGGATTGGTAACAGCCAATAGAAACTAGGAGAGAGAGGCGTGAAACAGTTCCTCTCTGGAAGCCCTCAGAACTGGGCTTTGAAATAGTTCTTCCAGGTTCACTCATGGCCAATGAAGTGAAACCAAGAACAGACTCAATTTGTAAAATGGAATGGGAAATATTACAGGTCAGTGTCCTGCTAGAAATTGAATGTCCCTTTTAGAAAACAAGGATACCTTGCATAGCAACCAAATCTCTTGAACAGTAGAGTCAGAGAAAATAGTGCCCAGCTCAAAGATGGCAGCTGACTGTGCCACTTTGAATGTGTCACCTTCCAAAGTCCTGGCAATAATCCAATCTCCCGTGCTCCTGAAAGGGCTCACTACACCTCTTTTGAGTCTCTCATTCTGAGGTTTCTACCTATAATTTTTCCCATTCCAGTTTTCATTCTGGTACATCTACATTTTACAAATTCAGGTCTGTTCTGATTTTACTGTGTTGGCCAGGTCTGAACTGGTTTGAACCAGTCTGAAGCCCTGCCTCAGAGGGTATCAACCTGTCCAATACCCTGACTTGGACACACAGCCTCCACATCGGTGAGACAATCAATTTCTGGTCTTTAAAGCCCCCACGCTGTGGTCTTTTGTTATGGGAGCCCAAGAAAACTAAGGCACATTGTCTTGCAGTTGTTTTCTTTGGTCTGTGTAGTGATGTTGTGTTGCTGCCTGCAATTTGAAGGAGTTGCTAACTTTTAACATATGGAGGATTTCAGGAAAAAAACTGGATCTTTGACTTCTCTTGAAAACATTGGTCCTGCTTTGGCATCTCATCACAATTGCTTGCCCCTGATCAAAGCCTACCTGGCTGCATTCTCGCCTCTCCCAATGGCCCTAGCAATCTCTATTGAATCCCCAAGGAGCTGCACATCAATTGTAATTTTCCTTCACAATGGCACTTATGTCTCATCACACCTTGCTCTAGTCACACATTCCATCTGGGCCCTGCAGGTGTCTGATTTTGCTTGTGTGCCTCTGAACCATTTAAACCAACCGACTCAAATAAATCTGTGTCCAGTGGATTCTGACTCATAGCAACCCTATAGGACAGAGTAGAACTGCGCACAGGGTTTCTAAAGCTGTAAATCTTTACAGAGGCAGATTGACACATCTTTCCCTTGCAGAGCAGCTGGTAGGTTTAAATCACCGAGCTTTTTGGTTATCAGACAAGCGCTTTAACCACTATGCCACCAGGGCTCCTGACCCATTTAAATTAGAAGGTAAAAAGCTGCCTCTCTCCCATTATTCTGGGCCTGCAGCTCAGGACGTGTATGGTTCTGGAGAAATTTAATTATCCTCCTGGAGAGACAGTATGCACTTACTGCTGAAGGAAAAACAAAACAAAACAAAGAACACAGGAAATAGGGACAAAAGCCTTAATATGGAGGCTATTTCGATACAGTGGATTCTGAACTAGCCATAGGGCGTGACAGCCACATTGAGATGGGGGAAGCTAGTATCTGCCCCTCATGACAAAGGATCTGCTTCCCACCTTAGACTTCTAGTTGTTGTTGTTGTTATGTGCCGTCGAGTCAGCCCCGACTCATAGCGACCCCTCCTTGGGTTTCCGAGGCAGTATCACTACGG
>NW_006921891.1:896800-900773 GCF_000298275.1 Orycteropus afer afer
TGGGGGTGCCATGAGTCTGAATATGCTTCATAGCAACTCGGGTTTTTTTGTTTTTTGTTTTTTGTTTAAGAAATCAGATAATTATAGAATTTTCTAAATTTCAAGTTTTTTCCCCAGAGGACATTGGTTGACACTGTTCTTTTCCATATGAATTGCAAGAATATACAGCTTGAGATTTGTAGGATTAGCTTAACTCTCCAAATGATATTTATACAAGTGATATGTTTATATTTTAACTTTTCCAGAGAAAGGCTTTTATCATATTATTACTGTTTGGGCAAATGATTTTAGTTTTTATTACACATTTTCTCTACAATTTGAAAAAATTAAAATATAAAATGATATAGGTCACATGGCACAGCATTTAGAACTAGAATGTACTATTTTACAATGAACTTCTTTTTCTTTGAGAGGGAAGGAAATTTAAGGCTATATTACCTGGTCTTTGAGAAAATGGCAGCTTAGTCACACACACCATGCCTCCCCCTACAGCACAGAACCAAGAAACCAAATCAAACAGATACAGAAGACAATCTGGGAACCCAGAACAGCAAAGGGAAGGATGGAGACTTAAATCTAACACTGAAGGGAAGGAGAAACTGAAAGAAAACAGTGAGCAAGGAAATTTAGGGGTGGGAGGAGCCCTACCAGCTGGCCTGGCATGGTGTGGCCATCTGGAGACAAAGCAAGTGGCACTAAGGAAGTATAGAAAGGCAATTTAATGGGATCCCCAACAGGGGACAGAGATATTGTGTCAACAAACCCAGAGTGAAACAAGGTGAGCAGAATATGAACTGGATCTAAGGAGGGAAATTACAGGAGATGGGTGAGAGTGCCAGGGAGCCAAGTGACCATAAAGCTGGTTAGTAAAAACCAAAAACCAAACTCACTGCCATTGAGTCAATTCCGACTCATAGTGACCCCTCCTTGGGTATCAGAGGCGGTATGTCTACGGAAGTAGATTTCCAGTCCTCCTTCTGAGCAGTGGCTGGTGGGTTTGAACTGCCAGCCTTCTGGTTAGCAGTCAAATGCCTTAGGCATTATGCCATCAGAACCAGAAAATAGGGACAGAACTACTCACCAGCAGCAGTCCTTGTTTATTTGGGCAAGTGGCACTGGCAGAGTGGAGAATCCTAGGAGTGGCAGCTAGAAGGCCTCCATCCAACCAGATTCCAGACAGCCTCCCTCCTCCCATTTGGTCAGGGCTAGGTTGTGATCACTGGCTGCACTCTGCAGGGAAGGCCCTGGCACCCATTCCAAAGACTAGGGCAACATGCTCCCCTTTTCTTCTCCCATCTCCTAGGGACGAGGAATGAGTCTCCCTCCCCCAACCCAGTAATTGGCAATGAGCACTCCTGTGCTGTTGGACCTGCAACCAGAGCCCTGCTTCAACCACTCCAGTGCCAACACACCCCTGGTAATAAGCTGCATACACTTTTACCACCAGATCAGTGACCAGAAGTGCATGAGTTCTCTTTCCTCACCCCCACCTCCCCACCCACCCATCAACTGGCTATGTGAATTCCTGTGCCACCTAACTGGTGACTGGCAACCCATGCATCCTTGCCCTGACCACCCAGCAACCAACAGTGCACATATACACGGCTGACCCAGTGAACAGTGAGAACACTCCCTGCACACATGCTCCAGTGACCAGCCAGGCAGACATATCACCTTACCAGCAATGCCAATCATATCCTGCCAAGCACCATCTATACTTCTGCCAAACAATGAGCAGGAAATCCTAATATCTTCATCCAATGTCTACCTGGCTGCAACATCATACATTGAACACCCAAAGAATTCCTGCAGGTCATCTGCATTTGTACTGAAACCACTTGATACCCCACCACCAAGATGCTAATTCATGCATGCACAGTGGGCCTACCCTATCCCTTTGGGTAGCACTCCCTTTCAGTGGATACAGAAACATCTTGCCCTCATCTCCAGAGAACACACTAACTATTAGCACCAACATGGAAGGACCTCACGGTCCCACAAGTTCCGTGGAGGGACACAGACCATCCAATACTTGTCAGTCAAGTATCAGGGAAAGAACCCCATCTCCACTCAATCTGACATATGAGACTAACCACAGAAAATTCCACATGGGTGAGACCCAACATACTCACTAGTGAGAGGAAATCACACCCAGCCAACAGACAACACCAAAAGTTACACACAAACTGGAACCACAAAATAATAACAATTAAATAATACAAAGGAAGAAAGACATTCGAAAGAGAAAGAGAAGAAACAAAGCTCTGGATACATCAAAGCAAAACAAAACAAAAAATCAGCACATAAAAAATATACATACAATCGATAAAGAAATAAATACAATAATGGATCAAACAAGTGATCAAAAAATAAAGGGGTAGAAAACCTTGCTGAGCAAGAAATGGTAACAGAACTACCTGATAAAGGAATTCAAAAGATTTATATATAGGATCCTCAAAGCGATAAGGAAAACACCGAGAAAATCTTAGAAGAATTCAAGAAAACAATACAAGAACAAAATAACAAAATAAATAGACAATTAGAAACCATACAAAAACAACAACTAGAAATCCAGAAGATTAACAATAAAATATATGAAATAGATAACTCAGTGGAAGGACATAGAAGTAGAATTGAATCAATAGAAGGAAGAACCAACAAAATATAGAGAGGACAAATCCCTTCATACTAATCAATTTGAGGAACAAACATAAAAAAGAATGAAGAAAGCCTAAGAGTTATATGGGATACTACAAGAAGAAGAGTTATACATGATTGGAATTCCAAAAGAGGAAGAGAGAAAAAAAAAGCACACAAAGACTTATTTTTTTTTTTTAAGATTTATTGACAGAAAACTTCCCTAATATCATGAAAGACAAAAAAGTTTCTATCCAAGAAGCTCATTGGACTTCATCTAGGATAGACACCAAAAGAAAGATGACAAGACATATCATAATCAAACTTTCTAAAACCAAAGTCAAAGAAAGAACTCTGAAAGCAGCTCATGAAAAATGAAATATCACCTACAAAAGGGCACCAATAAGACTAAGTGCTGATTTCTCGGCAGAAATCATGCAGGTGGGAAGACAGTGGGATGACATATATAAAACTCTGGAAAAAAAGAATTGCCAACCGATCGTATATCCAGCAAAATTGTCTTTCAAATGCAATGCAATATCAGGACATTCTCAGATAAACAGAAATTAAAGGAATTTGTAACACCCGGACCAATTTTACAAGAACAATTAAAAGGAGTCCTTCAGACAGAGAACAAGTGACGTCCAACAACAACCTGAGATGAAGACACATGACAGCATCATTCAGATATTAACCCAGATAAAGAATACTCAAAAGTAAAAGATAGCTGCAAAACTGAAAAGAGAGATCCAGAGATGTCAATCTGTAACAATGGCAAGTTCAAAACAAAAAGGAGAAATAAGTGGTATACTTATAGAATTTCCATATGGAGAGGAAGTCAAGGTATCAAGATATAATAGACTATTTTAAACTTAAGATGATAAAGGTAAATTTCAGAGTCACCACAAAGAAAACTAACAAATCTACTCACCAAAATAGGAGCTCTCGTGACGTAGTACCTAAGGCATTTGACTGCTAACCAGAAGGCTGGCTGTTCAAACCCACCAGCCACTCCTCCGTTGGAAGACTGGGCAATCTACTTCCATAGAGATGCTTCCTTGGAAACCCAACGAGGGGTCGCTATGAGTCATAATCGACTCAACAACAGTGAGTTTGGTTTGATTTTGGTTTACTCACCAAAATAAAGAAAAAAATAAAAAAGACCCAACTCACTCACTGCTGTCGAGACAAACCCGACTCATAGCGACCCCTCCTTGGGTTTCCGAGGCAGCAACACTACAGAAGTAGATTGCCCAATCTTTCTTCTGTGGAGTGACTGGTGGGTTTGAACCACCAGCCTTCTGGTTAGCAGTCAAATGCCTTAGGCACTCCGCCA
>NW_006921891.1:901803-911580 GCF_000298275.1 Orycteropus afer afer
GGGACACAGCAGAAACAGTATTAAGAGGAATATTTACAGCAATAAATGCACTCATAAAAAAAGAAAGAAAGGACCAAAATCAATAGCAACTTGAACATATAGAAAAGGATCAGCAAAAGAAATCCACAGTCACCAGAAGAAAGGGACTAATAAATACTAGAGCAGAAATGAATGAAATAGAACACACACACACACACACACAATAGAAAGAATGAACAAGACTAGAAGTTGGTTCTTTAAGAGGATCAGTAAAATTGACAAACCATTGGCCAAATCAACTAAGGAAAAAGATGAGAAGATGCAAATAACAAAAATAAGAAACGAGATGGGTGACATTACGACAGAGCCAACTGAGATAAAAAAAGGATCATAACCAAATATTATGAAAAAATCTACTCTAACAAATTTGTCCACCTAAAAGTGGACAAATTTCTAGAAACACACTACCTACCTAAACTAACACAAATAGAAGCAGAAAACCTAACTAGACCAACAACAAAAAAAGAAATTGAAGCTATCATTTAAAAAAAAAACCAAAAAACAAAAAACCTCCCAACAACAACAACAAAGTGGGCCCGGATGACTTCACTGGAGAGTTCTACCAAACATTCAGAGAAGAGTTGATGCCAATTCTACTCAAAATATTCTAGAACATAGAAAAGGAAGGGATATGCCCTAATTCATTCTGTGAAGCTAGCATATCCCTGATACCAAAGCCAGGCAAATAAATCACAGAAAAAGAAAATTACAACCAATATCCCTCAATAATATAGACACAAAAATTCTCAACAAAATTCTAGCCAACAGAATTCAACAGCATTTAAAATATATATATGATGATCAGGTGGGATTCATATCAAGGATGCAAGGGGGGTTCAACATTAGAAAATCAATCAATGTAATTCATCACATAAATAAAACAAAGAAAAAGAGTCCCATGATCATCTAAATTGATGCAGAGAAAGCATTTGATAAAATTCAACCAACTTTACTGATTAAAACTCTCAGCAAAATGGGAATAGAAGGGAAACTCCTCAACACAATTAAGGGAATCTATATAAAATCAATAACCAATATTATTCTCAATGGAGAGAAATTGAAAATAATTCCCTTGAGAATGGGAACAAGACAAGGATGCCTATTATCACCACTCTTATTCAGTATTGTACTGGAAATCCTAGCTGGAGCAATAAGGTAAGAAAGGGAAATGAAAGTCATCCAAATTGGTAAAAGAGAAGTAAAACTAGCCCTATTCACAGATGACATTACCCTATACATAGATAATCCTAGAAATTCCACAAGAAAGTTACTGAAACTAATTAAAAGGTTCAGCAAAGTGGCAGGTACAAGATCAACATACAAAAATTGATTGGATTCCTCTACACTGATAAGGAAAACTCCATAAAGGAAATCAACAAAGTAACACCATTTACAGTTGCCCCCAAAAGGATAAAATTCTTAGGAATAATCTAACTAGGGACGTAAAAGACTCACACAAGGAAAACTACAGAACAGTACTGCAAAAACCCAAAAGAGAACTACATAAATGGAAAAACGTATCATATTCAAGGACTGGAAAACTTACCATTGTGATTATAGATGTAATGCAATCCTGATCCAAATCCCAACAACGTTCTTTACTGAAATGGAAAAAATAATCTCCAACTTTATGTGGCAAAGAAAGAGACCTCAAATAGCTAAAGCATGATTGAAGAAGAACAACAAAGTAGAAGACCTCACACTTCCCAATCTGAGAACTTAGTATACAGCCACAGTAGTCACTTTGGCCTGGTGCTGGTACAGGGACAGACACACAAACCCAAGGGACAGAATTGAGAACTCAGAAGTAAATCCACCCAGCTATGGACAGCTATATGGATCATAAGAAATTATGGATAACATTGTGAAAATGGGAATTCCAGAACATGTAATTGTGCTCATGAGGAATCTATACATAGACCAAAAGGCAGTTGTTTGAACAGAACAAGGGAATACCGAATGGTTTAAAATCAGGAAAGGTGTGCATCAGGGTTGTATCCTTCCACCACACTTATTCAATCTGCATGCTGAGCAAATAATCTGAGAAGCTGAATCATATGAGGAAGAACATGGCATCAGGATTGGAGGAAGACTCATTAACAACCTGTGATATGCAGATGACACAACCTTGCTTGCTGAAAGTGAAGACGACTTGAAGGACTTACTGATGAAGATCGAAGACTACAGCCTTCAGTGTGGATTACACTTCAACATAAAGAAAACAAAAATCCTCACAAGGGGACCAATAAGCAACATCATAATAAATTCAGAAAAGATTGAATTGTCAAGGATTTCATTTTACTTTGATTCACAATTAACGCCCATGGAATCAGCAGTTAAGAAATCAAACATATTGCATTGGGCAAATCTGCAAAAGACCTCTTTAAGGTGTTTAAGAGCAAAGTTGTCACTTTGAAGACTAAGGTGCACCTGACCCAAGCCATAGTGTTTTCAATATTCTCATATCCATGTGAAAGCTGGATGATTAATAAGGAAGACCACAGAAAAATTGATGCATTTGAATTGTGGTGTTGGAGAAGAATATTCAATGGACTGTGGACTGCCAGAAGAATGAACAGATCTGTTTTGGAGGAAGTACAGTCCGAATGCTCCTTAGAAGCAAGGATGGCCTGACTTCATTTCTTGTACTTTGGTCATGTTGTCAGAAGGGACCAATCTGTGGAAAAGGATATCACGCTTGGTCAAGTAGAGGGTCAGTGAAAAAGGGGAAGACCCTCAAGAGATTGATTGATACAATGGCTGTGACAATGGGCTCAAGCACAGCAATGATTGGGAGGATGGTACAGGACCGTGCAACATTTTGTTCTGTTGGAACCGACTCAACAGCACCTAACAACAACAACAACACAGACAGCTGATCATAGACAAAAGATCAAAGTCCATTCAATGGGGAAGAGATAGTTTCTTTAACAAATGGTGCTGGCAAAGCTGGATATCCATTTACAGAATAATGAAACAGGATCTATAACTCACACTACATGCAAAAACTAACACAAAATAGATCAAAGATCTAAATGTTAAACCTAAAACTATAAAGTTCCTTTGAGATGATAAAGGGACAAAGCTAGGGGTCCTAGTTTATGGGATATATATACTATTAAACATGTGTAAAAATGCACAAACAACAGAAGATAAACTAGACAACAAGGCCCTCCTAAGAATTAAATACTTACGCTCATCAAAAGACTTTACCCAAAGAGTAAAAGGAGAACCTACAGACTGAGAAAAAAATTTAACAATGACATATCTGACAAGGGTCTTATCTCAAAAATAGATAGAAAACTTCAACATCTCTACAACAAAAATGTAAATAATCCAATCAAAAATGGGCAAAGAACATGAACAGAGGTTTCGCCAAAGAAGGCATTTAGGCGGCTAACAGAGACGTGAAGAGATGCTCATGATCATCAGCCATTAGAGAGATGCACATCAGAACTACAAGGAGATACCAGCTCATCCCTGCAAAAGTGGCACTGATAAAAAATGAAAAGAAAAGAAACGAAAAAAGCCAACAACAAGTGCTGGTGAGGTTTTGGGGGGAGACTGGAACTCTTATATAATTCTGGTGGGATTATAAAATGGTATAACCACTATGGAAAATGTTATGATGCTTCCTCAAAAAGCTAGAAATAGAAATACCATTTGATCCAGCCATCCCACTCCAAGGTAAATATCCTAGAGAAACAAGAAGAGTAACATGACTAGACATATGCACACCCATGTCCATTGCAGGGAAGCTCTGGTGGCATAGTGCCTAAGGCACTTGACTGCTAACCAGAAAGCTGGCAGTTCAAACCCACCAGCCACTTCTCGGAAGGCAGTTGGGCAATCAACTTCTGTAGTGATACCGCCTAGGAAACCCAAGGAGAGGTTGTTATGAGTCGAGTCCAACTTGATGCCAGTGTGTGTGTCCATTGCAGCATTATTCACAATAGCAAAAAGATGGAAACAACCTAAATGCCCATCAATGGATGAATGGGTATACAAACTATGATACATACGCACAGTGGAGCACTACACAATGATAAAGAAAGATGATGAGTTCCCAAAACGTCTTATAACATGGATGAATCTGGAGGACGTTATGCTGAGTGAAATAAATCAATCGCAAAAGGACAAATATTGTACGATACCACTTTTATAAAAAGTCAAGAATAGGTTTACAAACAGATGGTTACCAGAGATGGGAGGGGGATGGATGGAGAATCACCTACTAGATTGTAGACATGTGTTAATTCTGATGAAGGGAAAGGCAATTCCCCATATGGGGGAAGTGAGCACAACATGACCAAGGTAAATGAAGACACTGAAAGGTCAGCAAGAATAAATGACAATTACAGTAAAGGCTGTAACATATACAATTCTGCAACAACAGTGATAGCAACCAAAAATTGGTGAGAGGTTCCATAGGTATACGTGTATGCTATATAGGTGTGGGAGGACATATGGGAGCACATGCATGTGCACATATAGGTACAGTTGTGGGCATTTGGTATACATATTCATATGTGCTGCACATATAGTCATATATATGATAGAGCACATGGGGGCACAGTTATGGCAACTTCACAGACATATCCAAAGACCTTGTGGGACTGAGTCATTGGACTTGAAGGCTAAGGGCCATATTCTCAGGGAACGTCTAGGTCAATTGGCATAACATAATTCATAAAGATAATATCCCACATCCTACTTTGATGAGTAATGTCTGGGGTCTTAAAAGCTTGTGAGCGGCCATCTGAGATAGAGCTGTTGGTCTCTTCCTGTCTACAGCAAAGGAGAGTGACAGAAACCAAAGACTTAAGGAAGCAATTAGTCCCCAGGACTACAATGGCCCACACAAACCACAGCCTCCTCTAACCTGAGCCCAGAAGAACTAGATGGGGCCTGGCTACCACTACCGACCACTCTGACCAGGGACACAATAGAAGGTCCTGGTTAGAACGGGAGACCAACATGAAACAAAACTCAAAGCAATTAAAAAAAAAAAAGACCAGATTTACTGAACTGAGACTGGAGGAACCCCCAAGGCTATCATTCTAAGACATCTTTTTAACTTGGAATTGAACCCACTCCTGGAAGTCACCTTCCAGCCAAATAATAGATTGGCCTAGAAAATAAACAATAACATCTGTGAGGAATGTGCTTCTGAGAACAATCAAGTACATGAGACGACATTTGTCAAAAACCAAAGATGAGGAGGCAAGGGAGTCAGGGAAAGTGGAGGGATGGAAATGAGGAAAGCAGGCTGGGAATGGGGATAGCAACCTATGTCCCAGAACTATCTATGTAGAAATTGTTGAAAGGGGAAGTAATTTACTGTGCAAATTTCACCTAAAAGACATTAGAATGTCCAAAAAGGAGAATATATTACCTTTTGCTTATTGTATTGATATAGTGTACTA
This sequence comes from Orycteropus afer afer, assembly GCF_000298275.1. Lineage (NCBI taxonomy): Eukaryota > Metazoa > Chordata > Mammalia > Tubulidentata > Orycteropodidae > Orycteropus > Orycteropus afer. Next base: position 907,269 of record NW_006921891.1, read on the forward strand.
AAATCATATATTGTTAACTTTTAGATTTTGAAAAGAGATTCAAAGGAATAGCATTTTATGCTTTTGTATGAAGGGTATTTAGATAAAACATTTCACTATCTTAATAAACTCGCATTTGGGATAGTTATACTACAGAGATACAAAAATCCAGGGGGAAAAAAGACTAGGGAAGCTGTCAAAGGGAGAAATAATTATTTTTCTACAATATTTTCTTTTCCAGAAGTTTTTCTTTCCATACATCCCAAATCTTTTTATAAAGGGCAACAATTTGAATCGTGTCTGTTACTTCGAATGACGAATAATAAAATAGCCATACACTGTTACCCAGCTTTCTTCTGGGAAACACTTTATGAAACTATACTTACAGGATTTGCCTTTAATATGTATTGAACCATGACATACGTAGCATAGTGCCTAAGGCACTTGACTGCTAACCAGAAGTTTGGCAGCTCAAACCCACCAGCCACTCCTCGTTAGGAAGATGGGGCAATCTACTTCCGTAGTGATACTACCTCGGAAACCCAAGGAGGGGTCACTATGAGTCAGGTATGGCTCGATGGCACATAACAACAAAAACAACATCTCTATGGAAGTAGATTGCTCAATCTTCCTTCCGAAGAGTGGCTGGTGGGTTTGAACCGCCAGCCTTCTGGTTAGCAGTCAAATGCCTTGGGCACTACTCTACCAGAGCTCCCCAGCCTACAGCACCTCGTATTCCCAGACGGTCTCCCATACAAGTAGTAAGCAGGCCCGACCCTGCTTAGTTTCGGAGATCGAAGTATATCGGGCGCCTTCGGGGCAGGCCCGACCCTGCTTAGCTTACAAGATCAGACGAGATCAGGTGCGTTCAGGGTGGTATGGCCATAGACCTGTAAAGATTGAGAGCCTTGGAAGCCAGATAGGGCAGTTCTACTCTGTCCTCTAGGGGCACTGTGAGTTGAAATCAACTTGAGGGCAATGGGTTTGGTCTATTACACCCAAAGACCAGCAATCCAAGCACTCAAGGAAGATCCAGCCCTTCACTCCCAGGAATTGTTTTGTGATCCACAGTGGAAGTCGGCAGGAGGCCCATGCTCTCAAGTGAGTACACTTCAGAGGCCATCTGAACCAGAAACTGCAAACATATATTGGAGAAGAGGCCAATCTTGCATTTGAATGCAAAAGGAGTCTGAGTATTTGCTCAGAAGAATAAAGGCAAGAATGACACTGAAAGTGGAGAAAAGGTCATGGTGTACGTGCATGGGAGTGAACATGAAGATTGTTTTATTTGCTGAGTTTTTCATGGTTAGAGTACAGGGCATGAAGTTCTTTTGATAATGGGTGAGCTGGTACAAATCTTTTAAAAAAAATGTTCTCAGGAAAAATGTTTTAAAAAGGAAAAGTCAGAGATATTCTTTATGTAACTGGAGAAATGACCTAGAACGAGCATGAAGCTATCCCAGGAGAAACAGCACTGGCTTTGAAGTGACAGGCATAAGGTTGGGCTGCAGGGTCTTCTAAGACAGAGCTGGTGGGCCATGAGCTCTTATGTGAGAAACACAATAAACCAGCTTGTTGTGGCAGCTCTAGCCCTTGTGCAATATCTGGCATCACAGCAGCCTTACCCACTGCACAAATCCAAGGGTTGTTATTCACATCTCTGTCCACATGGCAAGGGCCACGTGGAGTTGTACAGTGTACAACCTGTGCACCCGTACAAGGCAGCCCCGAGTCATGGAATCTCTTTTGGTTTTAGAGAGTTTCTCTTTCTCTCTTTTTTAAGGACCGAATTGTGTTCCCTCAAAAGGCATGTTCATTGTACACCAATGTTCATTGCAATATTATTCATAACATCCAACAGGTGGAAATAACTCAAGTGCCCCTCAACAGATGAATGGATCAACAAAATATGGCATAGCCACACAATGAAGTATTACTCAACCATAAAGAGAAATGAAGTTCTCCTACACGTTATGACATGGTTATACTTTGAAAACATTGTTAAATGAAAGAAGCCAGACACAAAAGGCCAAATACTGTATGATCCCACTTACATGAAACATCTCCAATAGACAAACACATAGAGACCAGAGTTTATTAGTGGTTAGCACAGGCAGGGGAGAAGGGAGCAATGAGCTGTTCTTGCTGAAGGGTGCGGAGTTTCTGTTTGGGGTGTGAAAACTTTTAGAGATGGATAGTGGTGATGGTTGTACAACATGGTAAGTGTGATTAGTGCCACTGAATTGTACACTTCACAATGGTTAAAATGGCAATTTTTTGGTTATATATATATTTTACCACGATATGACAACGTTTGAAAACACCAATGGCTTTGAAGATGTGATTAGTTAAGATGACGTCATATGGCAGCAGGGTGGGCGTAACAAATATGACTGGTGTCCTTGCAAAATAGAACAGATGGCAGCCCCTAGGTCAGGCCATCTCATTGAGCCTCTTCCTCTTTTTCACTGACCATTTACTTTACCAAGCATGATATCCTTCTCCAGGGACTGATAAAAGAGCTAACAAACAAACAAACCCTAACCCACTGCCATCCATCAATCTCATCTGATGTCAGTTTTCTTTCATTTCCTTGTGTGGATCATATACCATATCTTGAAATTTTGGTTGTAGTATATTTCAACTTTACATCAAGTATTCTTACACATCTGCTCTACATTCTGAAACCAAAAACCAAACTCACTGCCGTCGAGTTGAATCTGACTCATTGCAACCCCTTTCTTGCTCTGCATCAGCAGGCACTTTTTAAAAAATGCACATTTTAATGGTTGGAATCTTGGTCAAGTATTGGCATGTTCAAAAGAGAGTATGTGCTATGAATGTGGCCACTAGATGGCAGGAATTTGTAAATAAAAATTACAAATAAACCTAACCAAACCAAATCAAACCAAAGCCCCCGCCATGGAGTCCATTCTGACTCTTAGAGACCCGATAGGACAGAGTAGAACTGCTTACGGAAGCAAAACTCAAAGTAAATGCACTGCCATCGAGTTGATTCTGAGTCATAGTGACCCTATAGGACAGAGTAGAACTGCCCCATAAGGTTTCCAAGGCTGTAAATCTTTATAGAAGTGCCTCATCTTTCTCCCACGGAGCAGCCTGTGGATTTGAATCCTTGACCTTTCGGTTAGCAGCCCAGTGCTTTAACCACAGCCCCATCAGAGTTCCTTAAACCTAAACTCCATAATAAATCATATAGCACTCTTACTACAAAAACATAAGCTGGATATAGTTAGGTGAGAAAAAGACCCCTAAAGGACACCTATCTGAGGACTCATTCCTAGTTTCTAACAGGGAAGAGAATGATAATAATGATGGAATGTCGCTTTTCAATCATTTTTGGCTATCAACTGCCTCTTCAGCAATAGGGATGGTGGACTCCACCACAGTCTGACTCCTTCCCAGACCCATAACCACACACATGCAAGGATGTTTGGAGGTTGAAGAAAAATACTGAATATATTATTTCAAGATGTATACAAAATATTGTTTAAAAAGAAATCTCTCCTGCATGTTTTAGCTACCTAGTACTGCTGTGAGAGAAATGTCACAGGTGAGAGGACCTAAAGACCAGGAATTGATTGTCTCACAGTTTTGGAGGCTAGATGTCCAAATCAGGGCACTGGCTTCAAGGGGAGGGTCCCTCCTTGTCAATAACTCCTGGAGTCTCTTGGAGTTCCTTGGCATCTGTCTTCCCCATGTGTAGGTGTCTCTGTGTTGATTCTGGTCTTTTTATAAGACAGCATTTAGAAATGATTAAGGAGTGCTGGTAATGCAAGTGCTTGGCTGATCACTTAAAGGTTGGTAACTCAAACCCACCAGCAGCTTTGTGGGAGAAAGACCTGGTGATCTGCTTCCACAAAGATGACAGCCAAGAAAACCCTATGAGCAGTTCTACTCTGTCATGTGGAGTTGCCATGAGTCAGAATGGACTGGGCAGCACCCAATACCAATGACAACAGCATTTAGAAGTGACTAGGTTTAGGACCCACCCTAGTGGGGTACAAGCTCATTAACATAACAAAAGAAAACCCCTATTGCCAAACAAGGTCACATTCATAGGTACAGTGGCTAGATGTTCAACATATCTCTGGAGAGAGAAACAATTCAATCCGTAGGATTACGTTTCCTGACTTTTTGGACACCTATAAACTTCCCAGTTGCCTTTGCAGTTAGGCTTCGGGCATGTGATTGAATTCTAGCCAGTAGAAAGTGAGCAGAAGTGACCTTAAACCTTGCACACTCCTCCATGGTCATCTCCTTTTCCTGCTGGCTGGAATGGTGATGACTAACACGTTCTTGAAAGCCGAAT
>NW_006921891.1:912001-912995 GCF_000298275.1 Orycteropus afer afer
TGGAAATAGTTAATGACAAATGCTTGACTCTGGTAAAACGTTATCTTATAGGGGCACCATGACCGCAAGGAAGAAACAAACTGACCAAAAAGAAGGAACAGGCTGATCACAGGACTTGCCTGACTAAATCTTATGATGTTTTAAACACCAAGGCAAAGAAAGGAGGAGTTCAGAGAAAGATAAAAAGACCCGAACTAAGACAATCACTGGCTGGTCTCTCTAGCGTGGAGAGTCAGCCCATTTGCTTTGATGGCTGCGTCTCTTAAATAAATTCTTTTCTATTTCTCTATCCTGGTTCCTCTCAGCATCGGCAACCCAACCTCAATCTGCAAATACTTCTTATTGTTGTTGTTGCTGCTGTTGTATGCCATTGAGTCAACCCCAACTCATAGCGACCCCTCCTTGGGTATCCGAGGCGGTATCACTACGGAAGTGGATTGCCCAACCTTCCTTCCTAGGAGTGGGTGGTGGATTTGAATCGCCAGCCTTCTGGTTGCAGTCAAGTGCCTTAGGCACTATGCTACCAGAGCTCCTTATACTTCTTATACTTGGGTTGATATAATGATTGGCAACAAGTTAGAGTGATGCTTTACAATGAAAAACCCACTGCCATTGAGTCAATTCTGACTCATAGTGACCCTATAGAACAGAGTAGATCTGCCCCATAGGATTTCCAGTCTTTACAAAAGCAGACTGCCACATCTTTCTCCTGCAGAGAAGCTGGTGGGTTTGAACCACTGACCTTTCATTTAGCAGCCAAGCACTTAACCACTGCACCACCAGGGCTCCTTTGTGAACATTAAACCAAAAACAAACTAACTGGCATTGAGTCAGATCCGACCCATAGCAACCCCTCCTTGGGTTTCCAAAGTGGTATCACTACAGAAGTAGATTGCACAATCTTCCTTCCGAGGAGTGGCTGGTGGGTTTGAACCACCAGCCTTCTGGTTATCAGTCAAATGCCTTAGGCACTATGCCACCACAGAACATTATA
>NW_006921891.1:913095-915119 GCF_000298275.1 Orycteropus afer afer
GAAGTAGATTGCCCAATCTTCCTTCTGAGGAGTGGCTGGTGGATTTGAACTGCCAGCCTTCTGGTTAGCAATCAAATGCCTACGCCACCAGAGCCCCCTCCTGTTACTAGCCCCATCTTCATTGCCAGAAATTTCCAGAGCCACATCTTCCTCTTTCTTTTGGACTCCCTCCTTTCAAAGGAGCATGCCATCCAGTAGCTTCCTGAGAGAGGCATGGGAAATACATTTCTGAGGTTCTGCAAGACTGAAAATGTTTTTAGCCTACATTCACACCTAATTTAAAACTTGGCTGCCTGTAGAATTCTTGATTGGAAATGGTCTTTCCTCAAAATTTTAAAGGCTTTGTTCTGTTTACTTCTAGCTTGTTGCTGTTCAAAAGTTCAATGCATTTCAATTCCTGATCCTTCATATGAGATCATTTCTTCCCCCTTCCTATTGCTGGAAACTTCTCTAAGCTTGTCTTTGGTTCCGGTGTGTGTTTAGTGTGGGTCTATTTTCTTCCATTCTATTAGTCACTCAAGAAGCCCTGGAGGAGCAACGCTTAAGAATTCAGCTGCTAACCAGAAGGTTGGCAGTTTCAACCCACCTAGTGTATCTGCTTCTGCAAAGATTACAAACAAGAAAACCCTATGGGACAGTTCAACTCTGTCATATAGGGTTGCTATGAGCAGAATCAACAAGAGGGCACTCAACAACTAGTCACTCAATGGACTCTTTTTTGATCATGTACTTCATTTCTGGGATGGTTTCTTGAATTCCTTCTATGATGATTTCATTCCCTCCATTTTTTCTTTTTCCTCTTTCTGGAAGTTACCTTTTAGTTATTTAACTGAATTCTACTAGTGTCTTCACAGTACCCTTTTACCATAACTGGTTTCTCCCCAGTAGGACCTAATATTGTATCCTTTCAAGAGAACAAACCTGCGATTCTCTGCCAGGGTGGGAGAGAGGAAGTTTCCTGCTTCAGTGATTGGGGGAATTGCTTCCAAAACAGACTTGTAATCAAATCTCCTATTCTTTTTGTGTGCCGTTGAGTCAATGATGACTCACAGGGAACCTATAGGACAGAGTAGAATTGCTTCATAGAGTTTTCTAGACTGTAGTCTTTCTGGCCACACAACACCAGGTCTTTGTCCCTGTGGAGCCACTGGTGGGTTTGAACCACTAACCTTTTGACAGAACCTCTTATTCTCTGTTCACCTCCATCACCTCTTCCAGAGGCACCAAGTGCCACCCATTCCTGAGCTGTCTGGGGGCTCTGCAGAACAGAAGTGTCTTGGCTTTTTCCTGCAGCTTTAGGATTATGTTTTCTCCAGCTGCCACACCAGTTTCCACTTGTCCTGCTTTTTGACTTCCAAAATTGTGCTGGTCTTCTCCCATTTCCTTTGTTTATAGGCTTATGCCTTCAAAATAAATCCCTTATCTTTGTTGGAGGGGGCTTTGGAATGGAACAGAGGAAAGTGCTTACTTTTAATGGGCCATCTTGATCTGAAAGTCCTGGTCATTAAATTGGTATTTGTGTGTTTCACCAGGGACCAAAAGAAATGGAAAACTTGAAAATCTGATTTTTCAGAATGTACATGAGTCCTTAGAAAATCAGTCAAATTATGGCATTCTGCTTTCTATAAGTATACTTTAAGATTTCTGAATTAGCACTGAATCTGTGTATTTACATGTATTGTGATGAGATCTATACAGCAAGTGATGGTATGGATTGGTGATAATTATCTGGAGAACATGTAGGATGAGAGGGGTTGGGGAACTTTAACTTCCATTTAAATGGTCAATGCATTTAGCCACTTGGAAGTGCAATTTGCACTTAATTCATCTTCATACGTCCATCAAGACGACATTTCTCTTAAAGCTAGGATATTCTTAGAGGCAACACTAGGGTCTTTTTATGAGCCAAGCAATGCATAGGAAACAGGTGTTTCAAATGATTTTCAGCTCAAATATCATCTCTTCTATGCTGTTTGGCAGTGACTTTAGGGTCTTATAAATTTTTCAAAAGATTCCAAGATCTT
>NW_006921891.1:915654-917432 GCF_000298275.1 Orycteropus afer afer
GGTTAGCAGTCAAGTGCCTTAGGCACTACGCTACCTATTTCTCCCACGTTTCCTAAAGGATCTTGACCATGCATTTGGCTGGAAATAAACCTGACTCTTAATGTGTATTCCACCTCCCAAACCTTTTATCTAAAGCATACTTGAAACCATATTCTAGAAAACCCACCTTTACAGGGGTCTCTTAGAGCAGTGGTTCTCAAAGTGAGTTTCTAGGGCCAGCAACACCAGCATCACCTGGGAGGTTGTGAGAAATAGATTCTCAAGCCCCACTCAGACCTATTGGGTCTGAACTCTAGGGGTAGAAGCCAGAGTTTCACAAGCCCTCCAGGAGATGGTGTTGCACACACTCCAGTGTGAGAAGTGCCATCTTAGAGGTCTCAGGGATAAAGTGTCTGCTAGTTTAGAACCAAGGAGCCCTGGTGGTATGGTGGTTAAGCACTCAGTTGCTAATGGGAACGTCAGTGGTTCTAACCCACTAGCATGCTCCAAGGGTTTCAGTCTGCTTCCATAAGGAATTACAGCCTTGGAAACCCTACGCAGTTCTACCCTGATCTATAGGGTTGCTATGAGTCAGAATTTGAGTCAATAGCAACGGGTTTGGTTTGGTTTTTATTTTAGCACCTGACACTGTACCTGATACACTGAAGATACTCAATAAACATTGGAAGAGATAGCCTAACATTCACATCATATCTTCCATCTTTACAAAGGCTCAGTAGAGGAACTGGCGTGCAGGCAGCAGATGACTCCTGCCTATCAGTTAACAGGGCTGATTTTGTGTCAAATGCCCTTTATTCAGTGCCCTGTTGTGACAAATGAGTTCACTGTAGGAAAAAGTTTGTCTCTGAAGAGGAATTTTATATGCATATATGCATAAATGCATATTGCTCAGGGAAAGAAGCCAGTTTCAAAAGACTTCATATGATACGATTCTAATGATAGGGCATTCTAGAATAGGCAAAACTATAGAGACAGAGAAGATGGGTGGTGGCTGGCATTCAGGGTGAGGAGGAAGGGATGAATAGGTGGAGCCCAGGGCATTCGTACGGCAGTGAAACGATTTATAGGATAATATATTGGAGGACACATGACATATATTTTTCAAAACCCATAGGATCATACAACACAAAAAGCAAACCTGAATCTAAACTATGGACTTTTGGTAATAGCAGTGATCAGTATTGATTCATCCATTGTAAAAACGTGCCACGGGAATGTAAGATGTCAAGAACAGGAAAAACAGTGTGCAGAGGGAGAAGAGGTCTACGAGAACTCTGTATTTTCTGCTCAATTTATTTCTGTAAACCTAAAGCTGCTCTGAAAAATAAAGTTTAATAATTAAAAAAAATGTGTGCCTCAAGATCTTCCATTTTGGAGCATTGATCCACATCCTACTCTGGCAAGTAGCAAATGGGATCTTAAAAGCTTGCAAGCAGCAATCTAGATGCAACAATGGGTCTCTCCTCATCCAGAGCAAAGAATGAAGAAAACCAAAGACACATGTAAACAATTAGTCCAAGCGACTGGTACACCATGGAATCCTCAGCCTACACGACTATGAGACCAGAAGAACTAGATGGTGCCTGGCTACCACTGTCAACCACTTGGAGGGGGATCTCTGTAGGACATCCTGGATAGAGTGAGAAACCAATGTGGTACAAAACTCAAAATCATTTAAAAAAAAAAAAAGGAGGGGGGATCAGGTTTGCTAGTGTGATAAAGCCTGATGGAACCACTGAGACTATGGCCCCTAGCTTCCCTTCAGGTCTGGAATTGAA
>NW_006921891.1:917687-919795 GCF_000298275.1 Orycteropus afer afer
TGCTGTATGGAAAGTGAATTTGCTCTGTAAACTTTGACCCAAATAACAATAAAAATAATAAATAAATAAATAAAAAGATTTTACATTTTGGTTTCCCATCAGGAAATGCACAGCTGCCGGATAATTCTCCCCTCTTTGTCCTCTTCTCATTACTTTCTTCTCAAATTATCCCACTGGGCCTTTTCTCAATCATGTAAGTGACTTCAAAGCCTTCAGAACCAGGCAGAGGAGAGATTCTAGATAAGAAAGTGCATTGTAGGCTGCAGGTGGTCCTAGCCAGGGCCAGTTAGCAGAAGCTCTGGATGGAAACTTGACCCCTGCTTCACTCAGGTTTGCAGTAAACACTGAAGAAGGTGCTATAACTGTTACCAGTGGCTTGCACTTGGAGCAGGTGGGCTTGGACAGGACCCCAGAACATTGAGTGAGGGTGATGGTGTGTCTAAAAAAGCCTAGAGGGACTTTCAAACTCTAGCTTCTTGAAGGATCTGGTGAGCTCTTCTCTTTGATCAGCTGGGAGGCTTGGGGGACAGTGGTGATGCAGTGGTAGACTTCTCATATTCCATGCAGGAGACCTGGCTTCATTTCCCAGCCTGTGTACCTCATGTGCAGCCACCATCAGTGGAGGCTTATGTATTGCTGGGATGCTGAACAGGTTTCAGTAGAGCTTTCAGACTAACATGGACTAGGAAGAAAGACCCGGTGATCTACTTCTGAGAATCAGCCAATGAAAACGCTGTGGAACACAATGATCCAAACTCTAATTGATCAAGTGGCAGAACCAGACAGCATTTTGTTCTGTTGTGCATGGAGTTGCCATGAATCAGGGGTGACTTGATGGCCATTAACACAGTTAGGAAAAAGAACAAGGCCTGCAAGACACACTGTCTTCTCTGAAGCCGAGTGAGCTACCCAATAAATGAGGCAGTGAGCCCATTTCTGTATGTTCTCAGGAGAACTACCAGACAAGTTCCCCTGGATAAGCTCTTGGTGTTCCTGGAGGCAAACATCACCTCTAGTTATGGTTAGAAAGTGGACAACCCCTATGAGTACATTCATCTTACTCAACCTTAAACATAATAGCTATGCTAACATTTATTAGGGCATACTATATGTACTGGAAGCTCTGGTGGCATAGTGCCTAAGGCATTTGACTGCTAACCAGAAGGCTGGCAGTTCAAACCCACTAGTCACTCCTTGGAAGGAAGATTGGAAAATCTACTTCCGTGGAAATCCAAAAACAAAAACTCACTGCCATCAAGTCAGATCTGACTCATAGCGATCCCTCCTTGGGTTTCCGAGGTGGTATCACTATGGAAGTAGATTGCCCAACCTTCCCTCTGAGGCGTGGCCATGGAGATACTGCCTCAGAAACCCAAAGAGGGGTCATTGTGAGTCGAATCAACTCGACAGCAGTGAGTTTTTATATGTACTGTCTGTATGCCCAGAAATTTGGAAGGCAGCTACCTGGCCAACTGACTGGAAGAGATACACTTTTGTGCCCATTCCAAAGAAAGGTGATCCAACAGAACTTGGAAATTATTCAACAATATAATAAATATCATATGCAAGTAAAATTTTTCTGAAGATCATCCAAAAGTGGTTGTAGCAGTATATTGATAGGGAACTTCCAGAAATTCAAGCTGGATTCAGAAGAGGACATAGAATGAGTGATGACTGCTGATATCAGATGGATCTTGGCTGAAAGCAAAGAATACCAAAAAGATATTAACCTATGTTTTATTGACTATGCAAAGGTATTCAACTGTATGAATCTTAACAAATTATGAAAATATTGCAAAGATAAATGGAGAAAAGATTAAAGTTGTCAAGGATTTCATATTACTTGGATACACAATCAACAACCAGGGAAGCAGCAGTCAAAATGTCAGACATCAGATTGCACTGGGGAAATCTGCTGCAAAAGATTTCTTTAAAATGCTAAGGAACAAAGATGTCACTTTGAAGACTAAGGTGTGCCTAACCCAAGCCATGTTTTTTTCAGTAGCCTCTTATGCACATGAGGAGCTCTGGTAGCATAGTGGCTAAAGCACTTGACTGCTAACCAGAAGGCTGGTGGTTCAAACCCACCAGCCACTCCTCAGAAGGAA
>NW_006921891.1:920295-923302 GCF_000298275.1 Orycteropus afer afer
TGTTTCATTGTTCTACATAGGGGTGGCGTAGTGCCTAAGGCATGTGACTGTTAACCAGAAGGCTGGCAGTTCAAACCCACCAACCACTTCTCAGAAGGGAGATTGGGCAATCTACTCCCATAGTGATATCGCTTTGGAAACCCAAGGAGGAGTTGCTATGATTTGGATCCTACTCAGCAGCAGTGATTTTGATTTTTGGTATGAGTCAGAGCCAACTTGAAGGCCCCTAATAAAACAACATACATAGGGCAAGGAGCACTGGTGGGACAGTGGTTAAGCACTTGGATGCTAAATGAAAGGTCAGTGGTTCAAATCCACCAGCTGCTCCACAGGAGAAAGACATGGAGATCTGCTCCCATAAAGATTACCACCTAGGAAACCCTATGGAGGAATTCTCACTATGAGTCAGAATGGACTCCTTGGCAATGGGTTATACTAAGGCACTCTACTAAAGACATCTATTAACTCATATATATATTTCTTCCAAAAACTATAAAAACTGTTCTATCCTTGTTTTACAGAGGAAGGATACCATCCATCTGTCAGTCTGTTGTACTTTGGTGGCCTGCATGTTGCTATGATCCTGGAAGTTATGCCACTGGCATTTCAAATACCAGCAAGGTCACCCATGGTGGAGAGGTTTTATTGAGGCTTCCAGACTCTTTTCCCAAGACAGACTAGCAAGAAAGGCCTGGTGTTCTACTTCTGAAAATTAGCCAATAAAAAGTCTCTGTATTACAACAGAACATTGTCTAATTGCTGGAAGATAAGCCCCGTAGGTTGCAAGGAAGGTGTCCTGGTGGCACAGTAGTTAAGTGCTTGGCTGCTAGGTCAGTGGTTCATACTCATCAGCTGCTTGGCAGAAGAAAGGTGAGCAGTCTGATTCCCTAGCAATTTATAGCCTCAGAAACCCTATGGGGCAGTTCTACTCTGTCCTGTAGGGTTGCTATGAGTCAAAATAGATTTGACAGCACATACCAATAAGGTACTACACAATAACTGTGACAATGAACTTAAACATACCAATGACCATGAAGAGGGCATGGGACTGGGCAATGTTTCCTTCTGTAATACATAAAGTTGAAACCAAGTGGAGTCAAAGTTCAACCTGCATCTCTGTTTGGTAACAAATAAGTAAACATAATAACTCAGTTCCTTAAGAGCTGAAGAGGATGAAAGCTCAACTATTCCCCAACCCTGGTTAAGATAGATAGGGCCCTGGTTGGAGATAAATAATTAAACACAATAACTCAGTTCCTTAAGAACTGAATGGAACTAAAAGCCAATTTACACATTCTTTCCTGCCATTCCCCTAGAAACAGGTCATAAGCACATTAATGTGTCTCAGAAGACAACTTGAAAATTAACTTTGGCCCGCGGACATGCGCAGTGGGACAAACAGGAACAAAGGTATTGGGAACTGACATTCTCCCCTCTGCCTAAGCCTTGATCAACTGATAACAGGAAGCCGGTGTGACTCATCTGGTGTGCAAGCACCCTGCATTAAAAAATGATTGTTCCTTTAAACCGAGGAGAAGGAAATTCCAGCCAACCATCAACTATTTCATGCCCAAATTCCTGAAATTTTTATGAATATGCATAACCCTTTCTCCTGAAACTTACAAAACCTATAATTAGATTTAGATTCAGGGAGTCAGATTTGGGTAAAGACCCCTGTCTCCTTGCATTGCCACTTTGCAATAAAAAATTTTCTATCCTCTTAATCACTCGGTGTGTAAACTGTTTTGGCCTGACTGCACATCAGGCAGGGACCTGCATTTGGTCCAATTTCAATTTTGGCACTGCAGGTGGGACTGACGAGGGCCTCTGACCCTCTGCCTGGAGCACAAGGACCCTCGGATGGTGGAAGCAGACCCTGACAGACACTGTGCACTCAGACACTGCTTTGTCTGAAGGTACGTAAGTGGTGCTGTCTGTGACCATCTGTAGTATCCTCGGCCCCTATGCATGTTCATTTTCTTGAGAGAAGAGAAAATTATTCTGGGTTTGAAGACATCTCCTGGGTGAGTATAAATTGAATCCCTTAGAGCACAAGCGAGAGCTGACTGGGAAGTTAGAAATCTTAGTTAGAAACCTTGGTTAAGACATCTCTGCAGCCAAAGCACAAAGCTTAGCTGACAGGGAGATTGAAACCTTGGTTAAGATATCTCCACAGCTGAAGCACTCTTAAGGATTTATACTCTGTTCTAGTCTGGCTCTTAGCTGACATGGAGATTCACACCTTGATTAGAAATGTTGGTTAAGATATCTCCACAGCTGAAGTGCTCTTAAGGATTATTCTGGTCTGGTCTGGTTCTGGTTTGGTCTGTGTGTGGGTGAGAAATGAAGTTTTAATCGAGATTTCTCCATAGCCCACATGTTTCTTAGGGATCCTTTGCTTTGATCTGGTCTGGCTCTAGTTTGATTTGTTTGTGTGTGGGATTGTGGGTGTGTGTAGCACTGGTGCAAAAGTTTCAAGTGAGAGTGGACATGAAGTGTGACTGGAAATTGGGTAACCAAGGTTCTATACCAGAATGCGGCCCTGTTGACTGCACTCTGCAAAACTGAGCTCATTTTGGTTTTGAGCCTATAAAAAGGAAAAAAAATTGATATTTTTCTGTAACACTATCTGGCCGCAATATTGGCTCAAGTGTGGGGATAGACGGCCAGAGAATGGGAGTCTGAACTATGATATGATACAGCAAGATTCATTTTGCAAGAAAGATCAAACGTGGGAAGAACTGCTTCACCTGGAGTTATTCATGGCCTTGTTTCAAAACAAGGGTTTACAGAAACAATGCAGGGTGCCAGTTGTACAGCCTAAAGGGAAAGTGGATTATAAAGGTGTCCTTCAGAACTCTGAAGACCCTTGCCTTAACTCCATTCCTCACCCATCTGCCCCTCCCCCATAGCTCCCAGAGTCAAGAGACAACTCACCTATGACTCCACCATCTAAACCTAGGGGAGTTTTAAATTCAGAACCTCCTAAAACTCCAGTGGTGTGATA
>NW_006921891.1:924257-926117 GCF_000298275.1 Orycteropus afer afer
CAACGGATAGAAAGGGAGCAAATCAAGCTGCTCCTCCAGGAGGCTGACCAACAAAGTTGTGGCCTCAACATGTGCTTACTGCAGGAAGGATGGGCACTGGAATAGGGGGTGCCCAGAATAAGCCCTCCAAAAGCCACCAAAAGGGCCCAGCAGATGGTAAGCACAGCTGACAGAAATCAAGAATGACAGGGGCCCAGCGGCTCTGTTGCAGACTGGGCAAATTCCTATCTCCCATGAGGAGCCTGGGTGGCAATAACTATGGGAAAACAGCCCATTGGATTTTTACTGGACACAGCGGCAACATACTCAGTCCTAAATATCCCCAAGGCCTTTTTTCCCACAAGACTACGAGCAATACAGGAGTTTCAGTAATGTAAAAATTTTCTTTAACCTCTTGAATACCAGGAGGGGAGTACTGTATTAACTCAAAGTTTTTATACATACCTGAATGCCCTGTTCCTCTGATGGGATGAGACTTACTAACCAAGTAACTCAAGTTACTTTCTCAACTAATGAACTCCAAGTGGATGTTAATCCCAACCAGGCATGGGCCCTACAGAAAACCTACTGCAATTACCTGCTGCTATGGACTACAGAAGCACCAGGCAGAGCTGTCACTGCAACCAGCACTTGTTCTGGGAAAAGATGCCCTGTGTGTTTGGCTGAATAACCTTATTGCAGGACCAGATCTGTATACAATCATCCAAAAGGTGACACAAGGCTGCATGATCTATGCTGAGAACAATCCAAAATGCAGCCCACCTCCAGTGGTAAAGGGAATTCAAACAAGAGGACTAGGCCCATGCAAAGACTGACAGGTAAAATTTACATTCCCTGGAAAAATCAAGTACCTGTTAGTATTTATAGACACTTTCACTGGATGGGTGGAAGCCTTTCTCTGAAGCATGGAAAAGAAGCAGAGGTGAGTAAACTCTATCAAGGAAAATTATCCTCAATTTGGCTTGCTATTGTCAATTAAAAGTAATAATGGGGGAGCATTTGTATCCCAAATACTCCAACAAGTAACAGGACTATTAGGAAGTTACATTCCTCATGGAGAGCCCAATTGACAGGAAAAACTGAGAAGATAAACCACACTTTTAAGAAGACATTGACTAAGATGTTCCAAGAAACCAACTTATCTTGAATAAAACTTTTACCTCTTGCCCTGTTGCAGGTCCGGGTTGCCCCCAGAAGCAGGCTTAAGTTAAACCCATAAGAAATATTATATGGGAGACCATTTTCTAGAGTGTGGCACCCCAGTTACACAAGAAAGGGAGACCTTAAAATTGTTAAGGAATTGGATATTTTAAAACATGTGCAAACTTTGTCTGCAACATTAAAGATTATTAACCAGTTTGCTTCCAGCAGGTTTGTGGTGGTATGTTTGTGTGTCATTTTGGCTGGGCCTGGTTGAGTGGCTGGACACCTGGTGGTAGTTATTCCCCATGATGAGACTGGCAATAAACTCCATGGTGGGATCTACCACAAGCAGCTGAGTAGGTGCCTTTGGGATGTGGTCTGCTTTCTGTATATAAGGAGAAGCCTTGGGGATAATCTCTTGCTTATGGCATGCTTGGACCCTGCATGTAGCCATGTCATTGTTCAACAGCCTGTCATGCTCTGCAGACCTTGGGACTTACAATGGACTTGAATTAAGGGCCTGCCATGTGGTTTGGTAATATCGGGACTGTGCCTTTTTCTTTGTTGACCTTGGGCTTGTTAGCCTCAGCAGCCAGTAGCTGCCTGAGTGAAGAGATGCCTCTAGCTTCAGTAGGCCTAGAGCAAGAGACAGAGCTGAAGCCCAAGGTCAAGGGGTTTTCACTCAGCCCCTAGAGCCTGGCACTTTGAACTTGGACT
>NW_006921891.1:927668-928309 GCF_000298275.1 Orycteropus afer afer
GACAAAGATCTCCAGACCCGCAGAGCATAGGGTAGCAGGGACAGGAAGCAAAAAATTTTTGAGTGGGTCACTAGGGGTAACAGTGAGTGGTATCATTCCCGTTTCCACCCCTTGGTTTCTGGACCCGTGAATCTTTGCTATTGGAGAAACAGAATCATATATTGGAGGCTGGTTTAGAGCATATACAGCCTCCTGGGGAACATTGCCCCAATCTTCAAGGTATTGCCACCTAGCTGGCACCATATTGTGTTTTCAGGAGGCCATTCCATCATTCTATCAAGCCAGCTGCTTCAGGATGATGGGGAACTTGGTAAGACCAGTGAATACCATGAACATAGGCCCATTGCCACACTTCATTTGCTGTGAAGGGAGTCCCTTGATCTGAAGCAATGCTGTGTGGGATGCCATGACGGTTGATAAGGCATTCTGTAGGTCCATGGATGGTAGTTTTGGCAGAAGCATTGCATGCAGGTAAGGTGAATCCATAACCAGAATAAGTATTTATTCCAATAAGAACAAAACGCTGTCCTTTCCATGATGGAAGTTGTCCAATGTAATCAACCTGCCACCAGGTTGCTGGCTGATCACCCCGAGGAATGGTTCCATATTGCAGACTCAGTGTTGGTCTCTGCTGCTGGCAG
>NW_006921891.1:930075-932430 GCF_000298275.1 Orycteropus afer afer
CTGCATACCAAGTACCAGGAGATGTACTAATTTGCTCAAGCAATGAAACCACATCACATACAGCAGCTGCAATTGGAGCCACCACCTGAGAAAGTTTACAATAATCTACTGTCATTCTCCAAAATCCATCTGTTTTTTGCCAGGCCAAATAGGTGAAATTAAATGGGGATGTGTTGGGAATCACCACCCCTGCATCCTTCAAGGCCTTGATGGTGGCAGTAATCTCTGCAACCCCTCCAGGGATGCTGTATTGCTTTTGATTCACTATTTTTGTAGGTAGAGGCAGTTCTAATGGCTTCTACTTGGCTTTTCCTACCATAATAATCCTTACTCCACATGTCAGGGACCCAATGTGGGAATTCTGCCAATTTCTCGGTATATCTATTCCAATTATGCATTCTGGAACTGGGGAAATCACTACAGGATGGGTTTGGGGACCCACTGGATGCACTGTGAGATGCATCTTAGCTAAGACTCCATCAATAACTTGACCTCCATATGCCCCCACTCTGATTGGTGGGCCACAATGACGCTTTGAGTCTCCTGGAATTAGTGTCAGTTTAGAGCCAGTGTTCAGTAATCCCTGGAAAGTCTGATTATTTCCTTTTCCCCAATGAACAGTCACTCTTGTAAAAGGCCTCAGATCCTTTTGGGGAAGGCTGGGAGAAAGATTGACATTATATATTTTTGGCAATGTAGTGGGGTCCTTCCGCAAGGGGACCCAGCCTCCCCTTCATTTAATGGGTTTTGGGTCTGTAAACTGACTCAAGTCTGGGAATTGATTGAGAGGCCATGACTCTGTATTCTGGCGATTCAAGCTAGGATGCTATTCACATGACCTAGAATTCTTCTGTCTATACAGATCAAGTGAATACTTAGTAAGTTTGCCATATATTTCACTACTAGGAACACCACATGCAAGTAGCCATTGCCATAATTCCACATGAGTCATACTCTTCTGATTTCTGCTCCGACTCTGCTGTCCATTATGGTAACCATGCCCATTAACTGGGTGGTAACCATGTCCATCAACTGCTGCCACTTGGCCACTACTATCACAGGGTCCAATCAGCCCCATTGGAGTTAAATGTCTTAGTTCAATTAGGGCAATTCCCACTATCAAATTCAGCTTACATAAAATAGCAATCACAGCAGACTTCAAGGATGCTGGAGCTCCCTTCAAAAATTTATTCCCCACTGTACTGGTGAAAGGCATGCCTTCTGGACTCTCCATTTCAGGCTCTAGGGGGTCTAATCTGATAAATCCATTCTAACAGGCCAATTCCCCTAAGCCTCTGGATACCTTCTTCTGCATTATATCAAGGCAGGTCTGTTACTTCAGCTTGACTTAAGGTAGGCCACCGCATAATCCATGCTTCAGTAAGCCAACCAATAAACTATTAGATCCTTTCCTAACCTCTTGAGCTGAAACATTGAAGAATCCACACTTAGTGGGCCTAAATCAATACACTCAGACTGATCCAATGTTACATTCCTTGCAACATTATCCCACACCTCAGGAGCCATTCCCATACATATTCTCCAGGTTTTTGTCTGTACATATTAGCAAAATCAAGCAGGTCTTTTCGAGTGTAGCATACCAACTCCTCAGTCACACTTTGTATTTCACCTTTTGGGGCTCTCTTGGACTTAACGTTAGTTATAGGTCTAGCAGCAACAATGGGTGGTTGGGGCAGTTCCTGAGAACATTCAGCAATATCTTCCATGGCTTCTGCCTCAGGCAATTACCCAGTAGGAACAGTTGGGTTAATCTTATCAAACCAAGGTGAAGGGGATAATGGTTTTACAGTAATCCCTACAGATGGGAGGGATTCAACAGAATCTACAGGCTGCATATCCTGATCTTCCTTACTCTCTGCCCATATGTCCCCATTCCAGGCTTCAGGATCCCCTTTTTTCCCAATCAATGCCCTCACTTTAACTTCAGACACCTTTCTGGGTTAGTAATTTAATTGGTGTTGTAATTTAGCCACCCTTACAATAAGACTCTGGGTTTGGTTTTTGGCAATATCAGCTTTCTTTCAGAGCACAACTGGAAACACTGAGGTCTTTTGTGCAGCGCTTAAGCTGTGACTCAGCAGCCCTGAGCTCATTTCACTCTTTCACCACTTTGTCTAGTGTTAAGTAGGACCAACCAACCAGCTTCCTTATACTCCTCACGCTGACAAAATTGCAGAAAAGTATCAAATATGTGATCACTCAGAGCCTCACTTCTCAAAAGTACTTGATCTATTGGTGGGGCTATTTTGCATATTAATGTTGCCACTCCATGCCACAGATTAGCAGGGCCTGCTTTACTAATGGAGGCAGGGTCATCAGTGCCTTTATGATTAA
>NW_006921891.1:932530-938353 GCF_000298275.1 Orycteropus afer afer
AGAGAGAGAGAGAGAAAGAGAAATTTATCTTAGGAAAATGGCTCACACACTTATAGAAGCTGGCAAGTCCCAAGTTCTTGGATCAATCATCAAGTGGGAGGCTTTTCCTGACTCACGCAGCTGCAAGGGCTGAGGAGCTCAAGGTTGGCAGGCAGTATACTGGCTGTTGACTGCAACGAATGATGAATCCAAGATCTCCAGGCCGAATGGTGGGTTGTTTGCTCACAGAGAGTTGTAGGCAGTATCCCAATCCACAGAAGAGTGTCTTTTTCCAGGATGTCCATAAATATACTGTAAGCAGGCCACACACACCCCTAGGGAACCTCCTTTTCAACAGATTGGCTGCTCACAACATATACATGTGATCCTATCATTAGAACAACCCACATCACAATTGCTTAAACCACACAGAATTGTTGTCCAGCCAAGTTGACACACAGCTCCATCTGTCACACTGCCCTGCCCTTGGATATATCACAACTGATTGAGAATAGCACCAGACTATGCTGAAAACCCTCCTCAAACTATAACTAAATTTTATTCTACAGGGAGAAGTCTTGTGGTGCAGGGAGACTCGAGAGAGCCTGACCAAGTGAATACTGAGTGTCTCCAGCAACGTGCAGTGGAATATACTTCTGAACCTATCAAGAATCTTAAGGTTTTATTTAAAAGGAAACCTGTTCTAGGTTAAAACATGAATGTGTTTTTGATCAGCTCAGTGATTGTTTTATCCCTACCCCCTTCTGAAGGAGGATGGGAGTTTAATACTCTCATAAAAATCCAACAAACTCTATTAAACCACACAACTTGGGCTAATAATTGTTGGATGTATGCCCATTCTCCTTCACATGGAGCACAGGGTTTGCCTATCATCTGTGTCCCCTTACATTTAGAATACTGGGCCAGAGATGAAGGGGCCAATATAATCAATTCTAACAAAAGTCCCTCTGTGGTAAAATACGATGTATTAAGGTCTCAAACTTTGGCTAACTTATGTATACATTGGACCCCTTCTAGGCCAACAGCTTCCATAGGGAAATAGGCAGAATGCACCCAGATCTAGTCCTTTTATATGCTGAACCATACCTGGGTTAATGAAAATGGTGCTACTATAGAACATAACGCCCCAGTTAAAAATATGTCTAATAGGATAGGCATCACTCTGACTGATCAAAGCATTGCTAGGGCTTTTTTTCAGTTCACTCCTACTGCTTATTACCTCCACCATCCAGGGCTATATTAGTTATGTGCCTTTAAAACTTGGCCAGTTAATCATGAAGGCACCTGCACTCTAGGGTGGATCTGGGCAGAGGGAATGCATTTCCTGTCATTAGAAGAAGTTCTGCATTCTGCCCATCCTGGCTACTGACACCAGCATAGTCCACCTAATCTATCTTGGAATGCTTGAGAAAAGGCCCAACGAATTTTAATTCCTAGGATGGGTGTTGGGAAAAATCATAATGACCTCCATCTTTTATATCAATTCATTCAGAATGTTTCTGTTCCCCCAGAGTCAGTAGCTAACTCTACCTCTGATGTAACTTCTGCACTTCAAACTGAAATAACCTGTATCCAGACTGTTGTGCTCCAGAATTGGGCAGCCCTGGACCTTATGCTGGTAGCACATGATGGGGTATGTATATACATCAATGTCACCTGTTGCTCATTATTTAATGCATCAGGACAAATAGAACAAGATCAACAGGCTATTCATCACACCATTCATAAATTGCAACAGGACAGGGAAACTATATGACATAATTTAACCCCCACCTTTGAGACAGACTTTCTTGGCTCACCTCATGGTTACCCAATTTAGGGTAGCTAAGATCTTTATTTGTTATAATGCTCCTCATATTAATATTAACCCTCTTGTTGTATTCAACGTCTACCTAACTAGTTATCTGTCTTCAAGGTCCAAAATTACAGGCTACTCTACAGGCACCCAGAGACTCTGCTCCCTGGACTATGGCCAGAAAATTCCGAGAGCTGTCTAAACTACAAGAGACTCACTAACCAAGGATTGAGTCCCACCATCTTTGTCCCCAGTCAACAGGAAGTAGGCAGAATGAGTTGTCACCCCATTCTCCAAGAATGTGGAACAGTAACCACTCAAAGGGGGGATTGAAACCGAGTGGAGTCAAAGTTCAACCTGCATCCCTGGTTGGAAACAAATAAGTAATAACTCAGTTCCTTAAGAGCTAAATAGGATGAAAGCTCAACTATTCCCCCACCTTGGTTAAGACAGATAGGACACCGGTTAGAGATAAATAAGTGCCAAAGGGGCAAGAAGGTCACATCTTCTGATCTCCTCTAACCCCACAAGAGGAAGCCAGAATCACCATCAGTAGCCCAAGGCCTATTCCTGTGAGGCCAGACATGCTGCCTCTCTCCAGCCCTTTCACCAACCCTGACACAAACCATTCCTCCAGCAGCACTCACCACCTTTATTCTGGGTTTGATAATTCCCTGCAGTGGCCACACAGAACTCACAGATTATGAGGTTTATTAGGGAAGCACCAGGCTACAATTCAAGTTTAGGAAAAATGCTCAGTCTTCTCAGCCCACCATCTCTTAGCCAACAGTCTCTCTCAGCCACTCTCCCAGCAATGTGTGTCTCTCAGTGTCTCTTTCTGAGCAGTGTGTGTCTCTCAGGAGTGTGTGTCTCTCAGGAGCATGTGTCTCTAAGGAGCGTGTTTCTCTCAGGAGCACATTTCTCTCAGCACCACGTACTTCTCAGCCAGCAGTCAGAGAGACTTCTGCCTCTAGGAGGCCTCCTTTTGAGCTTGGTAGAGTGGCCAAACTCACCAATCATAACATAAGAATTCTAACCACCTGAGAGAGAGTGAACTTCTAAGAACATTGCTCCATGCCACTCCCAACAGAAATATCCCAGGTGGATAACTTTTATGATCAGGAGCTCCTCAGTTACTTATAGCAAATTCTGCCACGGAGTTTACAAAGACTTATGGGTAGAAAAGCCATACCAGGTAATTTACTACACCACAACAAATAAACATAATAACTCAGTTCCTTAAGAACTGAATGGAACAAAAAGCCAATTTACACATTCCTTCTTACTGTTCCCCTAGAAACAGGCAATAAGCACGTTAATGTGTCTCAGAAGACAACTCGAAAATTAACTTTAGCCCACAGACAAACAGGAACAAAGTTGTTGGGAACTGATATTCTCCCCTCTGCCTAAGCCCTGATCAACTGATGACAGAAAGCCGGTATGACTCATCTGGTGTGCAAGTGCACTGCATTAAAAAACAACTGTCCCTTTAAACCAAAGCAAAGGAAATTCCAGCCAATTGTCAACTATTTCACGCCCAAATGCCTGAAATTTTTATGAATATGCATAACCCTTTCTCCTGAAACTTACAAAACCTGTAATTCGATTTAGATTCAGGGAGTCAGGTTTGAGTAAAGACCCCTGTCTCCTCACATTGCCACTTTGCAATAAATTTTTTCTCCTCTTAATTACTCGGTGTGTAAACTGTTTTGGCCTGATTGCGCACTGGGCAGGGACCCGTGTTTGGTCAAATTTCAAAGTCACCATGAGTCAGAAGGAACTTTACAGCAACGTCATGCCAACAGACAAGGAAACCAAAAACCAAACCAAACTCACTGTTGTCGAGTCAGATCTGACTGACAGCGACCCCTCCTTGGGGTTAAGCAGCCAAACGTCTTACGCTGTATGCCAGCAGAGTTCCCATAACAGTAGGCATCTCTCCCAAAGTCACCTGGAAACTTAGAAAGCTGGGAAAAAGAGAAACATGGGTTTATTATTTTATTAATGAGTAAAATTATTCTAACTAAAAAAAGGAAAACATAGCTTTGGTAGTGTAGTGCCTAAGGCACTTGACTGCTAGTCAGAAGACAGGTGGTTCAAACCCACCAGCCACTCCTTGGGAGGAAGATGGGGCAATCTACTTCTGTAGGGATATTGCCTTGGAAACCCAAGGAGGGGTCGCTATGAGTTGGGTCCTACTCGACAGCATGTAACAACAACAACAACAACAAGTACAAAAAGGTATTTTTTAATTAATGGAAACTTTTACAGTAATAGAGAATTAGTTTATTTATAAAAACAAGGCCCTTTCAGAAAACTTCTCTCAATAAAGCTCTTGATAAAGAGCAGCAATAAAACAAACAAACAAACTTACCTGCAAAAAAATAATTCTATGTATCATTGAATTTGAAAATTAAAAACAAACAAACAAACGTATACTCAGCAGCCTAACCATGTCTTTTTCCCTGGAGGGTGGTATTAGGTATTGAATTATGTGTCTCTGGTTCCCAGCACTACTTGGTGGGGCTTTCCATTCTTTGTTATATCTGAGCTCATTGTTGCAGCCACTGTGTCAATCTATCTTGTTGAGGGCCTCCCCTTTTTTGGTGACCCTCCACTTTACCAGGCATGATATCCTTCTCTAGGGAATGGTCCTTCTGACAATGTGACCAAAGTGGGTGAGACAAAGTCTGGCCATTCTTGCTTCCAAGGAATGTTCTGGCTGCACTTCTTCCAGGACAGATTTGTTAGTTCTGGCAGTCCATAGTACTTTCAGTATTCTTCACCAACACCACAACTCAAAAGCATCAACTCTTCTTCAGTCTTCCTTATTCATTGTCCAGCTCTCACATGCATATGAGGCTATTGGAAAGACCATGGCTTGGGTTAGGGACACTTTAGTCTTCAAAGTGACTTCTTTGTTCCTTAACATTTTAAAGAAGTCTTTTGCAGCAGATTTGCCCAGTGCAATGCAATGTCTGACTTCTTCACTGCTGCTTCCATGGGTGTGTATTGTGGAACCAAGTAATATGAAATCTTTGACAACTTCAATCTTTTCTCCATTTATCATGATGCTGCTTATTGATCCAGTTGTGAGGATTTTTGTTTTCTTTATATTGAAGTATAATCCATGCCACAGACTGTATTCTTCAATCTCCATCAGTAAGTGCTTCAAGTCATCCTTACTTTCAGCAAGCAAAGTTGTGTCCTCTGCATATCACAGGTCATTAATGAGTCTTTCTCCAATCCTGATGCCATGTTCTTCTTCATATAGTCCAGCTTCTAGGATTATTTGCTTAGCAAAGAAATTGAATAAGTATGGTGAAAACCCTGACATATTCCCTTCCTGATTTTAACCCATGCAGTATCCCCTTGTTCTGTTCAAACAACAGCCTCCTGGTTTATGTAGAGTTTCCTTATGAGCACAATTAAGTGTTCTGGAATTCCTATTCTTCTCGATGTTATCCATAATTTGTTATGATCCACACCGTCATATGTTTTTGCATAGTCAATAAAACACACATAAACATCTTTCTGGTATTCTTCGCTTTCAGCCAAGATCCATCTGACATCAGCAATGATATCCCTCATTTCACGTCCTCTTCTGAATCCAGCTTGCATTTCTGGAAGTTCCTTGTCAATATATTGCTGCAACCATTTTTTAATTATCTTTAGCAAGGATTTACTTATGTGTGATATTAATGATATTGTTCGCTAATTTCCAAATTCTGTGGGATCACCTTTCTTTGAAATGGGCACAAATATGGATCTCTTCCAGTCAGCTGGCCAGGTAAATGTCTTCCAAATTTCTTGGCATAGATGAGTAAGTGCCTCCAGGGTGACATCCATTTGTTGAAATATCTCAATGGGTATTCCATCAATTCCTGGAGATTTTTTTCCCAGCAATTCTTTCAGTGTAGGTTCAACTTCTTCATTTAATACCATTGGCTCTTGATCACATGCCACCTCCTGAAATAGATGAACATTGAACAGTGCTTTCTTGTAGTGCGACTCTGTGTATTCCTTTC
>NW_006921891.1:938713-939851 GCF_000298275.1 Orycteropus afer afer
TGACAGGCCATTAATTCAAGTCCATTGAAAGTCCCAAGGTTGGCAGAGCATGGCAGGCTGCTGAACAATGACATGGTTACATGCAGGGTTCAAGCATGCCGTAAGGTAGAGACCATTCCCAAATCTGTTTCTTATATACGGGAAGCAGACCACATACTCCAAAGCAGCTACTCAGCTGCTCCAATAGATTCCATCATGGAGTTAATTACCAATCTCCCCATGGGGAATAACTACATTCAGCTGCCCAGCCACTCAACCAGGCCCAGCCAAGGTGACACACAAACTTAACCACCCCATAGCAGAATCATTCAATATTTTGCCCATAGAATATTTCAATATTACAACTCAAGGCTTGAATTTTTTCTTCAGTTCTTTCTGTTTGAGAAATGCCAAGCTTGTTAGAAAGGCAAATTCCATGGCTCCACTCAGCTCTAATGAGTCAGGAAGACTGCACATAGGACCTGGCCATCTGCTCTATCAAGCCCTCCAGATGATTCTGATGCCACGTTTAAGAACCACTGTCTTAGAGAAATTCAGAAAAGCTCAGTTTCACGATTGTTTCCTCATTGACCAGTTGTCCAAAGGTTGTAACTCTAATTCATGCATTTGATTAGCAGGAAAGTCTAGGTTCTGGCTATTCCCTGTGTGGTTGGTGGATCAAAAACTTCAGCACCACCTGGGGGTGTGTTAGAAATGCAGAGTGTCTGCTCCAGACCTCTGGAATCATAATCTGCATAATGGCCCAGGTGATTCACATGCAAGGTAAAGCTGGAGAGTCCCTGGACTAGGTAACAGCCAATTCTAAAGTCCAGGATGTATAATTCTGTGAGTGTCAATGTGGTCAGAGGTCAAATTGTATTAGAAGTTTTTTAAAAAAATTAATCAACCCTTCTACACACACACACAATTTCATCACTAAATAGAGAAAGAATTTTAAAATAAATAAACAAAATATTAGAAACATATATAACCCACAGGGGTCCAGGTGAGGAGAGAAAACCCAGGCATGCCCAAAGGAGCAGGGCGGGAGAGTGGGAGAAAGGGGATTAAAAGGACCAGGAAACAGGACAGAGGAGCAGTCAGCTGCAGGGATCCAGGTGAGGAGAAAGAACCCAGGCACACCCAAAGCAGCAGGATG
>NW_006921891.1:947467-949123 GCF_000298275.1 Orycteropus afer afer
CAAACAGATGCCCCACTGGAGGCACTCACTTGGTTATGCCAAGAGATTTGGAAGACAGCTACCTGGCCAACTGACTGGAAGAGATCCATATTTGTCCCCATTCCAAAGAAAGGTGATCCCACATAATGTAGAAATTATAGAACAATATCATTAATATCGCACGCAAGTAAGATCTTACTGAAGATAATTCAAAAATGGTTTCAGCAGTATATTAACAGAGAACTTCCAGAAGTGCAAGCTGGATTCAGAAGAGGGCATGGAACAAGGGATATCATAGCTGTTGTCAGATGTATCTTGCCTCAAGGCAAAGAATACCAGAAAGATATTTACTTGTGTTTTATTGACTATGCAAAGGCAATTTGATTGTGTGGATCATGACAAATTATGGATAACATTGGGAAGAATGGGAATTCCCGAGCACTTGATTGTACTCATGAGAAACCTGTACCTTGACCAGGAGGCTGTCATTCTAACAGATCAAGGGAACACTACATGGTACATCAGGGTTGTATCCTTTCACCATACTTATTTAATCTGTATGCTGAGCAAATAATCCTAGAAGCTGGACTATATGTAGAAGAATGTGGCATTAGGATCAGAGGAAGAATCATTAACAACCTGTGATACACTGACAACACAACTTTGCTTGCTGAAAGTGAGGATGACTTGAAGCACTTATTGATGAAGGTTGAAGAATACAGTCTGCAGTATGGATTATATATCAAATAAAGAAAACAAAAATCCTCACAACTGGTCCTATAAGCCACATTATGATAAATAGAGAAAAGATTGAAATTGCCAAAGACTTCACATTACTTGGTTCTACAATCGAAGCCAATGGAAGCAGCAGTCAGGACATCAGACGATGTATGTTGTTGTTGTTATGTGCCATAGAGGCAGACCTGAGTCATAGCAACCCCTGCTTGGGTTTTCCAGGTGATATCACTATGGAAGTAGATTGTCCAACCTTCCTTCCGAGGAGTGGCTGGTGGGTTCGAACCACCAGCCTTCTGGTTAGCAGTCAAGTGCCTTAAGCACGATGTCACCAGACGTCACTGAGCAAATCGGCCACAAAGGACCTCTTTCAAGTGCTGAGAAGCAAAGATGTCTCCTTGAGGACAAAGGTGCACCTGACATGAGTCATGATATTTTCAATTGCCTCATATGCATGTGAGAGCTAGACAATTAATAAGGAAGACCAAAGAAGAATTGATGCTTTTGAGTTGTGGTGTTGGCAAGCAATGCTGAAAGTACCGTGGACTGCTAAAAGAACAGGTCTGTTCTGGAGAAATTGCAGCCAGAATGCTCCTTGGAGGTGAGAATGGCCAGACTTTGTCTCACATACTTTGGTCATGTTGTCAGAAGGGATCATTCCCTGGAGAAGGATGTCATGTTTGGTAAGGTGGAGGCTCGACGAAAGAGCTGAAGGCCCTCAAAGAGATGGATTGACATGGTGGCAGCAGTGATGGGCTCAAGTATAGCAAGAATCATGGAGCTGGCTCAGGACTGGGCGGTGATTTGTTCTGCTATGCATAGGGTCGCTATGAGTCGGAGATGAATTGACGGCACCTAACAACAACAGTGCACAAACTGTGTCACACCCCATGGGCCTTCTGCTGTACCAGAACATACAGAATCCTTAGTAATGCTTATTAT
>NW_006921891.1:949983-956837 GCF_000298275.1 Orycteropus afer afer
TCTTCCTTCCAAGGAGTGGCTGGTAGATTTGAACCGCCAGCCTTCTGGTTAGCAGCCAAGTGCCTTAGCCACTATGCTACCAGAGCTCCGTTATAACTAATACAGGGATATTTTTATGAAAAATAATAAATTTC
Organism: Orycteropus afer afer; assembly: GCF_000298275.1. Lineage (NCBI taxonomy): Eukaryota > Metazoa > Chordata > Mammalia > Tubulidentata > Orycteropodidae > Orycteropus > Orycteropus afer. The sequence goes on from NW_006921891.1 coordinate 950,118, forward strand.
TGCTGAAATACTGTACAAAATTTTATGAACAGTCATTTTGGTGTCACTCCTGCTAACAGTGTTATCCATTGTTGGTCTGCACCCCGTGCTGATACCACTGATTAACCAACTACAGGAGCTCCCAGGAGGAAATGTTGCTCTTGGGTGGTATTGGGAAGGCAATCACAGAGAGCTGCCTGGGGAGGTAACCATTGAGCTGTGATTTGAGAAACTAATAGGACAAAGCAGAGGAAGGACATTCCAGACGGAGGGAATTGTTTGCTCAAAGCACAGAGACATGAAGCTGCTTGGTGTGTTCAGGGGAACTGGAGAGGCATTTTCAGCAAGTGGAACCAGATCAAATTTACATTTCAAAAAGATCAATTCCATGCAGTGGCATGAGCAGCCTTGCAAAGTATCAAGGAGCTCTCACTAACAGGAGAGTCTTTCCTCTGGCAAGCAAGAGATGGGAGTTTTAGGCCTGAAGGGAGCGGAAGGCTTTTTTCTTTTCTTTCTTTTTAAAAACATAATCACACAAACCTGTAAGTGGATTTCTTAAATAATTTTACTGAAATATAATTCATATACCACACAACTCAATTAAAATGTACAATCAGTGGCTTTTAGTATTCAGAGCTGTAAGTCCATCACCATGATCACTTCTAGAACATTTCATTACCTCCAAAGAAATCCTGTACCCCTTAGCTGTCACTCCCCACTTCCCACATCACCTCTAGCCCCTGGCAAGCACAATCTACTCTCTCTCTCTCTATGGATTTGCCTGTTCATACAAATGGAATCAGATAACACGTGGTCTTTGTGGCTGGCTTCTTTCACTTAGCATAATGTTGTCAAGGTCCATCCATGCATGTATCAGTACTTCATTCCTGTCTATGGCCAAATAGTATTCCATTGCATGGATAACCAAATTCACTGCCATGGAGTCGATTCGACTCAGAGTGACCCCTCCTTGGACTTCCAAGGCGGTATCTCTCAGAAGTAGATTGCCCATTCTTCCTTTCGAGGAGTGGCTATGGGTTTGAACCCTTCTGGTTAGCAGTCAAATGCCTTAGGCACTACGTACGCCATCAGAGCTCCTATTGCATGGATAGACCCCATTTTGTTTAGCTACTCACCAACTGATTGGCATTTGAGTAGTTTCCACTTTTTGGCTGTTATGTATAATGCTGCTATGAACATTCTTTTTCAAGTCTTTGTGTAGCATGTGTTTTTATTTCTCTTGGGTATAAATCTAGAAATGGAACTGCTTGATTGTATGATAACTCTTGTGTTTAACCTTTTGAGAACCTGCCAGACTGTTTCCCACAGCAGCTACACCATTTTACATTCCTGCCAGCAGTGTATTAGGGTTCCAATTTTCACTCGTGCTCACCAACATTGAGTTCTTGATGATGGAAATTGTTTTTCCCTCGTGGCTGGGCAATGAGAGGGAAGCAGGGTGAAGCCACAGTGCCTGCTGCAGTGGCATGGTGGGGAGACAATGGCTGAACCACTCCTCCTTCTATGGCCTGATGGTGGTCGACCTGCTGGCTGTGAGTTGAAGTATCCACTTCTCCTGACAACCAGCTGTCGGGCCAGCGGCCAGTTCAAGCCTGTCTGGGTGACTTGGAGTTAACTTAGCTCCGTAGGAGCCTCATGCATATTAACTTCTCCGCCTGTGGGTGGAGTCTGGCCGCCATTTTCTGCTTATGTGTGTATGTGTGATGCAATCAGTAGGAAGGGCGCCTGCATAGCATGTTTAAGAATGTGATGATGTCATTGTATGATTTCTTGTTTGTAAACCCTGTAAAAACAGCTTTCTTGACCCTATCCCCAAGCAGTCTTAGAAAGTAAATTGCCCCAGCTGTACCTTTCTTTTGGCCAAAGAAATAAAAGTGCCTTTCACCTACCTCGACTCGGCCTCTGCTATTCGGCTATGTACGGAGTCCTGCCCAGCAACCCGGAGTTTTTGCGGTGACAGTGAAGAGGGTTCTGGAGTTATCACGGTTGCCATAGGAGTTTCCGTAGCTGCAGAGTTGGGTCATTGTCTAGTGGTGGGTAGCCAGCGGTTCCTGTAGATAGGATAGTAAGCTGGTGTCTGAGCAGGGATGGCAGCCCAGTAGATCCCACTTCCTGCTCTCCTTCCATTCACTCCAAAAGTTCCTCCCTTCTCCCAGAACTTCCCCTCTGACTCTGAGCGTGGCTTTCCGAGCCCAGGAAGGATGTTGCCTCCACGTGGGCTTCAGCTGAGGTTGAAACACTTTACAGACATCTTCTTTTGCTGATAATCACCCACCAACTGTGGGCCTAGTTACAGGGGCCTGTTCAGCTAAGGCCAATGGCATGCTTCGCCACTGTTGGAGGACAAGATTGAGGATGGGGTGGATGACAGTGTGGCTGGCAGCAAGGAGCTAGAGCTAAAGCTAAACTCTGCGTTAATAGCTTGGGAAGGTTCTGAGGCTTATCTTTGGAAAATAGAATTTTCACATAAGGAGGAAAAAATGATTGCATATAGATGCACCGTCTTAAGTCCTCCCCACTGGATTTGGGTGATAGGATCCCAATAAGGGAACACCAGGCTCCCTAGAATACTGTGCTCCCCATTGTGAGGTCGGACGTGTGAAGACAGGTGTCTATTGAGAGGAAATGATCTGCTAAGAGAAGTCTGATCAATTTTCACATTTTCAGTCAGGGTCAGGAAATTTTCCTACATTCCTTCTCTTTATCTCTTCTTCTTGCTCTTCTCCCTCACAATTCTTTTGGGAACGATGTGGGGATGTTGCTAAGATATTATTTATTCATTCAACAAATATCTGAGTACCTGCTAAAAATAAATGACTGCTCTAGGGACTGAAAAGATAGCAGTAAACAAAACAGACAAGATATGCTGCCCTTTGGCACTTACATCCTGATGGGGAAGTCAGACGATAAGTACATAATCATGTGCAGTATGTGAGATGCAGACAGGAATGCATGGAATGAGGGCAGTGGTGGTTCAGTGGTAGAATTCACGTCTCCCATGCAGGAGACCCAGGTTCAGTTCCCAGCCAATGCACCTCCGCGCAGTCACCACCCTTCTGTCAGTGGAGGCTTTCATGTTGCTATGATTCTGAGCAGGTTTCAGCAGAGCTTCTAGACTAAGGCGGACCAGGAAGAAAGGTCTGGAGTTCTAATTCTGAAAAGCGGCCAAGTTTCATTCATTCTCTAGATCACACATTCTCTAGATCACAGTAGTCTGATCCAAACTGATCATGGAGCTGGTGCAGGACCCAGCAACATTTTGTTCCACTGTGCACGGAGTTGCCATGAGTAGGGGGCCAATTCCAAGGCAGCTAACAACAATAATACATGCTATACAGCTCTAGTGGTGTAGTGCCTAAGACATTTGACTGCTAACCAGAAGGCTGGCGGTTCAAACCCACCAGCCACTCCTTAGAAAGAAGACTGGGCAATCTACTTCCGTAGAGATACCGCCTTTGAAACTCAAGGAGGGGTTGCTTTGAGTCAGATTTGACTTGACGGCAGTGAGTTTGGTTTGGTTTGGTTTCTAGAGAAAAATGATGCAAGGAAGGAGAGAAATTGGGCTCTGTGGTGGTCGTGGTGGAATTTTAAATAAAATGTTTAGGAACAGACATATTGGGAAGGTGCTATTTGCATGAAGACCTCCCCATGTAGATTTAAGGGCGAAAGGATCCAGGCCTCAGTGGAAACATCTCTAGCAAGTCAAGGAAAAACAAGGATACCTGTGTAGCTGTCACTGAGTTTGTGAAGGAAAGAAGAGGAGAAGTCAGGAAAAATATCCAGGGTTCAGATCATGTGAGGCCTTCAGTTATTTTTCTGAGTGAGATAGGAAACTTGTGGAAGGGCTGAGAAGAGGAGAGGCACAGTCTGCCTTGCACTTTAAAATCATCCCTCTGGCTTCTATGTACAGATTAGACGTGGGAGTGGAGTGGGATGCAGCAGTTGATAGATGAGTTGGAAGTCTGTTGCAATAATCCAGGGGAGAGACAGTGGTGGCTCAGCCAGGGTGGAGGTGGTAAAAAATGATCTGATTATGAACACATTTGGAAGATAAAGCCAATAGGATTTTCTGACTGATCAAGTATGGGAAATGTATTAATTTCCTATGGCTGCTGTAACAAATTTCCATACATTTAGTGACTTAAAACAGCAGACATTTATTCTCTTACAGTTCTGGAGGCCAGAAATACGCGATGAATGTTATGGGGCTAAAATCATGGTATCAGCAAGACTGGTTCCTTCTTTAGCTCTAGGGCAGAATCCATTCCTTGCTTCTTCCAGCTTCTGGCGGCTGCTGGCATTCGTTGTCTTGTGGCCGCATTACTCCAACCTCTGCCCCTGTGGTCACATTGCCTTCTCCTCTTTGGTAGTCTAATCTCCTTCCTGTAAGGACACTTGGGATTTCATTTAGGACCCACCGAAATAACCTAGGATAAGCCTCCATCTCCAGACTCTCAATTGCATCTCCAAAGTCCCCTTTCCCAGAGAAGGTAACATTCACAGGTTCCAGAGATTAGAACCTGGACTTTTGGGGGGGCCACTATTCAGCCTACCACAGGGGAAAAAAAAGAGAGAAGCAGGAATAACTCCAAGGTTTTTAGTTTGGGAAGAAGCTATCAGTTTCCATCTACGGAAATGGAGAAGATGGCAGGAAGAGCAACTTGGCAGAGATCAATTGTTTGTTTTTAGACATGTTAAGTTCAGGTGCCAAATGAAGCTATCAAGTCAGTAGTCTCTACATGAGTCCTGAGGTTAGGAGAGGGACTAGGGCTGGGTCCTCAGCACTGAGAGGGTATTCAAAACCATGAGTCTGGGTGAGTTGACTTAGGGAGGGGGTGTGGACTGAAAAGAGATCCCAGGACTCATGGTAAAAACATCAAAACACCCTTGCCAATAAAAGCCCATGTGAATGACAATGGCCTGTTATGGATTGAATTGTGTCCCCGCAAAATACGTGTTTAATTTCTGGCCCTTGGAATCCATCCTGTTTGGAAATAGGGTTTTTCCTTTGTTATGTAAATGAAGCCATGAGAGCATAGGGTGGGTCCTAGCCCTAATCCCTTCTGAGTTATATAGAAAAAGGCTAGAATAGACCCACACAGGGGAAGTGATAATCGCCTGCAAGCAAAGAAACACAGGATCACCAGCAGACACCAGAAACTAGAAGAGAAGTCCACAGAAGGAACGGATACACCAAGACTCTAGTTTGGAGTTTCAGCCACCAGAACTGTGAGAAAATAAATTTCTGTTTTTTAAAGACGCCCATTTGTGGTACTTGTGTTCCAGCAGCTCTAGATAAGTAAGACATAACTGTAGAAGATGGTCAAAGAGTGCTCCCTGGGATGGGATGTGCTAACTTTGAATCCTAAAATGGGTCCAGAGTGGAAGGGACAAGGGAGCCAGGATTATTTATGCCAGGAAAGGAAATGCTGAGGGGGGATAAACTTGTGGATATCTATGTTCAGACCTAGAAGAAACCAGAGTTAGGGCAGACTTAAATATTCCCCAGTGGCAGTATGGCCTGAAACAAGAGACTAGAGTTTTCCCAAGAAGGTATGAGCTCTGTGTTGGAAGGAATATGAAGATACTGAGTAGATAAAATGTCAAGTTCATTTCTGAGTTTTATAGGAGTGAGGATGTAGGGACAGGACTTTTCACTTATGAATTTATTCACATCTACTTTTCTGATGTCATGAGCCAGTTGGAATGGTTTCCAAAATACTTGTATCAACTCAGAGCACATATGTAGAAAGACAAATTACAGACAACTTCCCTACTCTTGAATCTTAATAAGTAGTGTTAAAGAATTTTCAGGATATCAAAACACAACAGCTTATACCTATGCTGTCCAATATGGTAGCCAATAGCCACGTGTGGATATTTAAATTTGCCTTAATTAAATTGAAATAAAAGTAAAAAGTCACTTCCTCAGTCACACAAGCCGCATTTCAAGTGTTCCATAGCCACATGTGGTTATTGGCTATCATATTGGTTATAAATATTTCTATTAATGCAGAAAGTTCTAAAGGAAAATGCTGATTTAGACAAATTATTTTCCTACCACTTCTTTAATTACCTATCCATTCAACCATTTTCACCACTAGTTTCTGCCCTCTTGAGATGAAATTGACTGGAAGGCAGGTGATGACAACAGCAAACATCTGATCATTGTTGACTGTCTTTGAATGCCTCTTTTCTTGGGGAACGACAGAAAAAAAATCGACTTTTTCATTGTCCAGCTTTCACATGCATATTAAACAAACAACAACAATAACAACAACAAAACTTCACTGCCGTTGAGTCAATTCCAACACACAGCAACCTCCATTGGGTTTCTAAGGCTGTACATCTGTACAGAAGCAGATTGCCTCATCTTTCTTCCACAGAGCAGCTGGTGGGTTTGAACCACTGACCTTTTTGTTAGCGGCCAAATTCCTTAACCACTGTACTACCAGAGCTCCTTTCACATGCATATAGGTGATTGAAAAGACCATGGCTTGGGGCAGGCGGGGACACCTCAGTCATCTTTGCTTTTTAAAACTTGAAAGTCATCTCTGAAGCAGATTTGCCCAATGCAATATGTGGTTGGACTTCTTGACTGCTGCTTCCATGTATATTGAGTGGTGATCCAAGTACAATGAAATTCTTGGCAACTTCAATTCCTTCACCATTTACCATGATGTTTATTTGCCCAGTTGTGAGGGCTTTTGTTTTCTTTGT
>NW_006921891.1:965774-968569 GCF_000298275.1 Orycteropus afer afer
CATTCTTATTCCTCTGTTGCCTCAGGCACTGGTGACCCCCACTCTGATTTCCGCTCTGTATTCTCAGACAGATAAAAATGTCCCATAGGATTCAGTTATTCTTTCCATTATGCCATTTTATTTAAAATATTTTCAAATGTGCTTCAGTGATATTTTAACATGATTTAAAGCTATAATTATAATGTCTTATTTCATATCCATTCGCCTTTAACAGTGTGAATGCTGCATAATAGAAAATATTTCTAAAATACAGAGTAATCCTTCATTCATAGCAACACAAATGGCTGAGATTCACAGGCTTAGCTTCAAGAATGAAATTTTCTCTTTTCAAACTGCAATTTATTTCCAGAAACGTAATTCTTATTTAATGAGCCTGAAAATAAAATAGTAGTTTCACCCTATCACACAGTAGAAAATGTAGTTTACATATATTGTTCTATCTCTCCTGACCTCGTCAGCTCAGTGATTATAGATGGGGTCAACTTAATAGTAATTAAGCATGGCTTAGTGGCTCTTGTACCAATCTGGTAACATAGGACTTGGATTATTTTCCCTGCTCTTGCTACTACTATGGGAGGTTGGACCTACCCAATGGAGGAGAATCTATATTTAGTAAAGCTGAAAAGTATCTATTACTAAATTCCACACTTAGATATGCATCCTAGAGCAACTCACCAATATGAACAGAGACACGTGCCAGATTCTTCATTGCAGCCATGTCTTTAATAATAAAAAATTATAAGCAACTTAAATATCTATTAGCAGTACACAGATTTTTAGTATCAATATAGTACTTTAAACCAATGACAACAAATGAATAAGAGCGATAAGGATCAAAATGTATAGATCTTGCAAAATAATGTTGAATTACAAATGAAAAGTGTGAAAGGCTATGCACAGTATGATACATTTACATAAAACTGAAAAGCATGCAAAACAATATGACATATTTTTAAAGACATGTGTTTATGTGGTAAATATACAATGACATGCATGTACCTTATGTTGTTGTTGTTAAGTGCTGTAGAGTCATGTCCGACTCATAGTGACCCTATGCATGGCAGAATGAAACACTGTCCAATCCTGTGCCAGCTCCAAGATGCTTGCTATCCTTGAGCCCATCGTCTCAGCCACTGTGTCAATCCATCTCGTTGAGGGCCTTCCCCTATTTCGCCTAGATTCCACCTTACCAAGCATGATATTCTTCTCCAGGGAATGGTCCCTTCTGACAACATTACCAAAGTAGATGAGATGAAGTCTGGCCATTCTCACTTCCAAGGAGCATTCCGGCTGCACTTCCTCCAGGGCAGATCTGCTAGTTTTTTTAGCAGTCCATGGGACTTTCAGCATTCTTCACCAGCACCACAACTCAAAAGCATCAATTCTCCTTCGGTCTTTCTTATTCATTGTCCAGCTCTCACATGCATATGAGGCAACTGAAAATATGGCTTGTGTCAGATTCACCTTAGTCCTCAAGGAGACATCCTTGCTCCTCAGCACGTGAAACAGGTCCCTTGCAGCCAACTTGCCAAGTGCTGTACATCGTCTAATGTCCTGCCTGCTGCTTCCATTAGCATTGATTGTAGAACCAAGCAATGTGAAGTCTTTGACAACTTCAATCTTTTCTTCATTTGTTGTGATGCTGATATAGGTTCAGTTGTGAGGATTTTTGTTTTTCTTTATGTTGAGATGTCATCCATACTGCAGACTGGATTCTTCAATCTTCATCAGTAAGTGCCTCAAGTCATCCTCACTTTCCAAGCAAAGTTGTGTCATCAGTGTATCTGAGGTTGTTCATAATTCTTCCTCCAATCTTGATTCCATGTTCTTCTTCATATAGTTCAGCTTCTAGGAATATTTGTTCAGCATACAAATTGAATAAGTATGTGGAAAGAAGACAACCGTGAGGCACTCCCTACTTAATTTTAAACCATGCAGTGTCCCCTTGTTCTGTTCGAACAACAGCCTCCTGATCAATGTACAGGTTCCTCATGAACACAATCAAGTGTTCTGGAATTCCCATTCTTCTCAATATCATCCACAATTTGTTATAATCTACACAATCAAATGCCTTTGCATAGTCAATAAAACACTTGTCAATAAACACTTTTCTGGTATTCTTTACCTTGAGCCAGGATCCATCTGACAGCAGCTGTGATATCACTTGTTCCACATCCTCTTCTGAATCTAGCTTGTACCTCTAGAAGTTCTCTGTCAATATACTGCTGCAACTGTTTTTGAGTGATCTTTAGTAAGTTCTTACTTGCATGCAATATTAATGATATTGTTCGATAATTTCCACATTCTGTAGGATCACCTTTCTTTGTAATGGGTACAAATATAGATCTCTTTCAGTCAGTTGGCCAGGTAGCTGGTTTCTAAATCTCTTGGCATAATCAAGTGAGTGCCTCCAGTGGGGCATCTGTTTGTTGAAACATCTCAATGGGTATTCCATCAATTCCTGAAGCCTTGTTCTTTGCCAATTCCTTCAGTGCAGCGTCGACTTCTTTCTTCAGTACCATTGGTTCTTGATCATATGGCACCTCCTGAAATGGATGAAGATCGACCAGTTCTTTTTGGTACAATGACTTTGTATTCCTTCTGTTTTCTTTTGATGTTTCCTGCATCATTCAATATTTTGCCCATAGAGTCTTTCAATATTGTAACTTGAGGCTTAAATTTTTTCCTCAGTTCTTTCAGCTTGAGAAAGCCCAGCATGTTCTTCCCTTTTGGTTTTCGAACTCCAGATCCTTGCAGATTTCATTATAGTAATTGGCTTTGTCTGCTCGAGCTGC
>NW_006921891.1:969313-980314 GCF_000298275.1 Orycteropus afer afer
CTTATAGGCATATGGACATTATCCTATCACTGACAGCATTGTACTTCAGGACAGATCTTGAAACATCCTTTGTGATGATGAATGCCATGCCATTTCTTTTCAAATTGTCATTCCCGGCATAGTAGACCACATGGTAGTCTAATTCAAAATGGCCAAATCTCATCCATTTCAGCTCATTAATGCCTAGGATATCAATCTTTATGTGCTCCATTTCATTTCTGACAACTTCCAATTTTCCTAGATTCATGCTTTGTGCATTCCATGTTCTGATTATTAATGGATGTTTGCAGCTATTTCTCCTCAATTTGAGTCATGCCACGTCATCAAATGGATGTCTTGAAAGCTTTACCTTATCCATATCATTAAGGCTCATTCTACTCTGATGATGCAGTTCTTTCCTGGTTTTATTTTGAGATTCTTCCAACCTAAGTGGTTTATCCTCCTGCACTGTATTGGACAATGTTTCTGGGCTATTCATAAAGTTGCACAGTAATGTACCAGACAGTGTTTTTCTGCTATTCATAAGGTTTTTCCTGGCCAATTCTTTGAGAAGTGGATGGCCTCCTCCCTGTTCCTAATCTGTCTCAGTCTGTAAGCTGTTGAAACCTGTGCACCATGTGCAACCCTTCTGGGTTTGAGACACTGGTGGCACAGCCTCAAGCCTCACAACAACACAACACCACAGTAGGACAAACTGACAGACAAGTTTGTCTCCCTTAGCTGTTCAAAACCTCTCCACCCCCCTACTCTCCCCTTACATAGATCCCTGACTCTTTTCCGCCACTTGGGAAGGGGGGGCCTGGGTCCCAGCACTACCTGGATCCCTGCCTTTGCCTCCTCAGTCTGTCCTTGTTCCCTCTGACTTTTTTCTCTGCTTTCCCTGGCTTTCCTGCCACTTGGAAGGTCTGTGGCCTGGGTCCCTGGCATTACTTGGATCCCTGCTTCTGCTTCCTCACTCTGTCCTGGTTCCCACCCCACCCCAGCTTTCTCTCTGCTTTCCCACTGCTTGGGAGGGCCATGGTCTGGGTCCCCAGACTTACCTGTATATATGTAAATTACCTTTTGGAATTTACATATACCTGAATGTAATTACATATACCTGGATCCCTGGAAGGAAATATGCTATAATCCAGCCATCCTACCCCTAGATATATACCCTAGAGCTCTAGTACCAGTGACACGAGTAGACATATACACACTAGGTTCATTGCAGCATTAATAATAGCAAGAAGATTGAAATAACCTAAGTGCCTGTCAACAGATGAATGTATAAACAAAATGTGGTACATACATACAATGGAATACCACACAGTCACAAAGAATAATCATGAATTCACAAACATCTCACAACATGGATGAATCTGGAGGACATTATGCTGAATGAAATGGATTCAGTACAAAAGGACAACAATTGTATGATCTCACTTTAAAAAAAAAAAAGACTCATGGTTCTCAAATTAGGCCCAATAATGCACATTTCTAATGAGTTGTCCTATGATGCTGATGCCGTCAGTCATAGGCCCGCACTTTACTGGCCTTTGACTTCGATATAATGAATGCACAGTGCCAAAGAGACACATCTGCTGCAAAAGACCTCTTTAACACTTTTTGACACTTTTAACTCTTTAACACTTTAGTGTTAAGAAGTGAAAATGTCACTTTGAAGACTAAGGTGCTTCTGAACCAAGCCAGGGTATTTTCAATCTCCTCTTATGCATGTGAAAGCTGGACAATGAATAAGGGAGATCAAAGAAGAGTTGATACCTTTGAATTGTGGTGTTGGTGAAGAATACTGAAAATGCTATGGACTACCAGAAGAACCTTGGAAGGAAGACTGGGCAATCTACTTCCGTAGAGATATCACCTTGGAAACCCAAGGAGGGGTCACTATGAGTCGAAATTGATTAGACGCCAGTGAATTTTTTTTTTTTTTTTTTTTTTTTTTACCAGAACAAACAAACCTGGAGGAAATGCAGCTGAAATGCTCCTTGGAAGCAAGAATGGCCAGGCTTTGTCTCACATACTTTGGTCATGTTGTCAGAGGGACATTCCATGGAGAAGGATATCATGTTTGGTAAAGTGGAGGGTCAGTGAAAAAGGGGAAGGCCCTCAATGAGCTGGATTGACACAATGGCTGTGATGATGTACTCAAGCATAGCAAGGATTGTGAAGATGGTGAAGGACTGTGCAGTGTTTTGTTCTGTTATAAACAGGGTTGGTATAGTTGGAATTGACTGGATGGCACCTAACAATACCACCGCCACCACCATCACCACCCAGACATCTCCCTTGGGAATCCAGAAAGTACTGAAGAAGGAGTGTTTCAGTCAAGTCTGATTCAACAGTTCAGCTTTATATGTTGTTGTTATGTGCCGTTGAGTTGGACCCAACTCATAGCGACCCCTCCTTGGATTCCTGAAGCAGTATCACTAAGGAAGTAGATTGCCCAACCTTCCTTCCGAGGAGTGGCTGGTGGGTTTGAACCATCAGCCTTCAGCTTTATATAGTGATAGAAAATAAAGGAAGAAAACTAAGAGTCACAGAATGTAGGAGAAAACGAGCCCTGTTCCATTTTCAGCTGTGCTGGGGCCTGTTTTGTGGGAACAGCAGCCTTTCCAGGTATTCTGGCCAGGAGTTCCAAAATGTAATTTACATGTCCCATCTCTCCTGACCTCATCAACTCAGCAATTATACATGGGATCAATTTAGTAGTAATTAAGCATGGAGCTCTGGTAGCATAGTGCCTAAGGCACTTGACTGCTAACCAGAAGGCTGGCGGTTCAAACCCACCAGCCACTCCTCGGAAGGAAGGTTGGGCAATCCTACTTCCGTAGTGCTACTGCCTCGGAAACCCAAGGAGGGGTCGCTATGAGTCGGGGCCGACTTGACGGCAAATAACAACAACAACAACAAGCATGGCTTAGTGTCTCTTGTGGGAGCTCTGGTGGTATAGTGCCTAAGGCATTTGGCTGCTAACCAGAAGGCTGGTGGTTCAAACCCACAAGCCACTCCTCAGAAGGAAGACTGGGTAATCTACTTCTGTAGTGATACTGCCTTGGAATCCCAAGGTGGGGTCGCTATGAGTTGGGTCCAAATCAATGGCAGCATTTTTTTTTTTTTAAGGGCATGCTGGGGAGTTGAACTGAATGCATGGATCTCCCTTCCAGATGAATAACTTAGGAGAAACGACATGAGACGACCTTATCCCCTTTCCCATAAATACTTGAGAAAGGCTTGGTTACATTGGCTCAAGCTCAGCATCTTTAATAATTCATCTTCCAGTTGAGTTATTCACTCTAACTTGATCCTAAAGTCATAACTTGACTCTAAAATGAGTGCAAGGAAAAATGTCACATGGTCACTGAAAGCTTGCTTATGGATTTAGCACTAATAACATCCTGATATGCATGGGTAAGTTCATCATAATGATTGGAATTTCCAGCCCTGGAGCAACTTGGCCCATCAGCACAGGAATGTACAGTATCTAGAGATACTGGCTGGGTAGAGAAGGGCAAACAAAGGCTGCCCAAGTCAGGGCTGTGGGTCCTGAAAATGTTCTGATTGCCCACTATTTCTTCTGTTAGGAGGAATGTATCATCTGTAGAACGTGTAGCTGATGAAAGTGTGTGCCCATTGCAGGCAGAAACACACAGCCACCCAGAGAGCATCAGCTGCTGGGACTGGGACTGGTAGGGCTGGCTGAATCCAGCAGCCTCTGACTCAATATTCTTGCTGCTGGTGACAGAGAATTACTGGAGATTAACAGACCAGGCCCTTAGGCAAAAGAAGTTACATTTCAAAAGCTCCACAAACTTGACCAGTTGTAAAATGCAGATAAACCTCCTGGGCTGTCCTTCAAATGCCTCACCTGGTATAGAACAAGCACAGTAAAATTTAACTTGATGGACAAAGTGACTTTCCACCTTTATAAACCCTAGGAAATTCTTAGTTCAGTGAGAGATGGAGGCCAGAGTAGGCGGATGGTCCTCTCCATCTCTCCCTTGCAAGCCCGTCCCCTCTCCTTTCTCTTTAATAAACTTTGGTTCCTGTGGACATTTTGCCTCTCCTGTTCAATTTTTTTTTTTTTTTTTTTTTTTTTTGTCAGTAGAAGGCAAGGACTCCTGCTCAGGGTCTCAGAGACCCAAGTAACAGGACCACCTGCATGGATGAGGGGTTTCTTTGTAGTAAGCTGCTGCACTTCGACACTCAAAAACCACATTGAAGAAATGACATTTGATTACTCACAAGTCTTGGAAGGATGCACACTAGAGGGCTGCACACACGGGTGCAGGTGAAGGGAAGGATCAGAGAGAGTGCGAACGATTTGGGCTCACCTTTAATAGGGTCCAAGTGTGGAGTACACTTTATGTCACGGTTTAGGAACTATTGGGTAGTTTGAAGCAAGCAGCAAGAAACTGTGAGGTCTGGGGGTGCAAGTCAGCAGGGAGGGTAGGGGGTTCTTATCTAGGTTGTCAGCTGTGGCATGGAGTGGGGAAGGGGAGCACTGCGGTGAGGAGATGCCTCTGAGCTATTGTCTAGGATATTTGTGTGCGGGTATGAGTTGATCAGGAAGGCTAGTTGGCTTGCTGTTTAGAAATAAGTCATGTTGAGCAGAGGCTGGGACAAAAGGAACAGCAAGGCACCACAAAATGGAGTTTGGGTTTCTTATGCCACCCTCACGATTCTTGCCTCCTAGTGTTCATGTCCTGTAGGATTTCTTCCTCTTGGGTGTGGGTGGGACCCGTGATTTGCTTCTAACCAACAGAATATGGCAAAGATGAAGGAATTTTGAAGGTATAATTAAGATCCCCAATCAGTTGATTTTGAATTAATCAAAAGAGAGATTATCCTGATGGGCCTGACTTGATCAGGTTGAAACTCTTAAACAAGGGACTGGCTCTTTTCTGAGATCAGAGATTCTCCTCAAGCACTTGATGAAATAAGTATCTATTTGTGGCTGTGAAGCCCATGTAGCAAAGAGCTCTGTGTGGCCTCGAGTCCCTCTGGGCTACCTGTGCAACTTCAAGGTGACCTCCAGCTTCCAGCCAGCAGGAAGCCCCGACCTGTCATGTTGCTGCAAGGAAATGAATTTTAGCAATCATTTGAATGAGCTTGGAAGCAGATTCAACCCCAGTTCAACCTTCAGATGAGACTGCAACCAGCTGATGCCTTGATTACAGCCTTCTGAGACTCTGAGCAGGGGCTCCAGCTAGGCTGTGCCTGGACTCCTGACCCACAGAAACTGTGAGATAATAAATACCTGTGCTTGTAAGCTGCTAAATTAGTGTTACTTTGGTATGCAGCAATAGAAAACTACTGTATTTTTACAGAATTATGCAAGCCCACCTATGTTTGCTTGCGAACCATGCTCTCCTCCGCAAAGCATTTTCCTAAGCACTGTGCTAATATTTTTTACATGTTGCTGTAAAAAGTCAGCACAGTGCACTTACAAAAATACCTGGGGTGGGGGAGGAGGGAGTAGTTGGCAAACAAACATAGAACTCACATATTTGCATAAATTTACGGTAATACAGAGGGAGATGAAGAGGGGAAAGAAGATGAAGGAAGATAATAGGGGATACCAAACTCACTGCCACTGAGTGGCTTCTGACTCATAGCAACCCTAAAGGACGGAGTAAAACTGCCCTGCAGAGTCTCCAAGGCTGCCAATCTTTCTCCCATGGAGCACTGGTGGGTTCAAACCACTGACCTTTTGGTTAGCAGCCTAAAGCTTTAACCACTACACCATCAGAGTTCATGAATAAACAACAAAAAAAAATCACTGCCATCAAATCCATTCCAACTCACAGTGACCCCCACTGCATTTTCAAGCCTGTAAATCTTTATGGAAGCAGACTGCCTCAACTTTCTTCTACAGAGCAACTGATGAGTTCAAACCACCAGCCTTTTGGTTAGCAGTCAAATGCCTTAGGCACTATGCCACCAGAGTTCTTTGAATAATGTATAAATGCAACGCAACGCAACGCACTGCTGTCAAATCGGATCCAACTCATAGTGACCCCTCCTTGGGTTTCCAAGGTGGTATTACTATGGAAGTAGATTGCTCAATCTTCCTTCTGAGGAGTGGCTGGTGGGTTCGAACTGCCAGCCTTCTGGTTAGCAGTCAAATGCCTTAGGCACTACGCCACCAGAGCTCCCTGAATAATGGATGTTTTGCTGTTGTTGTGTGCCATCGAGTCGGAACCGAATAATGGATAGTGAAGGCTAAATTTGTATTGGCTTTCCTAGAACTCCAAGCTCACATCTTCCTTTATTACTTTTATCTATCTATCTAAGGCGCTCTGGTGGCATAGTGCCTAAGGCATCTGACCACTAACCAGAAAGTGGGAGGTTCAAACCCACCAGCCACTCCATGGAAGGCACACCAGGCAATCTACTTGTATAAAGATTCACTGGCTCTGAAACCCAACGGGGGTTGCTATGAGTCAGAATCAACTCGATGACAGTGAGCTTGGTGGTTTTATTTTTCCTCTATCTATCAAATATTATCTATCTATTTATTTGTCATCTATCTATCTTAGTTATCTAGTGCTACTCTAATGGAAAAATCACAAAAGGGGCTTTAACAAACAGAAATTTATTTCCTCACAGTTTAGGGCATTAGAAGTCTGAATTCAGGGCTCTGGTTGTAGAGGAGGCTTTCTTTCTGTTGGTTCTGGGACAAGGTCCTTGTCTCTCTTCAGCTTGTTTCCTAGTTCCTTGGAGATCTCATGTGGCATGGCATCTACCCTCATCTCTGATTTTTCTGCTGCTTGCTTAATCTGCTCTTTGCATCTCAAAAGAGATTGATTTAAGACATACCCTATACTAATAGGGAACTCTGGTGACATAGTGCCTAAGGCATGTGACTGCTAACCAGAAGGTTGGCAGTTCAAACCCACCAGCCACTCCTCGGAAGGAAGGTTGGGCAATCTACTTCCATAGTGATACCACCTCAGAAACCCAAGGAGGGGTTGCTGTGAGTAGGATCTGACTCCATGGCAGTGTTTGATTCGGTTTGGTTCTACACTGATGCTTCTTCAGTAACGTAACAAAGAAAACCTATTCCCAGATGGGATTATAAGCACAGATGCAGTAGGATTTATAACATATTTTTTGGGGAACAAAATCCAATCCATAACACTATCAGTCCATCATCTATATCTATTTATTCATCTGTCCTCTGTATTAAGGCTGTGGAACATCTTGTCGCACGTGAGTCGAGTTGAGAGCAAATTTGGAACCCAATTAAGAAGGAAGTTGGGCCAAAGGACAATTAGAAAAATGAGGAAAAAACACAGGTAAGTCAGGACTCTGGGCTGAGGGTTGATGTGGGGTCAGACTGTGTCAGGAAGGACATGTTTGCGGGAATAGATCGCTATGCTGACTTTTAGGTATTTGCCACAGTGTTTTCCATTCCCTGATGTCTTTGTCAATAATTCACAAGCTGATGTGCAGCCAACATTCTTCAGCAGATTGTCAGATCTTAGGACAGAAATAGTTATCCATGCAAATCTCACCTCATCATAAAAGACAACCAAAAGCTAAGAACAAGTGGATATGTTTGAGTCTTTCTCTGTGCTTGCATTGGTAAGGAGCTATTCAGTTGTCTGTTGATCTAGGGCTTGCCCAGGGCCAAGGCAGAGATTTGGGTTGGTCAGAGTGTGAAGTCTAATGAGGAAGTCTTCAACAGTCATGGTTTCTATTACATATATATTTATATGGCTTTAGTGGGGCCTGTGTGAAATGGGTGGCATGTGTACTAACTGCTCAGATGGTTCCTTCCCTCATATCCAGGTCTGATTGATTGTCTCTTCCTCAGCACCCTGTCATTTTTCCTCCTACAACTTCCTGCAGTCTGTCATTATTCCATTTACTGGTTTACTCTTTTTTGTACACTTGCTTGCTAGAACTGTGTTAATATGGCATGTAGTTGTTTCAGCTTCATTTTTTTAAAGGTGGACTAACATAGATTTTATTTGTTTATACTTTTTATTATGATTTGAGTGAAAGTTTACAAAGCAAATTGGTTTTCCATTCAACTGTTCATATTTGCTTTGTTTCATGACATTGAATGCAGTCCCCACAAAGTAACAGCACTCTTCACACTACCTCCCTGTGGTTACCATTTCCATTTGTCCTTCTTCCCTATCTGTTCCTGCCTTCTGACCTTTATTCCTGGGCAGACACTGCCCTTTTGATCTCATATAGCTGATTCTTCTAAGGAGTGTGTACCTCCCTAGTGGCATCGCTCACCCCATAGGCCTATTGTTTGGCTGAAAATTGAGCCACAGAGCTGAGTTCAGTTCCAGACCTGAAGGAGGACTAAAGGCCATAGTCTCAGGGGTTCCACCAGTCTCTATCAGACTAGTAAGCCTGGTCTTCTTTTTAGGATTTTGAGTTTCATTCCACATTTTTTCTCCCATTTTTCTCCAGGATCTTGTATTGTAATCCCTTTCAGAATGGTCAACAGTGGTAGCTGGGCACCATCTAGTTCTTCTTGTCTCAGGGTCATGGAGGCTGAGGTTTATATGGTCTACTAGTCCCTTGGACTAATTGTTTCCATGTGTCTTTGATTTTCTCTGCCCTTCCTTGCTTTGGACAAGGAGAGACCAATAGCTGGACCTCAGACAGCCGCTCACAAGCTTTTAAGACCCCAGTCGCTACTCACCAAAGTAGAATGTAGAACACTGATTTTGTGGACTATGTTATGCTAATTGACTTTCATGTACCCTGTGACTATGGTCCTCCTCAGCCCCTAGGCCCAGCAACTCATTCCCTCAAGGTGTTTGCTTATGGCTAAGAAATTGTCATAACTTTGCCCCCATTTGCTCTACTATATACATGGATATTTTTACAGCCCATACAAATATGTATGTAGAAATATCTGCCAAACCTATATATGGGCATGAATATAGTGCCGTTCGCCTACTCCCTTGTAGATTAATGTTTGTTGTTACTGATAAAGCAGGATTGTATATGTAATAGTATTTACCTTTGCTCTCTATACCTCTTGTGCACCTCTTTGTGCATTCCTTCTCTTTAGTGATATTGTGCTGGTCACCACCTTTTTGTATATTGCCTTTCTCTTCACCCAAATTAATACATGTTGCTTATCTAATTAGTGATTTTCCCTTCCCTCCCTGGTAAACATCAAAGAATGTTTCTTTCTGTGTGTAAACCTTTCCTTGACTATTTTTATAACTCATAAAATATTTGTCCCTTTGTGATTGACTTATTTCACTCAGCATAATGTCCTCCAGGTTCATCCATGTTGTGAGATGTTTCACGGATTTGTTATTCTTTAATGTTATGTAGTATTCCATTTAAACTTAAACCAATTAAATACAGTTAAAAGTTCAGTTCCTTAGTCATACTGGTCACATGGAAAGTATTCAATAGCCACATATGGCTATTTGCTACCATACTGAACATTATAGATTTAGAAATGTTCCACTATTTTAGAAAGTTCTATTGCACACTGTTGAATGCTATTGAGTCAGCCTTTTTCAACACTGGTTTCAGATCACTGAAACATCTGAATCTTGGCAGTCCACAGGTTTATTTGAAGTATCATGGTGAAATAAGCTACTTGGGATAATTGATTATCAACATCTTATAGCAGCATAGGCTTAAAGCAATTCCAATATTTTGTTCAGCCAAAATATTTGATGAAGACAAAGACTGTTCTTCTACGGATTTCCTAAGTTGTTGTTACATACCATCAAGTTAGTTTTAACTCATGGTAACCCTATGTACGATGTTTGTGTGCGTGGAGCTTCCCTGGGCGCAGGCCGCAGTAAGCCAGCCATGGGACCAGCAAAAGGTGGGTGTTTGCATGTGTGAAGCTGCCCCAGGCACAGGCCATGGTAAGTCAGCACTGGGACCAGCAGAAGGTGGGTATTAGCCCTGGGGGCAGGCCGGGTAAGCAAGCAGGGCAGGGGAGACCAGGAAATGAGCAGTGCAGTTTAGAATAGATAGGGGAGACAAATTTGTCTGTCAGTTTGTCATACTGTGGTGGCTTGAGTGTTGGTGTGAGGCTAGAGGTTATTCTATGTTTCAAATGGCAGCAGGGTCACCCATGGTGGACAGGTTTCAGTGGAGCTTCCAGACTATGACAGACTTGGAAGAAGGAAGAGGCCATCCACTTCTGAAGAATTGGCCAGTGAAAACCTTATGAATAGCAGTGAAACACTGTCTGGTAGAGTACTGGAAAACTTTCTGAATAGCCCTGAAACATTGTCCGATATAGTGCCGGAAGATGAGCCCCTCAGGTCGGAAGAGCTGCCTCCTTGGAGTAGAGCCGACCTCAACTATGTGGATGGAGTAAAGCTTTCAGGACCCCCATTTGCTGATGTGGAACATCACAAGATGAAAAGAAACAGCTGCAAACATCCATTAATAATCAGAACATGGAAGTATGAAGTATGAAACTAGGAAAGTGGAAGTTGTCAAAAATGAAATGGAGCACATAAAGATCGATATCCTAGACATTAGTGAGTTGAAATGGACTGGTCTTGGCCATTTTGAATCAGACGATCATATGATCTACTATGCCAGGAATGACAAATTGAAGAAGAATAGCACGGCATTCAGCATCACAAAGAATGTATCAAGATCTATCCTGAAGT
Source organism: Orycteropus afer afer (assembly GCF_000298275.1). Lineage (NCBI taxonomy): Eukaryota > Metazoa > Chordata > Mammalia > Tubulidentata > Orycteropodidae > Orycteropus > Orycteropus afer. Next base: position 979,945 of record NW_006921891.1, read on the forward strand.
ACAATGCTGTCAGTGACAGGATAATATCCATACACCTACGAGGAAGACAAGTTGATATTACTATTATTCAAATTTACCCACCAGCCACCAAAGCCAAAGATGAAGAAATTGAAGACTTTTACCAACTTCTGCAGTCTGAAATTGACTGAACATACAATTAAGATGTGTTAATTATCACTGGTGACTGGAATGCAAAATTTGTAAACAAAGAAGAATCACTGGTAGTTGGAAAATATGGCCTTGGTGGTAGAACTGTCACTGGAGATCGCATGATAGAATTTTGCAAGACCAATGACTTATTCATTGTAAATACAATTTTTCAACAACACAAATGGTAACTATACACGTGTTGTTGTTGGTGTTATGTGCC
>NW_006921891.1:981690-982598 GCF_000298275.1 Orycteropus afer afer
TGTATCCTTTCACCATACTTATTCAATCTGTATGCTGAGCAAATAGTCTGAGAAGCTGGACTAAATGAAGAACAACATGGCATCAGGATTGCAGGAAGGCTCATTAACAACTTGAGATACTCAGACAACACAACTTTGCCTTCTGAAAGTGAGGATGACTTAGAGCACTTACTGATGAAGATTAAAGACTACAGTTGGTAGTATGGATTAGTCCTCAATATAAAGAAAACTAAAATCCTCACAACTGGACCAATAAGCAGCATCACGAAATATGGAGAAAAGATTGAAGTTGTCCAAAACTTCATATTACGTGGTTCTACAATCAACACCAATGGAAGCAGCACTCAAGACATCAGATGATGTACTGCATTGGGCAAATCTGCTACAAACGACCTCTTTCAAGTGCTGAAGAGCAAAGATACCTCCTTGAAGACTAAGGTGTGCCTAACCCAAGTCATGGTATTTTCAATTGCCTCATATGCATGTGAGAGCTGACAAATGAATAAGGAAGACCAAAGAGTTGATGCTGCATAGCGTTCCATTGTGTGTATGTACCATAGTTTGGTCATCCACTCTTCCATTGACAGGCATATAGGTTTTTCCACCTTTTTGCCATTGTAAATAGTGCTGTGATGAACACTGGGGTGCATATATCTGTTCCTGTTCTGGCTCTCACCTCTCTAGGATACATAACTAGCAATGGGATTGCTGGGTCAAATGGTATCTCCAATTCCAGCTTCGCCATACTGCTTTCCACAGTGGTTGCATCACTTCACAGTCCCACCAGCAGTGTATGAGAGTCCCAATCTCTCCACATCCCTACCAGCATTTGTTATTTTCTGTCTTGTTGAACCTTGCCATCAGTGCTGGGGTGAGATGGTATCTCATTGTTGTTTTGATTTGCATCT
>NW_006921891.1:987444-989099 GCF_000298275.1 Orycteropus afer afer
TAGCTGTCTTCCAAATCTCTTGGCATAACTGAGTGAGTGCCTCCAGTGGGGCATCTGTTTGTTGAAACATCTCAATGGGTATTCCATCGATTCTTGAAGCTTTGCTCTTCACCAATTCCTTCAGTGCAGCTTTGGTTTCTTCCTTCAAAATCATTGGTTCTTGATCATATGGCACCTCCTGAAATGGATGAATATCTACCAAGGCCTAATTTTCCAACTACTGGTGATTCTTCTTTGTTTCTAATTTTGTATTCCAATTCACATCTTGATTGCACATTCGGTCAATTTCACACTGCAGATGATAAAAAATCTTCAATTTCCTCATGTGTGGCTTTGGTGGTTGGGGCATAAATTTGAATAATAGTCATATTAACTGGTCTTCCTTGTAGGCATATGGATATTATCCTATCTCTGACAGTATTGTACTTCAGGACAGATCTTGAAACATCCTTTGCGATGATGAATGCCACACCATTCCTCTTCAAATTGTCATTCCCAGCATAGTAGGGGATATGGTTGTCTGATTCAAAATGGCCAAAACCAGTCCATTTCAGCTCACTAATGCCTAGGATATCAATCTTTATGCACTCCATTTCATTTTTGACAACTTCTAATTTTCCTAGATTCATACTTCGTACATTCCATGTTCTGATGATTAATGGATATTTGCAGCTGTTTCTCCTCAGTTTGAGTCATGCCACATCAGCAAATGGAGGTCTTGAAAGCTTTATTTTATCCATAGCATTAAGGCTGGTCCTACTCTGATAATGCAGCTCTTTCCTAGTTGTATTTTGAAAGCCTCTGACCTGAGGGGCTCATCCTCCTGCACTGTATCAGATAATGTTTCTGGGCTATTCATAAAGTTGCGCAGTAATGTATCAGATAGTGTTTCTCTGCTGTTCATAAGGTTTTCCCTGGCCAATTCTTTGAGAAGCGTATGGACTCCTCCATCTCACTGGAAGTCAATAATTTCATTTTTTTTATTAGAGTAATCACTGTTGTTCCTAGGGCCAGTAGGGTCCACGTTCGGGCAATTGAGTTAGTTGTTTGATTTTACTAAGAGCCTTAATTAGTACTGCAGTGGTTGTCCATCTGAGCACCCTATCTTTCTACGTCAATTACAGTGAAAGCTATGAGAACTGGAACTTGACAGGACTGCCTTGTTTTTCCGGGTCTCACAAGTTTTCCATCTTTCACAGGGTGCAGTCTTACCACTTTTCTATTTCTGGTTTTAAAGGAAAAAATATTTGAGTTTTTCTTCTCTGACAGGTTTCTGCTTTACAGAGTTTCTGGCTTTTACATGTTTTACTGTATATATATGTGTATATGTTGTTAGTTTCATTTCATAAAGTCATAATCATCTATAATTCTAGGTATTACCCAGGAATCTTCCCTTCATTCCCTCTGTTCTTCTATTTTAACTTTAGAAACATTGTGAACATTTATGTTGGCACGGTAGAATCCACCTACCTATCCCATTTCTAGCCCAAATGGAATCAACAAAATTTCAAATCTGGGGTTTTTGGACAAAAGTAACAGTCAAGCATTATGAGCAAAAACATGATTTATTATATATATATATCCTCTAGTAATTCATAATAGCTTCTTGAATTTTAAATGTCTTTTGCTATTTCCAATGCTTAAAAATCATAATT
>NW_006921891.1:989340-1015840 GCF_000298275.1 Orycteropus afer afer
TATAATATAAACAGAATACATCTGATTAGTACATTTCAACATTTCACCAATGTGACTGTTATCTCCTATTTTATATAAAATAACAAAATATACAGACAGAAGACAGGAGACATCTGTTCATCGTACACATAAAGTAAATAAAAGTTTACGTATGGCTTTGCAAAGGTAGATTATGACGTGACTTTCACACTTTATTTATTTAAAAGCATCTTGAGAGAACGTGTTAGTGTGCTTACGATAGCGGCCATGGTGGTTGAATGTCGCATCGAAAGTCCAACAGTGGGATCTCCGGTGGTCTTTCCAGTGGCTACCTCAGCAGCTTTCAGAAGACAAATGTAATTTATAACCACTTCATCAATCTTTACCACAATTTCCTGCCGCTGTGTTTCTGAGTTCACAACTTTAACTAATCGCATGCAAGCTTCTGTTAGGCAACAGAGCACTTGAAAGCTGGAAGTCATAGCTAGAAGCATCTCCTCTGGGCTTTTCTCGACCATCGCCATTTTCCTACAGGCACTTCCCAACTGTCTGGATGCGATGGATAAGAGTTGCTTGTACTGAGAAACTGTAAGGTCATACGCTTCAGGGCGCGGCTCCTCTCTCTTTCCCACTGTTGCCCTGACAAGGCAGAGAAGTTCATTGGCATCATTCTGGGCTGCGAGGAACCCATCGGGCATTGAATATGTGCTCTCCTTTAGGGCATTTATTCTTGCAATCCTGCCATCAAAAGCCAGGTTGCTGAAGTCCAAGTCATCCGGGCCACTCAGGTCTTCCTCCCAGGCCTTCAGCACTGAACCTTTGGACAGTTCCCCTCTTTTCTTTGGAATCTCAACAGTCAGGCATGGGCCGGTTGGCTCTGGCATGGCTTGAGTCATCTGTGGTTTATAGAGGCAAGAGACCTGGCGGGTGACATATTCCCCCTCGTCGTCCTCATCACCATCTTCATCCTGCCCTCGGTTCAGGAAGCAGTAGCTGAAAGGTCCTCGGCACCTCCAATTGCTGCCCTCCAGCTTCCGCAAGGGTAATGTCCTATACAGTTTCGAGTCTTTCTGAATCACTGGGGACCTTTTGTGAGCCTTCCCCTCAGAGCTGAAGTGCATTGAGCTTTGGGAAAAACTTTTGGTGAGCTTCTTTCCCAGAGGGAGTTCGGCTCGTTTTTCTGAACTGGCCTCTGGCGCTTCTGTGATACCTGGACACTGTACACTGACTGCACCCTTGGTCTTCTCTTGGAGGGTCTCTGTACCTACAGATCCCAAGAGGGCACTGCTGCTGCGTCTCAGCACCCTCTGGCTAGGTGGTGTCCTGAGGCTCCCCTCTCTCAGATCCAGTGCCTTCCAGCTCACAGCCCCTCCGTATGCCTGGCTTGCTTGGGAGAAATCATTAGGGTCTTGATTTTCAATTGGCACCTTTGATTCCAAGTGAATGGTTGATGGTAGCAGGATGGGATCAGCATCAGGATGTTGAGACCAAGCTGAAGGCATGCCTCCTTGTCTCTCCTTCCCAGGCTCTGTCAAAGCTACACTAGGGGTAGTAGAAAAACAGAGAGAATCATTAAGCATCTCCTACATGTCCATTTTCACTGTATTTCTACATGGTGTCACTTCCCAAGGGTGCATTCTAGAAGGGCCGCCTTATGTCAGGGCCACTGTTTTCCAACATCTGCCTCCTGAGATCTCACAAAAGATTTCCCTTTCAATAAAGGGCATGAAAGACTGAAACTGTTATTTCTGGAACTACTGATTTATCTAGAATTGTCTAGAAATGCCCTCTTTTTCAAGAAGGTGATTTAGTTTCATGAATTGTCTTGATCCCCATATTCATGTATCAAAACATAGCACATTATTAGAAAACACGTATTCTACACATAGATTATTTCTACATATTTAAGATACTTAAGTTTCATTTCAAAGAAGTTAGGTTAATCCTGGCACTGGTTACCTTCTTTAAAGAAGTAGTCTAGTATGACTAATGCAAGGAGAATCCCTTGAAGTTTTCCTGGTCCAGGGTTTGAGGTCAAGACACCAGGCAAGGCACTCGACTTTTCTCAGCAAAGTTGTCATATGAAGAAAATAATCTCCATGTCACAGAATTTTGTGATAAGCAAAGAGTGACTTAGGTGAAAGCTCTTTGTAAACCACTAAGGAGTAAACAGTGTGATTTCATTTGGTGAGAGGTAAAGACACAAGGTGGGCAGTGAGTTAGATGACATTCAAAGTCAGGCATCTCTACCTGGCAGAATCGGTGGTGGGTTTTCAGTAAGTAGATACTCTTGAAAGGTCAAGAGTGACACTGAGCAATATAAGACAATGCTAACATTTATTAAAGGAGCTCTGGTGATGCAGTGGTTAAGGCATTCAGCTGCTAACCAAAAGGTCATTGGTTTGAACCCACTGGCCTCTCTGCAGGAGAAAGATGAGACAGTCTGCTTCCATAAAGATTTACAGCCTTGGAAACCCTATGGAGGCAGTTCTACCCTGTCCTGTAGGGTTGCTATGTGTTGGAATTGACTTGCTGGCATTGGGTCTTGGTAACATCTATTGACTCATAGGGGGAAGAACACTATTGATAATATAATTTGAAACACAAAAGCATGAAAGAGCAATTCCCTTTGCCACATGAAGGCTTGGAGGGATATGTGCCATTGGGTAGGAGATTGGTGGCACAGATGGTGACTGACTGTTCTTGTTTCTACCTGTGTCTGAATCTTAGTGTTTTTGGGAAAATAAAGCAGTTCATCACACACACACCCAGAAACCTTTCTGACACTAGGGTATGCCGTATACTTTAGAATATTCCCCCAGGAAAGTTTTAGAAAATAGCACAGAGTGGGGAATAATCTAGAAGGATTGAGACAGGCAGGAGGGAGACATATAGTCTCCCCAAACTTCTCCCATCTCTCCCAAACCCTGTTCTTTTATCTTCCCTGACCTCTCAATAGTGAAATGGCAAAATTAGAAATTAGAAGCCTTGAAAAAGAAATCAAACTTTTCTATGACTCTAAGCAATACTACTATCTTTCAACTAAAAGTCATACTGGGCACTGTTCAAAGTCTACATTTCTTTCAAATTTAGAAAGAAAATGTTGCTCCGCCAAATTCTAAAAGCAAACACAGAGCAAGATTATAAAGAGTAAATGCCATTTCCACCATCATTCCCGACCTAGAGACTCAATGTTTATGAAACACTGGGGATCAATGACCGCTATTTAACTACAGTTCTGCAGCCTTTCCTATTTTTAGTCTACCTTTTACTTTTCTTTCCGACTTTGCCTTTTCAGGTTTTGTTGTGAATTTGGCTTACACACACCCCTGGTGTGTAGTGCAAAGAGCTACATCCCTCATTGCTGTACCTGTGGTTTCCTTAATCTTGGGGAGCCGATGACAACCGTCTCTCAAAGTGCCAAACAAGGGTTCGGCATTAACGGCTGTGTGCATCGTAGGCACTGTCATCCGCGGACACATCCCCTCTGACTGAGGGTGCACTTCCTTAAAGTTGGCTCCGTGGTTGGGAAGCCCAGGGGCTCTCTCCTCTGAAGGGATATAGCTCACGCCTTTCCCCGGAGCGTCAGGTAGCAGATGCTTTCCGATGGAGGCGCAGAGTGGGGACTCCACTGGTGTGGCACAGGTGCTGCTGCTGCTGCCCGTGCCACAGCCCGCGTCCACCGAAGAGCCTTGAGAGCTCTGTAAAGAAAAGTGGCCCTCGCTCTGCAGGGACGACATCCGCTTAGCCAAGTGGTATTCACAAAGCCGGGCCACGCTCTCTTCGGCCTCTGGGAGCTTGGGAGGATGGTCATGGGTGGATGAGTCAACATCCTCTGGGCTATTCAGGTCTTTGGCTGATGATACACAGGTCATATCAGTTAAGAAGCGGTCCCCTTGGCCAAGTCCAGAAGCATCACTGCCTTCTCCATCCGGAGCCCCTTCCTCCTTCCCTTCGGCCTCCCTTGGCCCAAGACCAGAAGCTCTTGCGAAGGTTTTTCCTGTTGTTGCTTCCAGCCCAGTTTTTTCAGCCACCCCACCTTCAGTGGCCACATACCATCTTTGGCTGTCCTTGCGAAAGGCAGTTCTTTCCAGATTAAAAGTGCTTACGTGGTGACTGTCCCTTGAAGACACAGTACCAAATGTACCTTTGGCGTCCTCCTCCACCTCAGCTGTTTTGGTCCCCTGCTGTTTTTTCCCTGGCAAGTTCCCATTTGGGGGTGTTTTCCCCTCCCCGTTGGCCAGTTTGCTTTTCCTTTTGCTGGTGCAAGAATATGCCACCGGTCCCATGTGCAGTTTGCTAAAATAGTCTGTGACCGACTTGGTCTCCATGGTTTCAGGCTCCATCTCCATGTGGTCTGAGTGAAGAATCTGCTTGGAAGGCACAACTTTGGGCGGGAGGTCGGTCACTGCTCGAGCCGCCAGGGTATGGGAGGACTTTGGAGGCAAGCCCCCAGTGGGGGGTTTGGAGGTGGGAAACTCTGTCTGTTCTTCAGCAAGTGGGTGGTAGCCTTCGTGAGTGGCCAAGAACATGCGGGAGAGGTTTTCTGACTGCTTCTGTGCTGTGGCCAGTTCAGAACTCTCCGTCATTTCAGAAGAGTTAGTTTCATTGCCCGAGTCTGATGAAGACTCAGGACTATAAGCCCGTAAGATGGCTACACCTGCATGCCGTAAAAAATAAGAACCGGTTAATGGATGTGTCAGAGGCACTTGAAGACATGTAAGAAAATGGGGCTCATTATTATTTAAAAAACAAAAACAAAAACAAAAACCAACAAGTATTTCCCTTTTTAATAGGACTCTGAGTTTATTGCACAGTTGTTCCGGATATGGGGAAAAAATGTGCCACGTGTTAAAAAAAAAAAAAAAAAGGAAAAAAAAACATAACAAAGGAAACCACATACACAAAAAACCCATGATGGTCGTTTCAGCACATTTATAAAATGGGACGTGTGTGAAATGGTGGACACCACGTAAGAGGACTCCAAGGGCAAATGGCTGGAGAGGATGAAATGGAATGGTTATCAGTGAATAAACGTAACAATCGTGAAAGAACCTGAATTGTCACTGGTCTGTTGTTCTTCTGACACGGACAGAGCTTCTAGAGTTTCCAGTGTGGAGACGACAGCATTGTCCAGCCCCTTCTCACACTTCCCTTCGGCGCTAGTGGGCACAGCGTCGATGAGGGACACGGGGATCTCATCGTTTTGCAGGCTGCCACCTTGCTCCTTGTCCTCGTGGAAGGAAGTTGCTTGGCTCTGAGAGTCCTCCTCATCTGAGCTGTCTCTAAAGCCAGGTGGGGGTGCAGCGATAGCCATGTTCAAGGAACGTAACAGGAAGTCATCTTCATTGTCATCACCCTCTGGAGGGGGTAGGGACGTGAGGTCAATGATGTCATCACTGGACCCAGCTAGGTTGAGGATGGGCGGCTGGTCCATCTCTCCCACCACGAGGTCCTCCTCGCAGCTCACTTCATCCTCGTCCTCTGCATCATCAGTGTTTTCTGCATAGCAGATGTCATGCAGGAGTGGCTCTTCGATCCCTTCAGTGGCCTCAAAGTTCTTCACGTCACCTATATTTGCATAAACAGAATTTGCCACAAACTGGATGCCCTCTGCATCGGGAGTGAGGTCCAGGGTCTTCATGTCATTGGCACTGCTGATGTAGAGGTTCCTCTGCTTCTCCAGCATCTCTGGACTCTCATCCAACAGTCTTTCATAGCCAAGAGTCGGGGGGCTCATGCCATCATCCAAGGCAAGATCTCCAAAAATAAAGGACACTTTTGCTCCTCTCGGAGACTCCTGTGCTTTCTTTAGAGTTTCCGGTCCGGAAAGGGTCAACAGAGAGCGCTGGGATAGACTTCTGTAGTCTGCCTCACAGGGGGCATCACCTGGCTGGGCCAGCTGTGGATTCAGTTCCTCAGAATTATAGGCATTGTCTATGTACAAGTGCCGGTGGTCTTTGGGGCACAAGGTGCCATCTGTAATGTCAACTGTCTTCTGCTTTGCATCTATGTATGTTATCTGGGCTTCTTGCTCCCCTTCACCAATAAAGGTGGTCATTTGGGGTATACAGCTCCACTCTGGGCCAAGGAGGTTATGCTTGCCTTTACTCTCAGTTCCTAAAGAGAAAGAATCATGCAAAGACATTACTGTGTTGTCTAGTTTCTGGGAGAGCACTGTCTCGGTTTTTTAATTTAGTGGTTTGTAGCATCGCTTGTGTAAATATTGGGACTCAGCTTTCCAAAATCGGTACTAGCTAATTTGGGCTTCAGGCATAAGGACCTCTTGACCTTAGCTAAATGGATACTTCATAAAGTATAATTGCTCTTTGATAAAATATAATACCATCTGGGAGGAGGGAACTATATAGCTAATCCTATCTGACCCTTGGTTCTATTATTAAAAGACTTCAGCTATGTCTATGGATGTGTATATATAACATGTCTTTTAAAATCCTTAAAAGCAATATTTCTGTAGGCTATTATTAAAAAAAACCAGATCACCTTTTTCTTTTTAAAACACGATCTAATATTCTCTACTTTGTGGAAGATGTTGGACTTTTTCCTCATTGAGTTAAAAAGAAGGTCAAGGGTCCTCTTACTTCTACCACATTTTCATGGAAATTAAAATAAATATTGTAATAATAGACAGCATGGCAATGTCTTCAGCCTTTTGGTATTCTAGTGGGTATTAATATATTCACGTGTAAATGTCAGTATGTACGCCTGTATGCATGGATATATATTCATACATATATTTTAAAGCATAATGCACAAGGTAGAGCATTCATAGGTAACACAGTTCTCCCTGCTATTTCTAAGCATAGCTAAAATTTGACTAACTTCAATTTTTGTCTGTATCCTGGGGACATCTGAGAATTGTTTGATAGGCCTCATGAATTAAAACTACAAAACCCTAATTTAAATATTGGTGTTTTGTTTGCTCTTCAGGGGGTTTCCAAAGGGAATTTTGACGTAGGGATTTTGCTCTGATATTTAACAAGGCGGGGCACTGCGTTATTCTGTCAATATTGTTTTGTAGATTCCAGAGGTAACATGGTGAGGAAAATATAACTAGTCATTGCAGCAAATTCTAGGGTCACACCATTCTCCCATCTGTTTCCCCAAAGTGCTCCCTGGCCCAGGTTTGGAGAATTCTGACACGAGATGTAGACGACACAATGGAGAAAGGCAACAAGTATCATTTTACCAAAGAGGTTATTGCTCCCTGCAGTGACACAATGGACATGTTATGGATCAAATTGTATCCACTCAAAATATGTGTTGTAAACCCTAGCCCCTATACTTGTGGAAGTTATCTCATCTGGGAATAGAGTTTCCTCTGTTATGTTAATAAGGCCATAGCTGGGTAGGGTGTGTTTTAAGCCAATCACTTTTGAGATACAAAGGGAGCAGTTTAGGTACAGAGGCCAGCAAGCCCAATGGAGGAAGGAAAGATTGATGCCACGTGGCGATCGCCTACGAACCCAGGAAGAGTAGCCCAAAGAGAAAGCCTTTGCCTAGAGCTAGGGCTCTGGATGTGGACTTCTAGACTCCTGAACTGTGATGTAATTAATAAGGATCTTGAGATGAAGTCATCCTGAATCATCCAGGTGAGCTCCAACTCCAATGACAAGTGTCCCTGTGAGAGACAGAGAGGAAAAGACACAAAGACGGGAAGGCCATGTGAAGATGGACGCAGAGACTGGTGGGATGTGCTCACAAGTACAGCTGATAGCCAGCAGAAGGTGAAGGATTCTTCTCAGAGCCTTCTGAGGGAGTGTGGCCCTGGGGACACCTTGCTATCAGGCTTCTGACCTCCAAACTGTGAGAGAATAAAATTCTGTTGTTCACCCTCATTCTCGCTGGATGGCTGGAAGAAATTACTGACAGGTCAAAGTTTCATTCTTTCCCCTTGGTAATAATACTTTTTGTATCTAAGTTTTCGCCTGTCAAAGTTTTATTAAACATTACATTGCGGGTCCCTATCAACTGAACAGAACTGAGGCTCCTTATTCCTGCAAATCATCCTTAGAATGGTAGGTTTGGTTTTCTTCATATATCTGTACAATTTTAAGTCCATGGGGGAAAGTTTGTATTTTCAAGACAAATACTAAGATTTGAAAATAAAAAGCAGAAGCTGGTTTTCCAGTGAGAAAGGACTGTGTCAAATGGCTGAACTGCTCTTTGGAATTTCCAAGGTCAATGCTAAATTGCTCTGAATCTCCCAGCTCCAGAGGTCATAGAAATAGTCACCATACCTAGCTCACTCTCACCCCTCCTTTCCCCCTTCCTTTCTCTATCTATTTCTAACTCTTTCTGTCTCTCAGGGTCTTCTTGTGGCGCATGTTCTGCTTCCACTGTTCTCTGTGTTTCTGCCATCTTCATTCTTGATTTTCCTACCACCATGATTTTTTCACTGCCAATTATCATTTGCCAATTATTGACGTGCTGGGCATTGTTTTAGGTGCTATACATGGGCTTTTTCTAACCCTTGCCTAGCAAGCTAGGTTGTTAATCCCCATTTTACAGATGAGAAAACCCAAGTTTAGAGACCTTGAAACAAAGAAACCAATTAGAAAGGCGTCCAATGCTAGTTAGTGTCAGGGGCTGGATTAAATCTTAGATTTCTCTAATTCACAAGTCAAAGCTGACTTCTACTCTGCCTCCTTCATCTTTCTCTTCTTCTGTCACTTCCTTTTTCTGATGAATGTAATGGCTTTCACCTAATCATCGTAAGAAAGTGTGTGTATGTGTACCTATACGTGGCAATATTTTTTCATGGTATAAAGATTCATGTTTTCTGCTAAGTTTAAAAGTGGGAGAATTTCCTTTCTCTTCTTTTTTTCTTCTCAGAAACAAAGACAATGAAATTTGTTCTTATAATTTCCTTTTCTTTAAAAAACACCTCTGGGACCCTGATTATCATTTTTTCATGGGTCAGTGCTTCTGGCTTGAATACAACAAACTACTCTTTCTTTAATATTCACCCGCCACATTTATGAAGTGTCTCCTATTGGTAGAAGAACAAGTTCAAACACTGAAGAAAACAACTACCGCCAAACAGATGGCAACTACCTTCCCTCAAAGAAACTATCAATTTAATCAATGGTGTGGCCCTCCCCATCCTTATTTTGGTGTTATTTGTTCTGTCAAGTGTATGAAGTTAATTATTTGATGTCTTTACCATCTCAACGCTCCTGCTGCCAAGGCAAGATGGCCGCTGGGATGGAGGAATTCCCTCCTAAATCATCCAAGTCTGAGTGCTAGGCAATACCCACCTTCTCCTGTTGGAAAGATCTTGGAAGAAGGTCTGGCTGCAGGGGTAGGCTTCCAGGTGTCCTAGCCTCAGACAAGTTAAGGAGAGACCAGTCCTAGACCAAGGGGCTCACAGAGTCCTATGATTCTATCTTAGGTCTGTGTCCTGACCTCTGTAAGAGGGAGGCAATGACAATCTTCACCAGAAAGACTGTGGCGTTCTCTCTTCCCCAGAATACAAAGCACAGCCTCTGGAAGGTAGCACACCAGCATTTGCCTGTGATCTTCGAGTGGGAAGTCAGCGTTTTCACTTTTACAAATAACACCATACCTGAAGGACAAGTGTTTGAAGGCTTTTGTGTTAAATTTGAGTGTTAGATTTCTTGTGGGTGCAATTTTAATTTTTGAAAAACCACCTTTGTTATTGTTTTCTGTTGAGTTGTGGGTGGGTGGTGGTTGATCCATTGGCTTTGGAGAAAATACCTGTTTCCTGGGTCCCTGTATTGTTTTTCTTGTTGGCCATGTTAAATATTGACCTCCTGGAATCCACAAGTAACCGGTAGTAGCCAGCTGTCAGGCAGGCCAGGTTCATGGCATCTGATGATTCCATCAGGAGTGTGATGGGCTACACAAAAGAGAACACGTTGGTTAAAGCCATCCACCTGTCCTTAACCTCCCGCAAATGTCAACAGCTGCATTTATGCTTATGGAATGTAAGCATAGGAAGTTAATGGCCAAATGCTCTGTTGGAGAACCCTAAATGGGGGGGGGGGTGAAAGTCAGACATAGCACAGAGCTTTATTGGAACAACTTTTAGAAGACACCATTTTGAAAGCCTGATATTTTGAATCTCTTTCAAGTCAAACTGGAATTAAAAAAAAATCAAACAAAACATTGGCTAATTTCCAAATCGTTAGCATTTTAAAAAGTGAGAGTTAAAGTGTCACTTACCAGATGTGAACTCGCAATCTGAAAATGACAGGAAGATTAAGTTTGGCATTCATGGTGAAAATGAGTGTTGAAGAGAAGTAAAAATCAAGTGGAAATCACTGCTGGGACTAAATTAAAAGTGTCAAAGTGGTCCAGAAGGAAGATGTTTTGAAAATAATTGTTAATTCACAGTAGGGTAAAACAGAGAAGGAGATGAGAAAAGTCTTTGCTAAAACTTTCTGGGAACAATGCAGTCATCAGGATTGGACACGGATCTTGGGTGTGTGGGGAAGAAAGTGTTTTATTCAAGCAATTATTTCTATTCTGTTAGGAACAGCGGACTAGCTGGTGTACTCTTGTTGGAAAAGAGAGAAAGTGAGGGAGAAAGAAGGAAGCAAAAAAGGACAGACACCAAGAGAGGCACAGAAATCACAAGGTGACAGGCTTCTTGTTTTTACTCCCAAGCGTAGGACACTGGCCAAGCTCAACGCTCCATCTGGTGAAATCTGATTTCTGGACCAAAGCCCTACACTGCTTGTTGAGACGCCTTTTCTTCTCACTTTAATGGAGGTCTACCCTTGCTCACCAAGCGTCTCCAGCACTATACATGTGGTAATGTGACCACCCAGTCTTTACACAAAGGCAAGAAACCATCAACTCTCATCATTTATTTCTGTTTGAGACAGATTACCTCATCCTTTCTTCTGCCTCTTTCTCATGATGGGGCTACTTCTCTCGGCTTCTTTGGTCATGGACATGGCAAGGTGTTCCAAGTCTATTCTCCCACCTTTAGCTTGCTATGAGGTCATCTTGAGGCCACCTGGATTCAGCCCATGACATTCCATGGGCCGCTGCTAAGATTCCTGAACTCAATTTTCTCTCATGCTCACATGTTTTTCTGATTTGCTTTCTAGAAAATCTTTCTAATATCCTCTATTACTCATAATCCACTCCTCCCACACTACCCTGGTGGGAGTAGGGGTGGGGTGGCTCCCTTCTGGCTGATGTCTCCTATGTGGAATCACCATCTCCCTTCTGGTCCAGTGCCTTTTCTCCATAGAAACATTAGCATTCATTAACATAGCAAAACTCCAATGAGTCCTTTATTCCTGGGGAAGAAGGTGTGGACAGGGGATCTGCATCATCTCCAGTCAACTTCTGCTTTAGATGAATAACTACAGAGGGTTGTTTTAAACAGAACAATGTTTCAATAGAGTGCCCATGACATTTACAGTTGATAATGTAGCGGCCATTGAATGGATTTCAACTCATGGCAGCCCCATGCGTGTCAGAGTAGAATTGTGCTCCATAGAGTTTGCAGTCACTGATTTTTCTGAAGTAGACTGCCAGGTCTTTCTCCCAAGGCACTTCTGGATGGACTCAAACAGCCAACCTTTCAGTTAGGAGTTGAGCACATTAATCATTTACATCACCTAGGGACTCCAGACAAAAAGATAGACTGACTAAAACAATCAGCTTCTGTTGAAGGAGAAACACATATGGATCGAGCCTGTCAACTGGGAATGGGAATTCTAAAGAAAATTGGTAGGGAAAAAAATCTCTCTGATTCTGTAGATGTTGTTGTTGTTATGTGCCATTGAGTTGGACCCGACTCATAGCGACCCCTCCTTGGGTTTCCGAGGCAGTATCACTACGGAAGTAGATTGCTCAACCTTCTTCCCGAGGAGTGGCTGGTGGGTTAGAACCACCAGCCTTCTGGTTAGCAGTCAAGTGCCTTAGGCATTATACTACCAGAGCTGCTGATTCTGTAGATATGATTCCTATATTCTGGAAAGTTAGTTGGAAAAAATCTCCCCTACTCTATATATACACAAATATTCTAGAGCCAGAAGGGACATAAGAAATGATCAAACTGACCTACCTTCTCATGTGTAGATGAAGAAACCAAGCTCAGAGAAGTATAACACCTTGTGCCCAAATCACACAGCTATTTAGTAATGACTGGAGCCCTGAGGCCTGTGTTGGGTGCATTTTCTCTATACCACATCTCCTATGGGATGCTCTACAGCCCTCTGTGCAATTTTACCTGCATCGTGAAAATCAGCAGCATTATCAGTTCAAATCAAGGTCATGTGTCAACACCCAAAAGACTCACCTTTACATCTAGTACATGGAGCTCCACCCTCACCAAGCTCTCCTCTTCGGTAAACATTTCGATTCTGTTGACGTGGCTAAAGTCAGCTAAAAGAGCCACTAGATTGGTTTTGGTGTTGATGACATGGCTTATGCCATACCGAGGCCCAACCAGGAGAGTCACTTCTGAGCGCTTTTCTGCCTGCTGAGAAAGAGGGAGGTTGACATAATATAAGCATACCAAACCTCTGAGGTACCATGCAAAGTTGACCCCGAGAGCCTGTTTTTCTAAGATTACAGTTTCTTGATAAAGTATTTCTGGGTTATATTGTACTGTTGTTGTCCAGCTGCTGAGTTGATTCTGACTCATAGTGACCCTACATGACAGATAGAACTGCCCCATAGAATTTCCTGGGCTGTACTCTTTACGGGAGCAATCTCCAGGTCTTTCTCCTGCAGAGCTGCTGGGGGGGGGGGATGAACTGCTGACCTTTCGGTTAGCAGCCGAGTGCTTAACCACTGTGTCACCAGGGCTTCAGTTATATTGTACTCAGGGCTTTGAACTGGTTCAAGATCCCCAGGTCTTATTAAACTGTAGATTCTGATTCAGCATATTTGGGGAGAGGAGCTCTGGTAGCATAGTGGCTAAGGCACTTGACTGCGAACCAGAAGGCTGGTGGTTCAAACCCAACAGCCACTCCTCGGAAGGAAGGTTGGGCAATCTACTTCTGTAGTGATACTGCCTCGGAAACCCAAGGAGGGGTCGCTATGAGTCGGGTCTGACTCGATGGCATATAACAACAACAATATATTTGGGGAGAGACAAATTCTCAGCAGGGCCCTGATTGTACTAAATAATCTAAATAGAAGATCCAGGTATATGAATGCATCAAGACAGTGTTCAATTATGAGTAAAGTAGAAAGTTGGTGTTATCATAGCACAGTGTAATCATGATAGGTTCTTGGAGATGAGTGTTATTTTTTTAATGTGAAAGCAATTTTTGAGTCAATGTTAGAGTCCTTTGATTGTCTTGGTTCTTCACATTACTTTTTCTAGGGCATTCACTATCTAGTCTAACATTTCTTCTGATATTTTCAGACTGTGGTGAAGTCGATTAGAAATGAAAGCTGGAAAAGATTCACAGCTGATTTGCTTCTGTCATCAGAGGCAGCTCATCAGAAACAACCTATGCAGTGACATTTGTAGGCCTCCATGGCTTCTGAGAAAAAACAAAACAGTGAAATTACCACTAACGTTGCCTTGAACACACGACCCCCGTACAATCGAAGGTCACTGAGGAACTTGAGGTAATGGACCTTGGCTTGCAGTGCAGAGAGCTGAGAAGAGAAAAAGAAACATCAGGTGTTAACTCCTTTGGGTGTGATCAAGCTGGAGATCAGCTGAAAACCAGGGCAAAGGAGGAGGATGATTAGACTGCAGATGACATAAGGTGTGACAAGGACCCTTCATTAGGAGTAGAAGTAAATTGCTATGTATTGGGTTTCCTACCCACCAGCCACTCCTCGGAAGGAAGGCTGGGCAATCCTACTTCCGTAGTGATACTGCCTCGGAAACCCAAGGAGGGGTCGCTATGAGTCGGGGCCGACTCGACGGCACATAACAACAACAACAACAATGTGGGGCTAGGAGCTCTGGTGGTGTAGT
The DNA here is from genome assembly GCF_000298275.1 of Orycteropus afer afer. NCBI lineage: Eukaryota > Metazoa > Chordata > Mammalia > Tubulidentata > Orycteropodidae > Orycteropus > Orycteropus afer. The sequence continues at coordinate 1,003,268 of NW_006921891.1, forward strand.
GCCTAAGGCATTTAACTGATAATCAGAAGACTGGCAGCTCAAACCCACTAGCCACTCCTCAGAAGGAAGATGGGTCAATCTACTTCTGTAGTGGTACTGTCTCGGAAACCCAAGGAGGGGTTGCTATGAGTCAAAATCGACTCGATGGCATATTACAACAACAATGTAGGGCTATAACATGACAGCAAGATTAAAATCGTATTTATTTGGGGGAAACTCTATGGAGGATTCTGAAGTATAGATGTTGGGCCAGGACATTCAACAACTGGGAAAAAGAAGATAAAGTGTTCCATGGAAACATTGGCTCCTTGGGAGATTTCAAGAGGTGACTGACACTTTCCCATTGCAATTAGGGACAAGGCCGGGCTTTACACAACTCTCATAGCAGGGGGGACTCACCTGTATGTAGAGACTGTAGGAGTCACCAGAGTACAAACTTTACTGACAACTCCAACTAGTACTTGCCCTTTAATGTTATATAAATTTGCCTCATTTTGAAACAACTGAACCAACCCCTTCTCAACAAATTCTTCATCACAATCACCTTCACTTGCACATGCAGCTTTTAAATCATCAAACCTTTTCTTGCACTAAAGTAAGGCTAAGTAAAAACCATATGCACCTGTTCTGACTTACCTACCAATTCAACTTAAAGACACACTTAGGAATGGATCTCGTTCGTAACCTGGGGACTCCCTGCACCAACACCTGCAAGCTATATAAAGTCTTTCAACAGGCCCTTATCCTTCCCCTCTCAAGTTTCTTCAAGTCTTTCAAGGAAAATTAGCTTTTTGAGCTCTGATCATTATGGAGCTGTTTGAACTGTTTCATGAATTCAACTGTTAGAAGCCAGTGGATTTCATAAATGATTTACAAATGAAGTTCTATCCAGATAAAAGTCATCTTTATAAAAACTTAAAAATGTAGGCTCCCATGTCATTAAAAAATGTGCTAGATTTAAAAAAAAATTGGCCATGTTTTTCATATTGAATATGTCACTAATGTTTATTAGGGACAAACATTTCCAACAAGGTGTAGATTACCAGTAAGTAGCAATGACTGTAAAATTTTGTCTTCAATCATAGGTGAGCTGCCAACTCATTTGTTAACTGCACCCAAATGTACTGGCCTTTATATCAGTGTTATTTAGCACTATTTGTCCATCTTTTGCTGTTGTTAGTTGGCTGCGTCTCTCAGCAACTCCGTGTATAATAGAATGAAATGTCATCTGCCCTATTTCTTTGAAAAACTCAAAGCACTTTGCAAGTTGATTTGAAAGTAAACCATTCACTCTTGGCTAGAAAATGCGACTATAGAAGAACAGTGATAGAGCTTTTAAAATAGTTATCCAAATGGTTACAAAACCAGCAGCCCTGCTCTGAACAAAATCACAAGTTATTGACAAGAAGTGAGCCTATGGGTAAATGAGAAATGAAGTGCAAAGAATCTTGATCCATGACTGCTCACTGTGAACCTAGGCATCATCCCCAAGAAACTAGGAAGTCCGAGGTGGCTGACCGTGTGTTGTACTTGGTGATCCCTTAACAAAATAAAGGCCATGGGGGTGAGGTAAGGAGGAAATGTAAATACACCAGTAACAATGACACCAAGGCAAAGACACCAAGACAAAGAACCTGATACCAAGCCAAAGAATGACCCGCATAAACAGAGATTTGTATTGTAGCCCCTAAGGCCTCCCAGACCACTATCAATTGTGTTCTTGGGTTGTGAGATGGTATCAAATTTTTCAAGTCAGTATTTTAAGGCTCCTTCTCTTTCTGCTTCCTGAAGTGCTTCGCTCTTCATTATCTATAAACCATACATACCTCTCTCTTCTGACCAACAGACATTTTAAAATGTTTCTTGCACTTAATAATAATAATAAATATTTTAGCACTCACAATGGTGAATGAAAGAAATCATTTGACCTTCCTCCCAAAGTGTGATTAATTTAGTCGTTCTCAACCAGGGGTGACTGTCTCCCAGGGGACACTGGGCAGTGTCTGGAGATATTTTTGGTGGTCACACCTGGGAAGGTGCTACTGGTATCTAGTGGATAGAGACTAGGGATGCTGCGAAACACGCTACAATATCCACAGGAGAAACTCAGAAAAGAACCAAACTCACTGCCATTGAGGCAATTCCAACTCATAGCATCTCCCATTGGGTTTCTGAGGAAGTAAATCATTATGGACAGAGATCACCCCATCTTCCTTCTGGAGCAGCTGGTAGGTTTGAACCACCAACCTCCTGGTTAGCAGTCAGATGCCTTAGGCATTACACCACCAGAGCTTTACACACAGGAAAGCTCCCATTAAAAAGGGATCCAACTCCATGTCAACAGAGCCAAGGTTAAGAAACCCTGGTTTAATTCACGTGGCCTCTTGTCTGGATGGCCTCTTCAGTGGCTTCTGTGCATTTAAGTGGCCTGAGACACAAGTGAGAACATGATGGAAATGAAATGTCTTGCAATTGTCTCCTCTAATCACAGGGTCTTAGAGGCTCCACGAGCATTCTTCTGCATGCACATAAGCACACATATGCCCAGTACAATCTGGAATCTATAGCTTGCAAGAAAGAAATATGTTTCCATAAGGCTATTTATTTTCATTAGTCTTAGAAACTCATTAATAATTTTAAAAAGTTATACAACCTCACTGCTTCTGGAAATATAGTGCTAAGTATTTTATCCACAGGCTAATTTTAAACATTTTGTAAAATGCACACAAGCTTCTCTCTGTAACATCTATTTTCTATTAAGATGCAAATGCGATACCTTTTTACCCGGTGGTACCAAGTTTTGATTCGCTTTGACAAGGTGTGAAAGTGCTTTCTTTATGTTCTTCTCTTTCATGCTTTGCAGCACCGCAGAAGGAAGAAAAGTCTCTAATCCCCATTCTTTTCTGCAATAAGGAGCACACTTTAATTTCACATTCTTGTCATGATTAGTTATCTAAGACAAAATGGCGCTCTGATGTTTGCTGGGACAAAGGAACCCTTGGTAAGGAGGGAATGCGGACAAGTCCCCAATTAGGGAAGCAACTTTTAATTTACAGTCAGAAAACATATTATTTGATCATTAATACATATATTTGCATATAAAAAGAAACATATTCCTCACCCTCCTGAGAAAATGCTAATGAGACATTTGGGACCAATGGAAATTGAAGAGACACTTTGTCAAGCCTACCCCTGAATCTCATAATTTATACATCTATCTGAGTATGTATTTCTGATACCAATTTCTCTCCATCCCTTTGGTTAGCCCATTCTCATCTCTCCCTGTCTCTGTATGCCTGTTCATAGACTGTCTTTTTCCTCTTCTCTACAAGGATGGATGCAACTCCTTTATGCCACCAAACCATTCTTCCTTCTCCTCCTCCCTTATCAGTGGCTCTTTCCTTTCTTCCCAGTCAGTTCATGTCTGTCTAACTTCTTTCATCAACATTTCTTAGAACAAATGCTCAGGGATGGGCGTGCTTCTGCTGTGGACTCGAGTGTGGTTGTGTATGCAAAAACATTGTTCCATATCCTACTTTGGCGAGTAGTGACTGGCATCTTAAAAGCTTGCAAGCAGCCATCTAGATGCAACACTGGGTCTCTCCTCATCCAGAGCAAAGAATGAAGAAAACCAAAGACGCATGGAAACAATTAGTCCAAGGGACTGGTACACCATGCAGTCCTCAGCCTATATGACTATGAGACCAGAAGAACTAGATGGTGCCCGGCTACCACTGTCAACCACTCGGAGGGGGATCTATGTAGGAGATCCTGGATAGAGTGGGAGAACAATGTGGAACAAAACTCAAAATCACAAAAAAGTGTGTGTGTGGGGGGACCAGGTTTTCTGGTCCTATAGAGCCTGGTAGAACCACTGAGACTATGGCCCCTAGCTGCCCTTTAGGTCTGGAATTGAATCCACTCCTGTGGCTTCCAGCCAAACAAAAGACAGACATATGAGCTGAACATTTACCCAAGGTAGATACACTCCTTGGAGAGAATAATAATGGGAGAATAGAAGGGCTGTATATGCACAGGGAGACAGCTCAGGGGGCAGGAGTGCATGGAGGGAAGGGCACAGGGAAGAGGTAACTATGGGGAGGAAGTGAGAGGGGAGCTGTTGCATTGTGGGAAATTGCAGTCAATGTGGTGAGACAAAGTGTATGTGAACTGCTGTATGGAAAGTGAATTTGCTCTGTAAACTTTCACCTAAATCACAATAAAAATTAAAAAAAAAGTGTGGTTGTGTATGGTTGTTACTGACAGAGGTGCAAACATCACTCATAGGTGTGGCCATACAAAAAACAAACCAATAAATGGGACTGGGTTGATACATTTTTCTGAGAGTCTATTTCCCCAGAAATGACTACCATGCTAAGAAGGCCACATATTTTGCATTTTAGAAAATCTGTCCTTGCTTGTTCTGTATCCAAGCAGTGTCTTCCAAATTATCTTAAGACCTTCCAGAAGATTCTGGCTATCTCTCCTTTTCCAGATCTTCTCCAAAGAAGGGCAGGCAGATACTCTCCTCAACTTGACGATTCACGTTCTTCTTCACTAGCTCAGATTATGTTTTTTGGGATCATTATGTTTTCTCCTTTTCCTCACTCATTCTTCTCATCTCTACCCCTCATCTGGTACTCCTTGTGGGCTACCTTGTAATGTGCTTGCATCATTATTTTAAATTATAGCTTCTCATCTCTGTATGTGTTGTCTTTGCAACTAGATCATAAGTTCCTCAATGTCAGGATGATAATTTATACATATTAGCATTTTCTAGTGCCCTTGTGTCAATACATATAAAATAGTCAATTAGCATTTGTTGGGTGAATAAATTGAGTAATGAGGACAGTATCATAGATCCTGCAAGATTCTGAGTCAAGCTAGTTATCTCTGATAGGGTTTGTGTGTGTGTGTGGTAAATCTCTATGTAAGAAAACATTGGCCATTTCAACATTTTTCATATGTACAGTGCAATGATAATAACTTATGCTCATTATGTTGGGCATCTGATAGGGTTTTGACTATCATATTGAACCTGGTAAAATGTGGGTACAGAGAATTGGGAGGGAAATGCATTTTAATTGTCAGAAAGTTGGCTTGGGTTACACAGGTCGCTTTTTTAAATGCCAAGATTAAGTGGTGATTGCTTCAGGCTATTGAATCACCTGCCAATGAAAAGCATAAAGACTGGGAGCGGGTGAAGGCAACACACCAGGCTTTTTCTAAGAATAGGGGACCTTCTCTGACCAAAGAGGGATGCTGATGCTGTTAAACCAGGTAGTGAGCAAGAGAAGACATTTGCATCTTCCAAACAACAGGCAATTCACAAAGTTTAATTGTGTTGCATCCTTCTCTAGTACATCATGATTCTTTACTGCAAACACCTCCCTTTCTGATGTGGACTGAGCACGTTACTTTTTGTATTGAATTTTGATCAAGGAAAAGTCATCTCAGGCTACGCAGACCAGTTTCCAAACACAGCCGCTTCAATCAATTACATAAACAATAGCACAATGTGGAGTCACCTTGCCTGGGTTCAAATCCTGAGCTCTCTAGTTAATAGCTGTTTGAGGTGGGCAACTTACATAATCCTCTTGTCCTTAGTTTGCTTATCTGTAAAATGGATCTACATGCTACTCATCTCATAGGGTTGTTGTGAGAATTAAACAAGCCTGTGTCTGCAAAGCACGTAGACAAACACTTGGCCTTGAATCAAGTCCCTTTTGGAATTTAAGAATGTACGTGTCATTTTAAATATGACTCCCACCGTAACTGCAACTCTCTAAAGGCAGATTCAATAAGAAACAAATGAGAAGCCACCCAAAATGAACATGAGATTTATATATGTTGCTTCTGGTTTATGAATATTCTATCACAGACAAGATCAACAATAGACTCCAGCAAATGGCCCTGAGAGTCAACACTTACTCGATGTATTTGAGGGAGATTTTCTGCGTCTGCTTGGTGGTAACGGTGGCAATATACATTTGTAATGCTGCCAGCCGCAGGGCAATGTCATATTTCAGCTCCGGCCCAAATCGCTCCTGAACGACATCGTTGCAGCTCTGCGAAGAGATCAGCAGAGGGCGCAGCAAGTCAAAGAATGGGCTGGCCCTGCGATGCCTGGGAGGAGCAGGTGACAAGCAATTCCCCAGCATTTCAACCTTCCCTTCAGAGGCAAGAAGGCTAAATGTGGAAACGTTTCCACTCTTGGAACCGAGTCAATATTTAATTGTACGCACAAACACAGGGACCACACAAAACACTGAACATTCATCCACGAGCTGCTAGTTAAATATTTAGCTTTTCATTGAAATAATTAGGAATTTGGGTATAAAATTTCCAAACACAGGTGCCACAACTCAACACAAGCACACAGAGCAAGGTGTGGCTTCTGCTGTTGGGCAGCTGGGGATGGACTCCTGGGTTCGATTCCCTTCCTCCACTTCATAGGGACGTGACCTTGGGCAAGTCCCTTCATCTTTCTGTGCCTCAGTTTCTTCTTCTGTAGAACAGGGATAATACTGCTACCTGTTCCTAGGGTATGTGGTGAGGCTGCAATGAGTTTGTTTACACTGTAGAGCCTTTAGAATGCTACCTGGTAAGCTGTAAGCTCTTGGTATATATTAGGTGCTGTAGGCATCAGCATAAGCATTGATATTCTCCTCCTCTTCATCGTTGTCATACAGAGAAGTGTCCAGGAGGCAGAATTAGCAAGATGACGGTGGGCAGCAGCCCTGCAGTCACACCCACCTGCTCTGGAGTCCTGGCCTTGCCTACGGCTACCTGTGTATCTAGCCTTAGACCAGTTAACTTTCACTCTTGCAGCCTCAGTTTACTCATCTCTACAATGGGGATTCACATCAACTACCTCCCTGGAGTGATGTGAAGACTGGGAGAGATGCAAGGGAGGCGCTGTTATCACTGTGCATTGGGCCACTCGGGTAGACAGTAGCTATTGAAACCCTTAGTTCATTCCAGTGGCCTCGGGCCCTGCTTCATCAAATGTGGCGCCTTGAGGGAGCCATTCGCTGCTCAGCCTTAGTTTGTTCATGTGTGGAACGGGGGGTGCGCTGGAAAGTGTGAGCCCTACATGAGCATGGGGGTTGGTTTAAGGTGCCCACTCACAGGTGCAAAGTTCGGAGCTGACTATGGACAGGAAGTGCCATGCTAGCCAAAGGATATTCTGCATGCATGTTTGCTTAGTGTTGGAATGGGAGACCTGCTCTTGGGCTAGACAACAGGATATGTAGTCCCTTTCTTCTTTATTCCTTGCTTTGTCCCAAGAAGATTTCAACTGGAAAACTCTCTCAGGATTTGTTTGCTTCCTTCCCAAAAAAAGCATGTTTTCGACCCTGTCATATATTGCTTTTACTGAAATGGGGGCATGTGCCTGTGTTGGTTCTGCACGCAGGGTTCACCCTTTGTATCCCAGCCCATGTGAAGCTGGCGCTGGGCAGAGCATGCTCTGTACCCACATACTATGGCAATCACCTTCTCTGTCCTGTCACACCTAATATGGCCTTTCACATCTGCTTCCTCTTAAAATCTTCAACTTCTCTGGATAGCACGGTATCACTTGATGGAAGCGGGTCTGTCATGACTCACAGGGTCACCAGGACACCTGGAAGGATGTTTCATCTCATGGAATGTGGAGCTCTGGTAGCATAGTGCCTAAGGCACTTGACTGCTCACCAGAAGGCTGGCGGTTCAAACCCACCAGCCACTCCTTGGAAGGAAGGTTGGGCAATCCTACTTCTGTAGTGATACTGCCTCGGAAACCCAAGGAGGGGTCACTATGAGTTGGGGCCGACTCGACGGCAAACAACAACAACAACAACAACAACAAAAAGGCAAGTTAACACTCACTTCTCCTAAGAGTTGAGGTAGGAGACGAGACTGTCTGTGTGAGGGTAGTCATTCGGTTTGGCCAGTCTTGGGTTTACCAGTTATTTCCTAGTACCCAGGGTTGCCCAGAAGGGAGCACCATGAGCCAGATATTTGAGAGAGTCTTATGCGTGATGGGGGACCCACTCAACACTGCGCCAGGCCTGTAGCAGGCACCTGAGAAATCGCTTTTGTGAGGAATCATTTTTTGATAAATCATTTTCATCTGTGACTGCTACTGCATGATGGATTTGAAAGAAGAACTTTAACAGAGAATTTGGAAGCAAAATCTCCGAGTTTGACTCTAGGTTGTGACACGTAGTAATCAAACAGCCTTGGACAACTGACTCAGGGTTGCTGGGCCACCTGGGAAGCCATTGTGCTTTCTAAAGGTGAGTCACCATTGTCATTTCTCCTAAGAGTTGTGGCTGAGACAACATTTCCCCATCCCTGTTACACCCTGTTTTTAACCAGACTTCTGGATGAAATTTTTGACAAGGTGATTAGTCAGCTAATTACATTATGTAATGAATTCAGACATCCTGGAGAATGAGTGTCAAGTCTGAATTATATATGTTTTTAGTATTAATCATGCTTTTATTAGTTTATTTCTTAAAGTACAAAAGCTAATGACGGTCATTGTTTTGCTAAATAGACGTCCCAGCAAGCTCCTCTTTAAGCCTGGAGAAAGCTCATTTACAAGGAACAAGTTCCAGGTTAAAAAGGAAACCAATACCAGCAAAGTGTTTGGAAACATTTCCTAGCCTCTTAGGTATTATCCTGTCTACTAAGTGGCATAACAATCTCTCTGTTTTCTTTTTTTAAAACTTTTTATTGTGATTTAGGTAAAAGTTTATAGAGCAAGCTGGTTTTCCATTCAGCAGTCATACACGTTTTGTTTCATGATATTGAACAATGTCTTTCTTAATAGATAGTAGAAATGCTGATGTCCACACAGCCCGTTAACACTATGGATTAGAACAGTCTGGATTGCTAGGATTTGCCATTAATATATATGTTACATTCTGTGAAATGTCTCCTGGTCCATTAATGACTAGGAGAACGGCACGCATGATCATCCTTGAAACTGGTTTTCCTCTTCATGGTTCGCCTAGTCTATGGCTACTGTTCTCATTAGAAGCTCAGTAGGTTCAGTTGATTTTTTGTCTTTGTAATGTGATATACGGAAGGAAGGTTGGACAATCTACTTCCATAGTGATACTGCCTCGGAAACCCAAGGAGGTGTTGCTATGAGTCGCATAAGACTCAACCGCAGTGAGTTTTTTTTTTTTTTTGAATCTGATATATGTTCCTTCTGCTTACTCTTTTGTTCTCTAGTTTGATTTTATTGCATCTTTTTAGCATCTGAAAAGTCACATGAGCACACAAGCACCATTTGCAGAGCTGTAGACTTACATTGTTGTTGTTGTTAAGTGCCATCGAGTTGGACCCGACTCATAGCAACCCCTCCTTGGTTTGCCGAGGCAGTATCACTATGGAAGTAGATTGCCCAACCTTCCTTCTGAGGAGTGGCTGGTGGGTTTGATCCACCAGCCTTCTGGTTAGCAGTCAAGTGCCTTAGGCACTATGCTACCAGAGCTTATAATGTAATTTCAGGGAGCTCTGGTGGCGTAGTGCCTAAGGCATTTGACTGCTAACCAGAAGGCTGGAGGTTCAAACCCACCAGCCACTCCTCGGAAGGAAGATTGGGCAAATTGTGGGCATACCACAAAATGATACAAGACATTTAGAAGTTGGCAAAGCCATTGTCATTTCATATTTGCAGTGGTGGATATATAAGACGACAGTACTTTCATTTTGGTTTCTGTTGCCTACCATCCTTGGCTTTCCAGTTCCCTCCCTGGCTACTCCTTGAGGGGGTGGCTATTCCAAGGTGTGTGATGGGGGGAGCAGAATACCATCCTTCTTCTGCTAATCCCTCGGCAAGATCTCTGGACAAGTTGTCCAATTCTGAAAACAGTCTCTCAGCTATAAAAGATGTGTCTTTTGAACATAAGACAAATCTCCCTAAACTGCATTAGACTGTAGCAGACACACCTCAAACAGAACCCGTCCCCAAGACAAACAGAACCGCATTATTTTACAATTGTGCTGAACTTGTGATGTTGCAAACAGAAGCAGAGTAAAACGGTTTCAAAGCATCACCCAGTTAAAGAGATGGGCACATAATTATAAAGAATGGCAGGCAAATGCGTCTCACAGTCTCCAGTCACACACTGACTGACACCTGGAACTATTTGCAACTACCAAGCTAATAAGCACAGCAGGCAGTCTGAGTCGCAGTGATAAGCCTTAGGTTGGTTCTGGGCAGAATGTGGGGAATACGCACCAACAGATCAGCCGCGCATCAGGCTGTTGGGCCATGCCTTCACATCTGGATTACCTGGCCCATTGGAGAACAGGGATACTGTAGATAAGTGAGGGGTCCAGGTGGCTGAAGTTGCACACTTTTAACAGCCCAAATCGTGACGGTTTCACTGTTCTTGATTGCAAACTTTCTAGACTGCTACACCGTTTCCTTGCTTGCTAAACAAGGTGTACTGAAGAGGGTTTGTGTTTGTGTGAGGACTCAGAGTGATCTTCAAGAACATCTGTCATCTACTGAGCTGTCTCTTCCGAAGTTCACTGAAGAGGAGGACATTCAACCAGCCTTTCCCTGAGTGCCCTCATCTCCTGGAATGTTCTAGGAGGTTCTGGTTATTCCTTATTGGATTCAGTTTCTCTTCTCCAGGGCTCCCAGTCCCCCTCCCCCTCAAAAAACCTGACTGCTATCGAGTTGATCCTGACTCATAGAAACCCCCTTTGGGTTTCTGCGGCAGTAAATCTTTACAGAAGTAGATTGCCTGGGCTTCTTTCTGCAGAGTGGCTGGTGGGTTTGAACCGCCAATCTTCTGGTTAGCAGTCAAATACCTTAGGTACTGCGCCAACTGGCACTTTATTTTATCCTTCCTAACCTCTCACATCTCTCTTCCACCTTGTATCTACTTTCTTTTCCCACCACTTTTGAAAGATTACAAAAGCTTTCAAATATACCAGATCATATTGAAACTAGTAAAACAAGTATCAATGTACTAACTACTCAGAGTTAACAAATATTTCTTTTGTCTTTTAACTACTTCTTTGCTTTTTCTTTCTTAACTTATGGCTCCAGTGAGGCTGCCTTACGCAGGTATGCCCAGCCAAGGAGAGCATGCCATTTCTTGCTTGGTTTTGGCTTCACTTTCGTCTTTCTCTTTCTTTTTGTAGGGGAAGTTACAAGTAGGTTTGCAACCTTTTTGAGCAGTTCTAACAGCGTAGTGCCTAAGGCACTCAACTGCTAACCAGAAGGTTGGCGGTTCAAACCTAACAGCCACTCCTTGAAAGGAAGGTTGGGCAATCGACTTCTGTAGTGATACCGCCTCGGAAACCCAAGGAGGGGTCGCTATGAGTCAGGGCCGACTCCACGGCACGTAACAACAACAACAACAACAACACATGCTCAGCATAAGTGGGTCCTCACTGTTTCATGGGATTACATCAGCAATTCAAGTGAAAGGAATGGGAAGTAGCTTTAGAAAAATATAGGAACATCAACTCCTAAAGATCAAAGTAGATAATTCCATGAAATAAATTCTGCTAAATAGTCATTCCTGGAAACCTCAATTTCTGAGAATTATACTCCAGAATCAGATATAGACATAGTCTGCAAAGTCTTACCTTCTTAGAGTCTTATCTCCTTGAAATGAATAATTCCAGCATAATAATATCACACTATTTCAGAACAATCTAAGCATAGATAAATATAAATGAGTGAATAAGTAAAGAAGAGAGAAGGGAAAAAGTTGTTTGAACAGTTGAATGCTAACTCATAAATGAAAAAGAAATAATAGAATTAGAAAAATCATCATTTTTGCAACCATGACAATAATAATGGATTTAGGCAAGAATCATCTATGAACAGGAAAACCAGTGGGCAAAAGTTTGATGAGGTGCAGGATAATGAGTGAGTTGCAATGTGACTCGCCACAAATTACGTATTAATTATAAATGGAAAAGGAGTAACTTCAGAATGGAGACATTCAGAAGAGATCTTCTTAACCAATAAAGTTAACTTTGCCATTCAGAGGACACACTGACATCATGTGCCTCCTGATGTGATGCACTGAGGAGGACACAAAATCCTTCATGTTGCTGTTTCCTTGCCCACACTGCACCCCTTCAATCTAGTCATTAGAAAGCATCCCAGGAACCCAACTGAGAGACTTTTACAAAACAACTGACCAGGGCTTCTCAGAACTCTCAAGGTCATGAAAGTCGAAGAAAGGCTGAGGTATGTTGTAGAAGACTAAGGAGACAACTAAACTCAAGCTGAGATCTTGGAGTGGATCTTGTTCTAGAACAAAACTGATATATAGAACATTTTTGGGACAATTGGGAAACTTTGGTTATGGACTGTAGTGCAGATGATGGTAATCTATCAAGGCTGAATTTCCTGATTTTGTTCATTGCACAAAGGTTATATAAGAAACTGCCCTTGTTATCAGGAAATACACACTGAAATATTTATGGGCAGGATTTGTGTAACTAATTTTTATACAGTTCAGAAAAAATTATATATATGTATATTGTTGTTGTTATGTGCCGTCGAGTCGGACCCGACTCATAGCGACCCCTACTTGGGTT